>NC_047081.1:0-323062 GCF_902459465.1 Asterias rubens | reverse complement strand
CCCAGATTTTGGATGAAACACCATTGGGCTAAACAAGTAGTAATTGGGAAGTAAGTCCTGTCTGCCAAGAGGTTGCGAGAAGCACGGATTTCAATTCAACAAGACTGTGGCAGCAATCCTTTACTGGCATCAATGAAATCTTGTTCATGTTGTACGTGATACACAAGGTTAGCTAGAGATTGCTCCACCATAGCACGGTGGGCTAACTCACTCACTGGCAAGAAATCATCAATGTCTTTGGGCGGATGCTTGAAGTTCGGACCAAAGTTGATCGACACCTAAGTTGAAGGAAAATCAAGAATAGTTTATTACAGTAAAACAAAAGTTGCAGGGCACTACTATAGCCACCCTGAGCTTCAACCAAGCAAGCTTGTCCTCTGGGAGCCCAAGCAAGGTCAAGCCCAATGAGGTAGAGGTCACCTTACTTATACACTGTTTTTTTGACAGGGAGGGACAGGGAGATCTGGGGACAACACAACCTAACATCAAAGACAGTTGTAAGATACATTAACCCTATCTTGAAAATCATAACTAAAATAACTCACCGTGCATGACTTATGTAATGATATTGCTGGGTAGTACGTTCCTTCAAATATGTCCTCAAAAGCTACACCCTGGCTCTCTCCGTTTTTGTAAAATGCAATCTGTGTACGTGTAAAAACAGTTGTCATGATAGTAATTTTATTTTTAAATAACACAATTTCAAAAATGTGATCTGAAAAATGCCTTTTCAGTTGTGGTCTAAACCTGAAAGAAACACTGTGTGTTGAGTACTAGAAAACAAACAATTTACCAGCAACCTAACAAGAGGACAAAACTGCTAATTTTGTTTCCCAACACATAAAGGCTAGAAATTTCATCTTTGAGAGGGAAGACTGTTTTCATTTTGTAAAGAGCACTTCAAGACTTAGGCAACAGAAGCCATGGCCTGCAGATATTTTTACATATTGACAAATAAGTACTTTAGCTTGTCAAGTCCACACCTCTACAAGTTTAAAAGAGAATGGTTCAACTATCTTGTAAAATTATTATCCTAGTCCAGTGATATGTTGAACTACAAGAACGATGTCTTGTGGAGTTGTCTTGAGGTTTAAGCTTTGTATACCTTTGTTCCTTTACAGGGTGTTAAGGCGTTCTCCGTCTCTTGTACAAGATCCTTCTCCTCAAAGTATAGATGACTCTTAAATTTGATCAGGGCCTGGAGTGGAATAAAGAATAGAATCAGCCAAATCCCTTCCACATAATATCGACATTTACTATGATGTATGGCATAGATCCCTTGCATTGGCTGCCATCCTTGATGAGTTGTGCATGAGCAAAAGGCTATCATTGGCTGAGTGTCGTGCGCATCGCCTACAAGCATGCAATTTTCAAATTTTTTGTCATCAATGATAGCGGTCAATGACGCCATGTGTAATCCATCTATTCTGAATATAATGCTCCATTTTAAAATACTAGACCTTTGTACTCTTGAGTACTTTTATTTTTAATTTGTTTATTCGTTGCTTACCCTGTCTTTGTATGTTAATGGAAGGAGTTGATCCGGGGGAACCTGACTAGGTAGCTTAATGTACAATCCTAATACATCTCCCGTCTTGTACCCTTCTCCATAATGCTTGCCTATACTCTGATGAAAACGGGTTCCCTTCCTGCTCCGCCATGAGTAGCTGAATTTGTCATATCCTAATGGAGCTTGCAGGTTACCTTAGAAAAAGAAAACAAAACATCAACATTTATTATTGCATGTCGTGATCGAGCGGATAAGAGCTGTGGTGTTTCTGTTGATCAGCAGATGTAGGGTTCAAGTCGCGGTCGTAACACTTAAGCAAGATACTAAACTATTATTGCTGCGTCCTTCTGAAGGGACGTAAAGCCGTAAGTCTCATGTGTTGCATCACTTGCTTGCACAGCTTGTGTCTATGAAACTTTCAAATTCATGGGACCTTTACAATCTGGTAAAACTAGTACAGTTTTTTGTAGAGTTTTGGGAACTTGTTCTCTTTACCTAATGGTTGTGACCATCCGATCCTGGTAGCGGTTCCCTCAGGCATGTCCTCGACTGTTATCTCAAAGAACCAAGAACCGCGGTTGGTTCCATGCGTTGCTCGAACCATGGAGTAACCTTTCTCTCCTGTGACTGATAAACGGTTCTCCGATATCTTCAACTGAGGAGCTAAAAACAGTAAAACAAAAATAGTTGAATTTAAAATCAAAGAAATCCCCCAGTTTGTAACCCAAACCTGAGTGAGTGAGTGAGTGTCAGAGATGATGTTATGCAAAGTTTTTACTACTCACCTCTGTCATGTAAGGCTAGGTAGGGTTCTCGACCGAGAGCCATACGATACAGCAAGGCTGGGATAGGCTTCCCGATCCACATGTCTTCTTCAAAGGCACTGCTCGGAGCGTGAGGGTCTTGCTGTGTCAGGATGTAACGGTAACCGTCTTTGTTAAATGGATGTTCAAGAGGGTAGCCATGAGGAGGAAGCTTCTGGGCTGTGATCATATCACTGTAGACAAATTGGAAACAAATGGTTTGAACTTTGAATGAAAAGTGGTATGGTGTAACTTGTTCAAGTTCTGATGACTGAGTCATCAGAGTGTGTGTGTTCAAATCCAAGCCATGCCTTTCATGTTATTTGGCAGATAGTCAACTTGTAGTGCTCATCAGTCATTGGTTCACCAACTATTGCAAGAAATCTTTAAAAAAAAAAGAAATTCTCTGTGTACTCACTTTCTTGTCTTTTTCCCTGAGGTGATATTTTGACTGCTATCCAGACCTTTCCTCTTAGCTCCGCGGCTCTTCCCCAAAGAAGATGATAAGCTGCTTCCTGTAGAATCAGACAAAAAAGCAACAATGACATAACACACTAATATTACATGACCCTTTCCAGCCACAACCAAACACAGCGATAACGGACTGCATTAATTTTTGTATTGCAACCCTTGTCTTACCATTCAGAGATGAGCTGAGTGATGAGTTAAGCTTTTGACTTAGGTCACCCTTGACATTGGTACTCTGCTTCGATGGGTCGTAGTTTGGGCTTATCTTAGCTAAATCCTGAAAGAGAAAAAGAGAAAATCAAAACAAGAAATTCAGTGTTTACTTCACGCTCAGTTGCAAATATTCAATAAGTATGTTCTACATCATTTAGTCATGCTGTCCTGTCGGGAAATTGTGTTAGACCAAAATGTCAGAGTGAACCCTATTATGTAACTTTTGTTGTCATTAGTTTCCATGGTGATGGACTGCTTCTTACCTGATCAACGAGACCAAAGAGTGGATACTCTTCTTCAGTTTCCCCGCCGTTGTCTGGTTTCTCCTTACACACAAAGATATCACTGTCCTTCGTCTGGAGTTTGAATCAAACAGAAATATCAGACATGATTGGTTAGAAAAATAAACTAACTAATTTGAACCCTTAATGTGTGTCACAAGGCCAGTTAGCACCGTAGCCAGGGCAAGGTCAGTTACCCGCTGGACTTTTTACAACATAGACTAGTCCACTGTCTCAAGGGAATTCCCAATTGACTCATCCACAAACGAGTCTTAGTCTGTCATGTACTAATAATATTAGCTGACACATCTGACCCCACCGGTGCAAAAATTCATACAAAGCTTCAAACACAACTGATGAAATGTCAACATATTAAGTAAAAAAGAAAATTCTGATTGAAATAATGTGAGTTAAAGAGCTTCTCACCATAGCCTTAACGATGGTTGCTTGCCAGGTCGTGGTCGTCCTCCTCTGCATTGGAGTCAGGGCTTCCCAATTCTGATTAATGAAAGGAATCAAATCTTTCTCTTTTGAGAAAAGCGACTTATCGGTTCCTTCCTGCAAACTCTGAGCTGTCAAGTTGGCCAGCGCCATGTGACACAGCTGGCTAAAATCTAACAAGACAAACAAAAAAAATCTTCAGTAGAATCTGCAATTTTGCATGGTTGGAGTATAATAAGGTGAGACTGCGGTAGCTCCATGTGTAAATCTCTCTTTTGAGAAGAACTGGTAGTCGAAAACCACCCATTCTTCTCAGAACCAGCACTATGCTGCAAACATCACCTTATTAAGAAAATCATCAGCCACTTTACTTCTTTTAATTCCTAAGTTTGTTTTTGTAGCTGATACTTACTTGCCATTCTCCGGCTGTAAACTTCTGACTTTGTTGGATTGCAGTCTTTGCAGCAGAATGTATACGTCATCATGTAGGGAATGCAGTTTCTGCAAAAACAAAAGTCATTTATGGTAAGAATAATAACACACAGGGTATTTATAAAGCGCCAGCTTGAAAAGAAAAAGAAAGGAAAGCCAGAAAGAGGGTGGGGTGCATTTTAAGATTAGCAAAGACGACCCATATATCTGGGCATGTGAAGCTCATGGATGTTGACAGATGTTTGACTCACCCAACGTTACACGTGATGCATTGTTTGTGGTACCACTTGAGGCAAACGCTGCACTGGAGCTCAATATTGTTTGGATCTCTCTGTTTCCCACTGCGAAAGAAAAATAAGCACAATAAGAATGAGTCATTTTACACATTTTTTTATTTTTACATTTTGTTTTATGCCAGTGGGCATTGATGCCATGAATGGCCTTCTAAGTCAGTCAGGGCAAACTCTAAAATCAGAAACATTTCCAGAAGGCCTTGTGTGATATACTGAGCTCAGTTTTACACTGTAGTAGACGTTTCCAAACATTTAGAGAAACTGCTTTCTGTTTCCATTTCTAGAGTTTGCCTTAACTGATGTAAGTTCAGGTTTTATTCCACATAAATCGTCTGAACTTTATCAACTTTATTCATACCAGTAGCAGTCTCCCTTTCTGCCTAGAATGTCCTTAGGTTTCCCCCCTTCTCCATTAGTGGAACTGCTGTCTACAGAGAGGTTCTCCTTGTTATCAGTGGTTGTTCCATCGTCATCAGAGGGGGGTGCTGAAAGATCCTTGTCAGAGGGACTCACAGTTTCCTGCATTTCAACCTCCTGTGATTCAGCAACATCAAAGCTATCTGTCACGCAGGTTTCCATGGCAACCTCCTCCTCCACTTCTGTTGCAGAACTGAAATGAAGAAAACATACATTTTCAACAATAAGAATAATTAGGATTTTGAAACTTTGCAGTGGAAATACCATGATACTGAAAAGTTAGCAGTATCACCATGTAATGACTAATCTAATCTCTACTAAATGAGTTGGGATGGTTCTGAAAAGAACCGTTAGTTTCAACTTGATGTTTCGATCAGTAAAATTGTTATTTGTGAATGATTCATTCAATGATTGTGTACTCAATTCTGAATAGTATGTTCTGTGGAGGTAAGCCTACACTTTTTTTTATTAATATCAATATCATGTTATTCGTTATTGTTAAAAGCCGGGAATAATACTAATTATAGGCTGTGTATTAAAAATAAAATAAGCTTGTTGTACCTTCTCCATTTTAAGGGAGAAGGAATTATCTTAATGACTTAATTGCATTATTAATTACTAGTGTAATCCAAATTAATATTATTTTATAAAATACCGGCTAAAAACAATTTCCCCCAAAATATCACGAAACTGGTGCAGCACAAAATGCATTGTGTTTTGTTATGCTCCGATAAATACAAATTGAGCTCTATCTTTGTTACACAAATCAGTCCTCCAGGCCCATAAGTTTAACATCAAATTGAAGCTAACACATAGACATTTATAAAAGGAGGATATTAAATAAGATCGTTTAATCAGAAAATGAAAACTAGAATAAAAACCTTTCTTTGCTGTCGACATCTGCCATTTTTTGCGCGGTGGTGTTCAAGCTGAGGTCATAGGTCAAGAAAGTGGGTCACTAATGTTTGGTATGGTAAACATAAATAAATCTAAGGCCGTGTCCGAAACGGCGACTTCGGCTACAGCTACGGCTAGATCGCGCGCGTCTGCCTATTCTTCAACACTGGTAGACGCGCTGATCTAGACGTAGCTGTAGCCGAAGTCGTCGTTTCGGACACGGCCTTATGATTTATATACAGTGAGGGAAGCGGCTGAAACCAGACACCATCTCGTCCGTGGCCCTTTTCGAAGTTAAAATTTTAACATGGGCTCTAACTTAGGCTTTGTCTTTTATATCGGAAATGGCGGGTTTGATGCGACAAGGCTTCGAGAGCCTAAGCCGCCGAAACCGAAGTTTCGAAAAGGGCCTATTAAAACGTGCAGGGTACTGCGCTTGATGACTCATCCACCACGACTGGTAACCCGCACTGTGGTGTCATTTCAACACGGATCCAGCAGTAACCAGTTTATTTTTTTATGATAAAAATAGGTGTTGTGTAGTTCGTGATGTGGAACAGAGCGAGGATATTTCTCTGTCATAAATAGCCACGAATTCCGTCAGCAAAACTAGTTTTTCAGCTGCTGTTTCTCACCAATTCGTCCAGTCTGTGCAAAATGTACATCTAGGGTAGCTGTATATTTTATAATGCATTAGGAAAGTGGTGTTAGATTTTGTTTTATTTTAATTAGTAAATTTGCTGGGTTGTTGTTCGTGAGCCAAAATGAAGAAGAACAAGAAATTTACGACAACGGCGGCCGCCTCTGTTGTTGGTCGGGTCTTCACTGTTGGGAGGTATCAAGTTACTGTAGAAGATGTTATTGCCGAAGGTAAGTCCTTAGCTTTGAGGGTTTTTTACCAATAACTTGAATATTAAAGTGTATTTATAAATATTATTTTACTCTTGCAAATTTGCAATTTTAATAATCATATTTTGCATTTCTTGTATTATTTCAGTATTTCAGTATTTTTGTTTTGCTGGGTCAGTTTGTTTTTGTTATTTTAACTCATTGTTGAAAGTGAAATAAATACTAATGAAATGTTAATTTTAAAATTGGTTTCCTTTACAATACATCAATGCTTTCCATAACAATTACATTCATATCTTTCTAACAATTTCATAATTAATAAGGAAACAACAAGGTCCAGTATTCGTTTTAAAAAGTGGTTGGGATAACTTTCTGTATGGCGCCACCACTTTTTCACTCTTTTTTACAAAAAGAAATATTTCATTGAGGTAAGTTATATACTATATTATTTCATATCGAATGAAAAAGTGGTGGCGCCATACGAAAATTTTTCCAGTGGTTGTTGCAATGGAATATGTTCCTCCATGGGTAATGACAATTTTTCCGAACAAAATGTTATTTTGTGAATGCAAGAATCATTAAATTAAAGCAACTTTGCTTGGAATCCTTTTCTTTGATCAAATTAAATATGTTGCTTTTATTTGGGCATGAGTGCAAAATACTTATATGGCTACGTGATGAAATGTGGGCTTGAATTTTCCTTTTTAAAGTCAAACATTCATCATTAAAAACATTTAAGTTCCTTAGAAAGTGGCTGCCACAGCATTTTTCCTTTTCACAAAATACAGTGTTTGAATTTGAAAAAAATTCAGTAATTTACAAATTTCAACATGAACAATCAAAAGAGTAAAAACTAAAAGCAAACCTCAAAGCGCCACCAAACCTCCAGGGAAATAATACCATCTGAACATCTGGGATTAGAGAAAAAGAAATAGTATTCAAGACCTTAAATTTCACTTTCTTTGTTTTCAATTGTCCTAATTGAAATATTATAGCCTTATTGTACCAGTGTAGGACACTGAACAGGCCATGAAGGGTGCCCTTAACTTTGTGCCCTTTCCGATTAAAAAAACGAAGAATACAAGCCTGTATTCTATACAGTAGTAGGACATGTAGGATACATGTACATGTACATGTACATTGTGTGTACAGAGTGATGGTTGGTGCCTGCCAACCAGCGCCAACCAGCGTAACTACACACACCCTGCACAAAGCACTTCTGAATTGAAAGAAAGCTTCACATAATTAGTACAAAACAGTTTACAGTCTTCACGCTCAAAGTTCAAGGAGACAAGTAGCTTTGGAAACAAAATGTACATGGTTGAAATTGTCTGTTGATAAATGACAGCCGTCTTGCCTGGTTTTGTATTCTACCCACATACTGCCATGGCTTGAATCACTTCCGCTCCTTGAACAAGGCAAGATGGAAATCGAATGATTGTTTGTTCAGTTGAAAAGTGTTCTCAACTTGTTATTGTTTTGTGCAAAGAGCTTTATTCTTGGAGATGAAGAAAATGAACGGAAACCGATCTGAGAAGTATGTAAAAAGGTCAACTGATAATGACAGGGTTTTCTTCCTACTTTTAGTCATGGATTGTGGTTTGATGTGAAAGTGAAATAGAGAACTACAATCATGTGAAACTGAAAATATTCACGGAGTTCAAAATAGTCTTTGTGGACTTTCTACAATAAATCTAGATAGCTCAGTTGACAGTTAATGGACTGCCGTGGCGTATCCCGGTTCACTTTTATAGCCAGCAATCAACACAAAAAGTAGCTGAGCACAACCAAAATATGCTAACCAGAATAACCTTACCAGCCAAAGTACCATGTCACATGCACAATCTGTGACTGGTATCCTGCTTGTTTTTGCTAAGCAGAAAGTAGCTAACTGGGCCCTGACCTATATGGTGTACTTTAAATTGATCCAAATAAAGAAATAAATGTGTCATATTTCATACCTGGAGGGCAAAGACCAGCTTGACTCCCACTCTTCTCATCAATAATGGTTTTACTTGAGTAGTCCTCGTCCGTTGGGTTGTCTAGAAATCTGTCAAAGTGATCAACATTGCTTACTTAACCTGATCAAATATCCCACGTATTTGTATCGTAATATCCTTTTTGAGTCAGACACATTGTTTTGTTGTGTGGGTTTCCTCCCCAAAAGACAGTTTTAGCCATTTGTGGCTTGTATACAGACAAACAAGTCTGTGCAGGAAACATGCAAGGTGTTTACGACGTGTACATGTCATGTATATGATATGATTGCAATGCCAGGAAAGATGGGCAGATACTTTGTTCTTGTATGGCATGAGCAGGACAGTTTTCCCTTATATGGGCAATAGGTTGTAGTGGAAACTTTCAAGGGGTACCTGGCATTGACCAAGGGTTTGCTGATATTTTATTATTAACCAAGGCTGGAAGTAAATTATCATACAGGGTGTACATCAATTACTAGTCTTGAATTGAAATCTCAATCCTCAGTCATTTGGGTCGAGTCCCAGTCTGTTCACAAGTCACATACTTTAGGTTGAATCCTAGTCACTTGTAAGCTTGTGTTGTACAACATTTAAACAATATTAAACAACAATATTAAAAATAAAATATAGTGTACTTTTAAAATTAAGTGCAGAAACATTTAAGTCTTTAATTCTCATAAATGGTTGCTACATTAGAAAATAAATAATGTATCAAATCAATGTACATCACAAGGGAAACTGACTGGGTAAATGCAGACTGTGCAAGTCCCACTTGAGTCAATTTTTTATGTTGGACCATGGAGGTTGGACCCTACATGTAAAAAGCAGTGACAAAATCTAAATTTGTTATTTTAAGGATGAAATATGAGCATTCTAAACAATTAGGTTGCACAGTTTTTTTGTAGCCCAAAGGGCAAGTTGAGTAGTGGTGTTTACTAGCTGGTAGCAGTTTTTAATAAACAGATACATGTAGGTCAGGCTGTGCACATTCGCCTATAGAAATATCACAATACAATGCAATTTTGCAATAATATCTAGCTGTGCATCTGACCATGACCTGACCGTGAATTTGTGAGGCAATCTAGTTGGGCTAAATGGCACAATGTAAAACTACATACACCATGTACTCTACCATAGTAGATCCCTGGGCTGTCTGCAATGTGTTTTTGGACACGCCCAATTCACCTGTTTTGTTGGGGGGTCAAATTATTGATTGGTTGAACGATTGGAAAACATGTGAAAGAATGCACTTGAACAAATGTTGAAATATCTGGAATTCTTTTTGAGAGTCTAGGGTCCATTGACTCCCTAAAATGCTAAAAGTGGATTTTCGTTTCCCTATGATACTTTGCCTATTAACAAAAGGCCTAACGACCACTTCAAGATGAGGGGTACACTTTAACTGATCTGGGCTGTCGACCAAATCAACTGTGTCCAGGGGTGTGTTGCCACCTACCATGCCTACTGCTGGGGCTGAAACTGGGTTATTCCCTTTCACAGTCTAATAATGCACAGGATACTGTTCACAGGGTTACATGTACATGTACACGTAGCTCTTTGAAATCTATAGGCCCTACTCAATGGGTTAAAACAAAAGGTGGACCTTTTGTAGGATGCTTTAGAGATAACATTTTAGATTTTAGATTATTGTTTTAGACAATTTTGTCAGCAATGACTTTCACTTTTTCACCACTAGTGCATTGTCTCCCTGAACAGGTTCTGCTGGTCAGTTGAGAACCTCTGAGGACCAGCCCAAAAATTATGTTCCAGCTGGCTCATTCATAGCTTCCAAAAGCTACATGTAAACCATTGCCTGTACTGGTCTCAAGCTTAGGTACCAAACAAAATGTTGAAAGAAAACAATTAAAGATGTGGACCAGTAAAAAGGCTGGCGGTCTATAAATATGGCAAATGAGCAGTTACTGGTCCCACTGGCCAGTCACTAATAAATTAAAGGGCAAAACCCTACTGGTTGTTGCTAACTCGGTTGGCAACCAGTAACATGACAATCAAATTCAATCTTCCTGTAAATACAGAGCCGAGTGTACTGTACAATTACAGAAAAACACATACAGTGTAGTACTGTTTATTTGATGTTTTACATCACGTATACATTTCCAAGAAGGGTGTTTTTCCGCACAGCTGAATGCACAGCGTTATTGACTCGACCTCGTTGCAGGCTGTAGAAGATTGAATCCCTGAAAGCATTGTGATAGTTCAAGTACATGAAAACAAACGCCCTACGCACTGACTATGAAAGCCTGTTCATATAACTGGGACGATAGTCCGATAGTCAGGAAGAACTCAGAAATGCAAATTCACATGAGTAGAAAACAAACGCCCTACGCACTGACTATAAAAGCCTGTCAATATGACCGGCACAATAGTCTGATAGTCAGGAAGAACTCAAAATGCAAATTCATGAATGATCTACATTTTTTTTCTTCATGTGTGCGCGGACACGGAGTGTCAATAGGGTCTTTATGTGCAGAAGGCTTGCAAATTGAGGTGAAACACAAACATTTTACGTCAATAGCAGGCGAAAAAGATTGAACAGGGGGCAGAACGTAATAAGACAAATAATCTTATAAATAAAAAAAGTGCATTTTTGTCACATGGGACCATCTTGGTCAATACAAGATTTTTTTTTTTTTTTTTAAAGAAATTTTTACGAATTTGATGTAGCACTTACGTGGGGACAAGGCCACTTTCAGTTCAGTGAGAGTAGCAAAGCGGCCCGGGATTTTACGCATTTGCTAGTTTGTGCCCGATGCATTAGCTTGTGCATAAAGTTTGGCTACAGTACATAGTAGCAATTATCATTGGTTCATTATGAAAGCATGCCGGTAAAATCTCCACCCACACATATGTCACTGTTTTACACCCTGTGCTGTGGTCAATGGTAAAGTACTTTTATGTTACTCTGAGGGGTTGATGTCTATTAACCTTGTGAAATTTATTTCAATGTTTGTTTTGACACCCCACAGTCTTTTTTATTGCTTGTTATTGAGAAAATGTTAATGTAAAATTCTGATTCAATAAATGTTGACTTTGATAATTTGAGTATGATAAAATACCTTTCAACCATTTGAACATATGAATTTCTTTAAAAGATTTTATGCAGTGAGGTATTATTCTTTGTTTCAGCTTTATAAAATTGTTTACAACTAAACAGCTACACTGTATAAAAAAAACGGCCTTAAGGTCAAGAGCTTTATGAACATGCTTAGCAGTAAGCAGCTTGAACATGAAATTGAGGCCAGGGTAGCTCCATTTGATTCCAGCAGCTTAACTCGGCCTCCTACATGTACTTTGTTGACTTAGGGTGGAATAGACATACATTCCAAATGATTAACATTGATGAACATAGTCAAGCTAGATCAATATACATGTAGCGTCCTCACCTAATTAGATTTCCTGTAATATTCAACCTTCAGCATTTTTTTAATTTTCAGAACTGCTGTACATTTGTCGCGAAATTGAAATGGATTTTTCTCTGAATGATTTTCAAATTGTTTTATTGCAGGTGGATTTGCCTTGGTGTTCCTCGTCAAAGCTAGAAACGGACGCCACTTTGCTCTTAAACGGATGTTCGTCAATAACGAACAGGATCTGACCGTGTGCAAACGAGAAATCAAAATAATGGTAAGGAGTATTCTATGGTGGTTTGGTCACTATTTATAACCCAAAATTTGACGTCAGATCGACCACAAATCGGACCTAGCAAATAGCATATTTGAGTGACGCATTATTTGTTTACTCTTGACACTTTATTTGTACTGTTTAAATTGAGAGCAAGAAAAAAAAAGTTGTATAAATATAGCGAAACCAAATTTTAAAAAGCAAATCCAAATCTTCAGGGAATTTTCCAAGTATGACCGCCGAGACCTTTTTCCTGATTTGAAAAAAAAACTGTGTGACTCTGTAAAAACATGTTGCTGTTGGTGTTGAAGCGAAAGATATCAATGCTATTTATGGAAATCCTTTTAAATCCTGCATGTCTCATATTAACCAGAGACCTGAAGGCAGAATCCATTTTGATAAACAGATTCTGAGGGTCCCTTGTGAATCTGGCTTTAATGGTGCACTCCACTTTTCATTAATAATAACAACAACATTTATTGGGAGAAAAGGCCGAAAATAAGAGTACTTTTCAATCTAAAAGAGCACTTTATGTATATGGAATGTTTATTTAATTTGAGTTTAAATTGTGTAGTTTATTTTTTGAGATTAAAGTTCAATGTTTGAATTTTGAGATTTGTTTTGAGTTTCAAGTTTTGTTTTCTGTCCCAAATTGCCTATGCACCACTGGGATGACTGAACTGTGTTTCTTTAAAAAGAAAATTCAAAGTTTTTAACGACACCAAGATTAATGCAAAATCTCATGTAGAATGTGTGTACACACATGTACAGGTTGATCATGTTCATTGAGGAATGTGAGAGTTCATGCATAAACCAGGCACTTCCTCACAAGACCAGGCACTTCCTGGCAAAACTATAAACTGATTTAACTTGTTCATCAAATAAATTAGAATCAGACACCTGGAACTTAAACAGGGTTCTCCACATGCACAAGCTAGCGTATTGTTGCGCAATACTAATTCTGATACGAGCAAGTTTCGGCGGATGTGGACAAATATTTTGTATTTTGTTCACAAAAAACATTGATAGAAAACCATTTCTATCAATTAAAGCAAGCAAGCAAGCTAAGCTAGAAAACAAGGGTCTATTTAATTGATTTGAAAAGGGCAAGGAGTTCTGTAGACTAGTCGTAAACCGGGAAATGTCTCAGCCTCTCAAAATCATCAGAGGAGTTTTACGAAGGGGGAAGTTTTGTAGCTTTAACAAAGATCTTTGTGTTGTTTTTTCTTCTTCAACAGGCTAGCTTGACTGGTCATAAGAATATCGTACCATACATTGATTCCAGTATAACCAAAGGGAACACCGGTGTCTACGAGGTACTCATTCTCATGGAATACTGCAGAGGTGAGTGGTCTCAGCTTTAATTATATCTTTACAATATAATTAATAATTAATAATAATAACAGCCCTTACAATCTAGCGCATTGCACAGAGAGCTTGATATAATTATAAATGTGTGTATCCAGGTAGGACCCAATTTTATAGAGTTTCTTGACTACAAAAAGTAGCTCAGCAAAAGAAAATGTTGCTTACCAGAATAAGGTTACCAAGCAAACTACCTCGCACATGTACAATTGTGACTGGTGTACTGCTCATTTCTGCTTAGCAGACAATTGTTAAGCGATATGTTCTGCTTTAAGCATCTCTATGAAATCGGACCCCGTTGGGAAGAGACTTTTCTTGTTTATGAGCAACTCTATGTACACATTGTAGTGATTGGATTGCATGTAACTCAATCCAATCCGGACAGGATGTTGTTTAAATACTCTCTGGTGGTTGGTTAATGGCTGAGTTCTATCCATCTCATCATGACATGTAGTCTAGTCTAAGTTAGGCTTTTTTCTTGGAAAATTAAGAACTGGGTTTCAGTTTATCATGGGGGAAATGCGTGGGAACTTGTTTTTCTGATTCAAAAATAAACTTGTTATCTTTTAAAGTTCTTTAATGTCTTTTTCCCATCCGTGTAATACACTTTGTACTTGGTACTTTCCTGAGTCCTGTGAAAAAACTCCACATGAATATTACTCGTGTGGGATTCGAACCCATGGCGTTTGCCAATCGGGACCATCAGTTCTTCAAGAAAGCACTGCTCTTCAAGGGCCAGGCATCTCAGAAAGTATGACATATATTTGGGTGATGTGCCACAATTGCAATTGGGTCATCATCTTCGAGAAACCCGAATGACTTTCTTACATTGCTGAGAAAGGAATCTATCAAATATGGTCCTTCTGCTCAGACCCTCATCATTTTTGTCACATGTGTTTTGTTGTTCTTGTTATAAAAATTGTGCTTTTCTGGTTTTTTTTTTTGATGACTCCAGATGGCCATGTTGTCCAGCAGATGAATGAGCGATTAAGCACAGGCTTCACTGAACATGAAGTCATGAAGATATTCTGCGATACGTGTGAGGCCGTGTCCAGACTTCACCATTGTCAGACTCCTATTATACACCGGGATCTAAAAGTAAGTTTATTTACTACTTGGTTGGTTTCCTCCTGAAAACATCCTCTTGGGATCTTGGTCAATGTATTATATTCGTACAGTGAGTTTTTGGAAGAGTCGTTTATTCACTGGGGCTTGAAATGCTTACTTGGCCACTTGATGGAGTCCAGTAGTTTTAGCATCAGGGCAACATTTTACAGAGCTGCCTAACCCTTTAGAAACCATAGCGGCCACAAGCAGCCGGTACAGAAATGCTCATCGCTGCCTCATGATTTGGCCTTCCATTCACACAAAAACCAGAGATATAATTTTGCCTTAAATGTATCAGGGCTCTACCAACTACAATGACCTGGAAGTGTTAAGTCTTGAGAGTGACCTTTTGCAACAATTGTTGTGTTTATTATTTGTTGATTAGGTGGAGAATATCTTACTGCATCCTAGTGGGAGCTACATGCTGTGTGATTTTGGGAGTGCGACCGGCAAAGTCTTGGACCCCAAACAACATGGCGTACAATCCATCAAGGATGAACTGGAAAGGTGATAATAATAATAATTAGAAAACTTAGTAAAGCACAGGTTTCCACAAAAAAGGCGCTCATGGTGCTAGAGGAGGAAAACATATAAGGACTGTGGATTGTGTGAGTATGCTTGATTGAACTGGTGAGATGATGCTGCAGGAAAAGACATGTTGCCCCCAAAGAGTAGAATTTAGGCTCTGCTTACCGTGAAAAAGTTTCATGTGTGTTACAGAGCAGAGTAAGCACAGAATTAACTAGTAAGCAGCACCCTGGAACTATGCTTACATTTTGTCTAGATAAATTGTGTATTATTTTATGAGATTTGAAACCTGATTCCTTTGTTTCCTGATTCTTTTGTTATATAGGTATACAACGCTATCGTACCGGTCCCCAGAAATGATCGATCTTTACTCAGATACTCCACTCACCACTAAGTCAGATATATGGGTAAGTATTAATAATAATAATTATAATAATATTAATAATTATAACAGGACGTAGCCCAAGTCAAAGAGTTACCGGCACTAAGGAAAATGGTATCTTTCTCATGCATGCTGTGATAAAATTAAATACAGTAACTAGCTCTTTTAGCACATTTTCAATTCTGTATCAGTGTGCTTTACATTACTGCCCTGGTCAATGTGCCAATAACATTCCTGTAATCTTTCCCAGCTCCCTGGGGAGTATACATCTTGGGCTTGCGTGGTGCTCCAAAGGTTTTTTTCAAACACATCAACCTCTACCCTTACAGGCACCCATTTATACCCCCTGGTGAAGAGAAGCAATTGTATTAAAGCATCTTGCTCAAGGACACTAGTGTCATGACTGGGACCTGAACCCACACTCTGCTGACTAAACCACCATAACTTGAATTTGATGGTCTAAATCACTCGGCTATGGCGGCCATAATAATTATAATTGTGTCTATGGCCTAAAACAAAGGTAGACTTGTTATGTAACAAGCCTAATTTGATTACAAACCTCTAATATTTATATTGACTTTGTGGTTGTTCTAGGCTATGGGATGCATGTTGTACAAGCTTTGTTTCTTCACTCTACCCTTCGGAGAGAGCAGCTTGGCTATCCAGTGTGCTAACTTCACCATTCCTGACGCCTCACGCTACTCCAAAGAGATGCACTCACTTATATGTAAGACAGAATTCCTTTCCATAGGTATAACAAGCCAGAGGTCACTCTCATAAAGCTGTTAAGCTGAAAATACTGCTTAGCAAATTTCATTGATAAGCAAAAAATGAGTTGAGTAACAGTTGCAACAATGTAAAATTTGCTTAATTCTGGCTGGAAACCAGATTTAGTAATGTTGTTGATAATAACCCAACATTTATTTCTTGTTCTCATAGGTTACATGCTGGAGTTAGACCCAGATAAGCGCCCAGATATCTTTCAAGTCTCGTACGTTGCGTTCAAAATCATGGGAACGGACACCCCGGTACAGAATCTACATGTGAGTCTTATTCAAAAATAAGTGTTTTTTATTATTTGCAGCTTTTTAAAAAACCTATTAGCCCCTTGCTTAGGCTTTGTTCAATTTGGTTGCTATTGTTTAAGCCACTTTGAGATATGGTGGACACAATACTAGGACACTTCTAGGTTTGGGTAAATTTTCTGTATACACCCAAATCAAACAGAGCACGGCTATAGTGTCCTCCCATACCTCAAAGAGACTGACGGCATGTCTATATTGCGTCATCATGTATAGGCAACCTCAGCAACACCGTTAGCAATAGTCATAGCCGTAGCTTGGTGCTTGCCGTGTTTTGGTGTAAGGGTTAGAGACCAAATCATATCAATAACCAGAATTTCAAATATTTTACCTTTTAGAATTCACCGGTACCCGAGGTGGGCAAGCTGCCTTTGCCCTTAACAGAGACAGAGTACCGCCAGCAACAAGACAATCGTTCTAAGCAGAATTCCAACAGGTAAAGTCTGGTGACTCTATCGAAGTTTGTTACTTTAAAGACAAGGGCCCATATTCATAGAGCTGCTTAAGCAGAAAATATTGTTTGAACATTTTTCTTCTTAGCAGAAGAGAGCCAGTCACAAATTGTCCATGTGACATACTAGTTTAGCTGGAAACCTTATTCTTGTCAGTATAATTTTGTTGAAAATTGTTCAATCAAGTCTTCGATCAATTCTAAGTTGAGTTCTGGTATGTTTAAAACAATCTCGGCGAATGTTTCTCTCTGAGATAATTTTTCTCACCCTTTAGTAAGAATTGCAGGATTCGTTTTTAAATTTCTTTCATCCTCCTCCCCAATCTTTACAGAATAGCAGCAACGCCCATGGATGTAAGCACGTCTGTTACCCCTCGTCAACGACCCAAGCCCGGTCAAGCTGGTGTAGCCCCAGCTACTGGAGTGTTACAATTGCCAACTCCTGCAACACGAGGGCGTGGTAAGCCGATAGCTGCAGTGGCGACCCAGGGAGCATCAGGCAATAGTGAGTTCAAGTTTGTCTCAGTAGATTCAGGCAAAGTTATGAATTTATTTGACGTTATGATTTGAAGCAGTATTTTTAAAGAACAAGAACAGTGAAATCCACTAGCATTTAGAGATGATTGTATTGGAAAGCATTTAACCAAGGTTTGTCTGTTAAAATAGGATTGAGTCCGCAGCAAGCCTTTCAAGAACAACAGCAACAACAAGCAGCAGCAGCCCAGGTAGCTCAACATCGGCATACACCAACCCAACAGCAGCAACAGCAGCAACAACTGCAGCAACAAAAGATCCAACAGCAGCAGTTACAACAACAGCAGCAGCTTCAGCAGCAACAACAGCAGCAGCTCCAACTGCAACAGCAACAGCTGCAGCAAAAACAGCAACAACAGCAACAGATGAAGCAACAGCAGCAGTTACAGCAGCAGCAGTTACAACAACAACAACAGCAGCAGCAGCCAGAGTCGCTGATGCTGGAGTATACACCGCAGCAGCTAGTGCAGCAGGCTTACTCGATGCAGCAGCAGCAGCAACAGCAGCAACAGCAGCAAAGACAGATGACCTCCCAGCAGTATCCTGCAGGTAGGAAGTTTTGTCTTATTCTTGAAACGCAGCAATACTTGACAAAAGGATGTTATGGTTAAGGTGGACAACTACAAGTGGGGCAGATGGGGCGAAATATTTAGGACAATTGTGCCTTTGACGCTACCAGCTTGGAATTTTGCACATAGTCGGAGGCCGACATAGTTTATCTATCTTTCAAAACCACAGTGGATGATATTGAATGGTCAGACAGTAGGAGGGTTGACTGTGTACTATTTAAAAATCACGGAATGATATCAGATTACAGGCTGGTATAGTTTATCTATCATTCAAAACCACAGTGGATGATAGCGAATGGTCATACAGTATGAGGGTTGACCGTGTGCTGTGCTGATGCATTCACCATATCGTTTCATGTTTGCAGGCTAGCTTAATTTATCTATCATTCTAAACCACAGCCGATGTTATTGACTGTTCGGACAGTACCTTAACAGACAGTTTTCTTTGTTTCTTTGTTGAATCTATCAGGACCCCAACCACAGTACCCAGGCCCACAGCGCCATGCTTTCGTACCAGTAAACACAGGTTACCAACAGCAATACAAGCTTCCTCAGCAGGGCTACGTAGCGCCAGTGCACCAACAATACCCGCCTGCAGCTGCTGTGTCCCAGCCACAGTTCACAAGACAGCTCAGCCAGCAGGAGATACAAATGCAACAGCAACAACAACAACAGCTTCAACAACAGCAGCAGTTGCAGCAACAACAGCAGCAACAGCAGCAGATTCAACAACAGCAGTATCAGCAACAACAGTTGAAGTTGCAGCAGCAGCAACAACTGCAGCAGGTATGAATGCAATTTGTTGAAAGAACCCTTCATTGGAAGAGACAAACGTTTCCCAATTTCTTGTCTTTATGATTTTCTAACTACTGAAGTCTGATTTCCGATTTCTTTCGCCCTCAAAAATTGTTTTTTAATAGCCAGAAAAATAGCTTTTTGACTCTGTGGCTCTTGTAATTGTTAATTATTCGGTGTTTGTAACTGTAGCATAAACCTGAAGTTTTACTGTATTTTAAAAAGTATTCTAACAATTTTGACAGTAATTCTACAAATCCTTTCAGTAGTTAATAGTATTTTAATGAATTTCTCATGTTTTTTTAACAGCAACAGTTACAACAACAAAGACTGCAACAGGAACAGATGCAGCAACAACAACTAAAGCAGCAACAACTTCAACAGCAGCAGTTACAACAACAGCAGCAACAACAACATTTGCAGCAGCAGAGATACTCACAACAGCAACTAGCAGAACAGCAACAGTTCTATCAGCAACAACAGCAGCAACAACAACAGCAGCTATTAAACACCAGCAGTTTTGCACAGAGCAGCAGCGATCGTTCAACGTCACCGGGTAATGGTAGACCCCAGAGTTTCCCTTCGGAGGTCAAATCTCCCAACCCGTTCCAAAGCCACGGTGATTTCGCCACACTGTCCCCGGACCAAGTGGTTGACAGTGAGTTTGACATGCTGAGGAAACCTGCCCCAGGTAAAGCATCTTTTTACTTTTAAACTTGAGTTTAGTTTCTTTTTTTATTCGAAACCATGTCCTTGGCTCTAGATTTGGCTCAGGCTAGCTTGGCCCCACGGTTGTTTTGAAAATCGAGCGTGCTTTGCTTACGAGCTCGGGGCTTGAGATGAGAGAAAGGAGCCGAAGCCAAAGCTGTGGTTTCGTGAAGGGCCTTTGTCTTATTCTGCATGTATTATCCTGAATGACAGCGGCTTTTATGTATGCTGTGGAAGAATATTTCAGGTGCCATTATTAATAGTACTTGAAACAGTCAATAATAGTAAACTATTCTTAATAAAATTATTACATCACATGTTTCCATTCCAATCTCCAACTTTTCAATGTTCATTCCACACAACCAAACTGTAACAACTCCTCTTAAAGCATGTTGTTTTGTGATCTTTGATTAAGTTTTGTTCCTCTCTTTTCACAGGTGATGAACCTCAACGTACATCTCACACGGATGTGTTTGGCGCCTTGCCGTTTACCAAATCAGAAGGTAAGACTAAAATAAACTCCAACTGGATCTCTGGTCTGGCTTCTCAGAACTTTCACAGCGCCTGGCTCTGCTTGCCATTAGCAAATAATCAAAGCTTACGGAAACAAGGAATTCCTTGCTCACATCAAGAGTATTGTGTGGGTAGCAGAGAATATTTCTTGTGCGTATCAGACTCAGATTACTAGGGGGTGCACAGTGGTTTAAGACCCAGACATCGGGTCCGATTTTTTTTTCTGAGATAACTACATATCTTTGGTGACTTTTATGACCCTGGTTTTTTAAGGAATTGTAGTTTGTATATTGTGACATACGTTTATATTCAGCAAAAATCACAAACCCTTATGTAAAAAAAAAATATTGTTTTTAAATTACCTGTATAAGTGACCTTTCGCACTGTAGAAAATTAAATACGGACCGAAGTTTTGATGATACGGCAAAAATGCTTTGAAATCTTCGACTAAAATGTCAAAAAATGCTACTTATAAAAAAAATACCTCCACACATCTTTAAAATAAGCCATTAAGGGCCTGGACGAAATGCTAAAAATATGTAATAGATTAGTAAAGTAACCATTCGTTGTGGCTAGAAATTCACGGTAAATTAGCGAAAATGAGTTTTTACTCCTGAAAATGAGAATTTTCAAAAAAGCAATTGTTTACATCGCAAAATTAAGGAAAATAAACAAAAATCAAATCGTTGGATATTTTCCCAATCGGCCACCAACGGCCAACATATTTTTTGTATTTTTTTCCATAAAATGATAGAGTGACTACTTAGCTTTGAAAATAAAATTGCGCCGAAATCCTGCAAGATCGCCTTCACTCCCAAAAACTAAGTTTTCAGAACGCTGTTTTTAACCAAAAACATTGTGTACGTTAACATTACACACAGAAGATATAGCGCCCTCTGTTGACTTCAAAACCACATCATAAAAATTGTCACAATAATTCATGAATCACGACACGGATCGATAAATTGTGGATTATTTTAATGGACAACCACGTTTTATCTACCTAAAGATGACATTGAGACATGCTTGAGATATTATAAAGGTATTTTTGACCGATTATGAAGGTATTTTGACCGATTATTGTTCAGAAACTTGTCGATGTCGGGGTCACTTAGGGTTTTAAACCACTGTGGGGTGGGGCTTAATGTGGGGGGGGGGTTTAACAGATTTTAACTAGTTGACTACCAGACAGCAATAAGTCTTGTGGTAAGATACTTCTCAATAGTAGGACACAACTTCAGAAATGTTTATGTGCTTGCCCAAGAGTATGTTGCATGAGATGTTAATGTAAAGTATTTCTCTACCCCACCCCCCCCCCCTTTACTGTTAACAGGTAGCCCAAGACCGAGTAGTGCAATTGAGCTAGACAACCTTGCCATGCGGGGGACCAGTCAGACCTCCGCCCAACAGCAAGGCGATAACAGCATTGATGAATTCGGTGCACGTCCGTTTTTGAGCCCGCCAGTAACCAGCCCGACAGACATGGTGGTCGGGCAACCCTCAATTACAGCTTCGGGGGACGTCCAACGGCCCCCTTCCGGAACCATGGACGAGGGGGCGGTGCAGAAAAAACACATCATCCCTGATCTCGTGCTTCTTGGTGACTTTAACGACGACGTTCAATTGGGAGATAATCCCGACAAAGATCCAATGTTATCGCTGGATTTCGCTAACCCACAGCGTCAACTTGACGAGTTTGGAGCGTTGCCATTTTCACCACGGCGGAAAGTCAGCGAGTCGAGTAGCGAGAGAGACGACAGAGCCACAGACAGCCTACGGGAATTCAGTTATGAGGATTTTGATACTCAATCGTTGGAGACACGGAAAGATGAGGAGCGTCTCCACCGACGGCTTCTGGACAAGGAAGATTCCTCCGATGATAATTCTGATGAAGATTCAGATGATCATGACGACACTGAGACAAGAGGAGTGCTAGTACTTGAAGAGGACTTATCTGATGCCGAGCTAGCTGGTTTAAATCTTCGCGATCCTAACCCCCCTGTCGGGAATCTCATTGACATGGGAGAGGAAGATGACCCCTTTGTCAAGGCACCCTTCAAAGCAGTTAAAACTTCGGGATCAACTAAATCCAGAAGTGAGCCTCTTAGCTCCTGTACCCTCACTCCTCCTGTGTCGCCTCCAATGCAGGTGAATAAACCAGACCCTTTCATCGAGGCGCCATTTGACCCTCGCAGCGTCCAGCGCCAAGGAAGCCGTACATCATCAACCTCAGAGAGCTCTGATGTCTTCTCTAAAGCTCCTTTCCCTTCTAAGAAACGACCAGACACCCAGCAATCCACCACAGGAGCCCATAAACCTAAATCTCAACGCTCCAACACAGACCTGTCGGCAACTGGGAACCCAACACCCCCTCTGTCGCCAACTGAGATCAACCTGTTTGGCAAGGAGACCTCGAAGCCAAGAAGTGACGCCCAGAAAGCTGAGGATATATTCGGAGCAGTACCGTTTGAAGCTGTGGCTTCTACGCTTACAGTCAGCGAAGAGCAGCCACTCCAGCATCATAAACACGAGACCGGTATGTAGTCATGGACCATATCAAATACTTTTACATGCAAAGTGAAATTTATTTGAACATTTTGTCCACTTTCCTTTAAAAAATGCCCTGGACCCAATTTCATGAAGCTGTTTAGCAGAAAATCCTCCTCTCAGCATATTTCATTGCTGTGCGAAAAAATAAGTGGGGCACCGGTGGCAAAATCATGGAATGATGGATGGTAACCTGTTTCGGCTAAGCAGGTTTTTTTCTGTGCTTAGCAAGATTTTGTGCTTACAGGCTTTTTGAAATTTGGCCCTGCTTGATCATCTAGTGTGTAGGTTAAGGAAATATTTGTTTAATAGCTTTCCCCAGCTGAAACTCTCTTCCAAATCCCCATTTTCCATGCAGCCTTTCATCATAAGAGACCTCATGTAGTCAGCACAGCCGGGGGTATCAGGAGAGCTGGTCGAACCGCATCAGGTAGCAGACGTAGACGCAGTGGAAGTAACAGCTCTCGTTCCTCCCGCCGTAGCAGCTCAAGCTCAGCCTCCAACTCATTGAAGTCCAGCCCTGGAAGCCTCCCACGTCAGATTGGTTCACAGGAGAGCCTGGACGCCTTCGGAGCCAAGCCGTTCGGATCAGATGATCAGAGCGCGGCGCCGACGTCGTTGTTACCGAAAGCAAAACCTGTCCGGTCGAGAGAGCATTCGTTTGATGATGACTTCACACCTCGATCACCACTTGAGGATTTCAGTAAGCCCTCCTTAGCGTCTGGAGAAGCAGCGTTTCCAGATGATCGAGATCCGTTCGGTGCCGTGCCCTTTCAACCTCCTCGAGTCACTGGTGATGTCAAACGACAAGGAGCACAGAAAAGGGTCCTCCCCAAAACACCACAAACCTTTCAACAGACTAGCCTGTGATTAGCTGACAGGTCAAAGGTTAGGTAAGGTTTAAAGGTCATGTATTGAGTGCTTATAAATACATGCTATGTGATTATTGTGTAGAGGTTAATGTTTGTCAAATTTGTTACAGACTTGTTGTAATCATTACAGCGAACACTAAGACAAAAATGTACTCAGAAATGGCGTATTTCAGGAAGAACTTTAATGATTTCAGTATTAGTTTTGTGGAAGGTATAGTGGGCGTGGTTCTCCCCTTGGTCTAGAGGATGAAGCCACTTGAAGTGTTAAACTTCACAAAGCATAGGCCAAATGTACTCTTAAACCAAAAACTGTGGGTTTTTTTGAGGGGGAGGGGGGTAGGGATGAGGAATATTTTGCAACTCATGGTAGATTTGTTTGTGTAAAACTGTAAAACTGAGTACTTTGTTGAAGTGAAGTTTTTTCAGAAATGCACACTGTTTATAAGAAAAAACAATAATACAAAATCAGTGTATGTTGAATCTTTATATTAGATTACTAAATTATACGCTTGAAAAAAATTTGTAATTACCGTCAACAAATTTGGCAAGGTATTCTTCATTTGGACAGGTAGTGTTTAAATTTAGCAAGTAAAATTTAGGTAAATAATTTGGTTTTGTTTAAAATGTTTAAAAAAGTGTCTTATTTCATTCTTTCGTTTTCTGGAGATGAGTTTGAAAAAAGCACTCCACACAGTAACATCACATTTGCCTAAAATACCTGCATTTGTGAGATAGACTTCGTCAACCATCCTGGAACTAGCGAGACATTACAAATCTGGCACTTCTATTTTAGCATTAGTGCCGCATGCACTAACAAAATTTGAATGTTGGATTTGTTTGATCTTAAATATTCAAGTTGATAGAGTTAAACATTTTCCTATATTTGGGGGGTGGGGTGGGGGGGGGGTTAGGTCTGTTGTCAAAGAAGGCTAGGGAGTCTATAGACTCAGAATGGTTGCCATAGGAACTCATTATATTGAAATATCTGGCAAGTTTATTAGCAGCCAAGGCTTACCCTTTGGAACTAATCTTGGAAAAGCCACGGAATGAAGCCATCGAAAAATGAAGACCGCGTTGAACTATTCCAGAACTGAATGAAATAGAACCCCAAGTGCAGCCTGATCCTGAGACTGTAGACTTTCCCTAGTCCTTCGATTAGACCACTAAGATGCTGTCTAGTATGATATTATTTGTTTTATGTAGGCAGGACTAGATGTTTGTCTATTTCCAATTCTTATTTGCATACCAAGATTAAGACACTACGTGTAGATTTTACATTGTCTTAGTTTGGGGCAAACTCAGTCTTTTGTTACCTTGACCCAATTTCATAGAGCTGCTTAAACATAAAAAGTTGCTAAGCACAGCAAAGTGCCATTTCACATAAATGTAACTGTTATCCTGCTTAATTGTGCTTAGCAGAAAAATGTTCAGCATTGTTTAGGAAGCTCCATGAAATTGGGCCCTAGCTACTAGGATTGGATAGCAAAAGTATGACTTAACTTCCCAATATTTTGATTAATTATTACTTTGATGAAGTATTCATTGTTAAAACTTACTTTCCAATAAACTTAGTTTCAGCTACAATTTGATTTGTCTGGTGCCTCGCCACCAAGTAGATGTTGCCAGTTCATAACCAAAAGCATTGACAGGCACGAGTCTACGTTTGAGGGTTGGGAGAATTTGGAACTGATATGGCTGACCTCTGCATTCTGTACTGATGAATTCTCCCTACCGCACCAGCTGATCTCATCATAATTATTATAACTTGATTGACCAAATTTTTTTGTAAAAACCTTTTTTCTGAGAGGTATGATTTTTTGTTTTGTTTTGCCAATGCAAATGTTTGATAGAGTATTTGCTTTTGAACTTGCCATCTATGTAAATGAGTTTAACCACCCATGTTTGAATATGCTTTACCACTTGACCGGAGGAACCTGTAGTGGGTTCCCCTTATGATTGTAATTATGCATAATTCATGAGGTCATTTAAATAATTTACATGTTGTGTTACTGATGAATATTTAATGTTAGAATTAAAAGTAGGATTTTTGTTGACTCTCCAGTGTTATCCAGTGCCATGTGAATAGTTAAAACTGGTGGGAGTGACAATGGCATGGAAAATGACAGATTTATAAATATCTTAAAATTACTTCAAATTGAGTAGATTATTGGCCAATTCTCGTCAAGATTGTTAACTGAAGTTGTCTGCTTATGGAGAGCTATGAAGCAGTTTTTCTTTAACTTTGTTATTTGCTTATTTTAAAGGCAAAGTAATGATTGCTCATTTAAAAGTGGGGGGTATCGTTAGTATCAAGATAAACGTCACTACGACCCTGACAATGTTTGATGACTCTTTCAAGATGCCGTGATTGTCTCTTTTTTTCTGCAATGAATTGATGGGTTATTGGTTGTTAAGCTTTTGTTTTCCAGTTGTTCGCAGTATAGCGTTTCAATTGATATAATTGTCATGTTGAGGTCAAAGTTCATGGCCCTGCTATGTGGAAGGTATAAAAGGAAATATTAATCATCAACAACGGTGAATGACAACTTGTGATTGCTTGAGGCATGCGTGATGCATGGTGGTAAAATACACCAATGTCGGATATTAGCAAGGAGTAGAAGCACATATACTTAACACTGCTAAGCATTCTGGCTTAATGCAGCTAGCGCTTATTGATGACTGTTAACACAGAATTTCCCAGTAAGCAGAACCATGAAATTTAGTCTTGATGAACTTTAAGCAACCCAAAGCCTTTCACTGTCTATACCTGCACCTTTAGCAGCATAAACCGTTTAGTTTTATATATACACAAAAACAGTAGAGGAAACTTATTAATGTAGGTAGGTCACAAGAAATAGTGTTATGGGAACACTACTGTGCAGCGGGTTAATAAGTTATTATTTTCCTAAGTGTTAATCAACTTGTTCTGGATTGAAATTTTGTTAAGAGGGACTCCAAGGTCAAATTCAGTTTTGTAGAAGATAGAGTTCTTATGAAAGAGGAGGGGCAAAGGGTCTTTAACCTCTGGTAAAATGGATTGAAAGCAAAGCAAGCACATCACAAACTTCATTTGCTTTTGGAGCCCCTTCACAAAAATAATTATTTTTGTGGTGATGTTGCAATGTAATTTATTGCATTGGGTCATGTTTGTGAAAAGATTTGGGATGCGATTGTTCACATTATTGTGGGTGGAAGTCTCAATTTTTGTTCTAACCCTGGGCCCACTTTGATTAAGCTGTTAAGCAGCAAATACTACCTGTGCTAAGCAAAAATGAGTGAGGCACTAGTCGCAACAGTGTCAAGTTGATGGAACTTTCGCTGGTACCCAGTTTCTGCTAAGCAAGATTTGTCTGTGCTTAGCACATCTTTTGTGCTGACAGGCTTTATGAAATTGAGTCCATGTGATGCGTTTAGAGTATTCTTAAGTAATTTTGTTTGTTGTTAGGTTAAGGGTTTCTTCGTACAGACTTGGAAGGGGAAGGCTAGGGATTCTATAAATTGTTCATGTCTGTATTAGCGGATGCATTATTTATTATAATAAATGCATAATTTATGTAACTAAACAAATCCCTTGCATTATTCGATATAATTAATAAATTAATTATTCATGAAATATCTTAGTATTTACTAGCATTGAGGGACAAGACAAACATAATTGTAATATTATAATTAAAAATGTATTTTATGATGTTTACCAATAAAAAAAGTATACACTGCAATTTGTTTTCCAAACTGATATGAAATTTGTTTTAACTTAGACGCTGGACTTGCCCCTATTTGATTGTCAAATTAATTGTTAACACAAATTTAAACAAACAAAAACTAGACTTTCCCCTTGTGATTTATTAAATTTGTTGATCCAAATTTGAACAAAAATGCTGATTATACCCCTAGTATTTTTTTCTCTCAACTTTTTGTCAAAATTTGATTAAATTGCTGTATGTGGGGGTTTTTTCTTCAAAATTCTGGACTTACCCCCTTGGATTTGTTCTTAAGTTTTTACAAAAATGTTATAAAACCAAAGGGGTAATTTCTTTTGCGGAATTTTTCTTATTTTTTGACATAAATTTAGTAAAACTGCTGAACATAATATGGAGTAGTGGCAGTTCCTTAAAAGGTATTAGGATCTATTTTAAAGGCACTGGACACTATTGGTAATTGTCAAAGACCAGTCTTCCCACTTGGTGTATCTCAACATATGCATTAAATAACAAACCTGTGAAAATTTGAACTCAATCGGTCTTCGAAGTTACGAGATAATAATGGAAGAAAAAACACCCTTGTCGCACGAAGTTGTGTGCTTTCAGATGCTTGATTTCGAGACCTCAAGTTCTAAACCTGAAGTCTCGAAATACAATTCTGGAAAATTACTTCTTTCTCAAAAACTACGTCGCTTCAGAGGGAGCCGTTTCTCACAATGTTTTATACCATCAACCTCCCATTACTCGTTACCAAGTGAGGTTTTATGCTAATAATTATTTTGTGTCCACTGCCTTTCAAAAGTTACTTTTTTAATGTTAAAAAATAGCTGGAAATTAGTTTTGTTCATGTTTTACACTTCCCTGAGATCCTATCCCTCCTTAATAATTATTTTCTTGGAAAAAATAATCAAAAATGGTAGTCAAATCTGTTTCATCATGCGTTTAGTAAAGGGAGGGGCAGTAAAAAGAAACCCAGTGGGAAACATTAGGAAAGCTCTTTAAAAGAATTTCCAAGTGTGGCCTTTGAATTACTTGGCTCATAAAAATTAATGGATGAGCAGTTAATATGACATGGGTAGTCAGCCCAGTGATCTCCATGACCCCTCCTAAAATTCCAGCCCGGACGCCCACGATTATGAATTATAAATCAATATTAATATTAATTTTTTTTTTTTTGGGGGGGGGGGGTGGTTGAAGTGTACCGAAGGCTTTAAAAGTTAGATTATTTGGTGGCGCAAATTTGAGTGAGATATTTTCAACAACGAAATAAGGTCACTTTTTAATAATCTACCTACAGGTTATTTATTCCTACATTAATAATAAGCTGAGAAACGAACAAAAAATAGACCTCATATATTACCTTTAGTTCTTTCAACTTTGCGCTAAATCATTTCAAGTTAAACAAACGTAAGGCTACTTGGTTTAATTACCACAATTAGTTACAGTGAAAGCGTTTATTCATCACTTTTAATATGATTCAAGCCTTCGATTCTCGCATTTCGAATCATTCCGCGAGATCTTGCGGGAGCCAGTTTGCCCCTTCGATCTTGGACAGGCACCGGTGATTGGAACCAGCTAAAGCAACCGACAGGTACCCGATTTCCACGCTACGCGAAATAAACATCAACAGAGTAGTAGAGGTCTGGGTACTCGACGGCTTGATACCGTGACGCGATATTCAAAATGGCCACCAGCCATGCTTTATTTTGTCAACACCGTGAAATACTTACGATGATTTGATGTGATTTAATGTCTATAAGGGTAAGCTTTATCGTGTAGTTTATTCAAGTTCATAATGTAGAATAGGATGAAGGCCTCGTGGAAGGCGTGTAACCACCTAGTTTGTCATAAAACGGGCAATTCTTGTCGCAATTTTATTCCACCTTCATGCTCAACATCAACGGCAATCCGGAAGTAGCTGTAACGTTAGAGCATAGGTCATTGCATTGTCATTGCCAATTTGCCGTCAATCAGATACTGGATCTGATGAAACAATCGACTTTTCTGTGTAGTTCTTATAGATTATCTACTTCAATTCGTGTCGGCCACTCCTACGTGTTTCTATGTCAGTTTTTGTTTACATGTTATGTAACACTGAGCTGTCGTAAACTGTTTACCAACCAAAATGACCGGTGCTCTGACATTCGGAGTCGTAGGCCTACCATCCAAAAGAATTGATACATCATGTTTAAGCCTTTGCAGATTGCCTTTCTCATATCAAGTTGTAAATCTAAAACTGGTTTGCCACCTATACTGCCAAATGATAATGTAAATTTTTAAAGTCTGAACATGGTCTGAATAAAACTGGCGGGTTTTTTATTTTTATTTTTTTAATCGTCTGAAATTTCATCCAGATGCGTAATGAAGGACGAGGTGCACAGAAAAACCTTGGTCTGAGTCGTAGGCAACTTTTTGAGATATTGTCTAGTTTTCGATGCCCCAAATCAAGATTAAAATTAATATTAATTTGAGGCCCTTCCAATTGTTCCAGCAATCTGTAATCCGTAGAGCGTCTTTTGCACATAAAGAACTTTCTTTGGTTAAATTTTGAGGCAAATCTGAGAGAAAAATTTTGTTTAGGGTGAAAAAACGTCAAGTTATACCCCATGCCGTTTTCTCAAAAATCTGCCGAAAAAATTGTGTTTTTCAAAATCGCCTGAAAACTTGGGTTTAGTCGTCTACCTTAGTAACTTTTTGATGTAATTGTTTTTATTGCCTGATTTTCGATATAACAATGTCTCAAATAATTATTGTATCAAACTCAATAAAACCAATTGTACCATCACGGCGAGTACCCACCAAGAACACTGGTGGAAATGAAACGATGTTATATACCCGCCGTCATGTTGATCCCAGCTAGCCTACTAAAGACTCAGCCACCCAACCCCAGTGTACCCCGCTACCCTTTCCACAGCGACCGACAATCCCCAATTCCCATCGAAATGCCAGACCAACTTCCCCTGTGAACTAATTTTCTATACCTACATCGTGTGCCTTCGACTCAAATAATTATTTTGTAAGTCCCCTATTATGCCTATGTTTCCTTGTAAACCAATGCGCCATACTTACAGCGTGTGCCTTCCATCCACTCACCAATTTTTTTGATCACAACCAAAGAGTCCCCTAACTACCCGTCAGTAAAGCGTATGCCTTCCACTCTCAAATTATTTACCTAGTCCAAAGCAAGGATTTCCCTATGCCATTGTACCATGCGTACCATTTCCCCATTAATTAAACTAATTGTCTATCTTTATGCCTACAGCGTGTGCCTTCAACTCGTCGAATACTTTTTAAGTCCGAACACAAGAGTCCCCTATCTACTACCAATACCCGTCAGTAAAAGCGTATTATGCCTTCCACTCGCAAATTATTAAGTCCAAAGCAAGGATTTCCCTATGCCATAGTACCATGCGTACCCCGTTTCCCATTTTAAACTATACAGTGTGTAGATTGTAACTCAAATATGTTTAAAGTCCGAACCAATGAGTTTCCCATGCCTATGTAACCAGCCCACAACTTGTGCATTTCACTCGAAATTACTAAGTATAAAGCATTGATATTCCCATACCATAGTATCCTATGAAAAGTATTCAACTCGCAAATTATACACTAAGTATAAAGCATTGATATTCCCATACCATAGTATCCTATGATTAGTTTTCAATTATATACTAAGTATAAAGCACTGAAATCCCATGCCATAGCTCTCTGTGTAAAGTATGAACCGAAGGTTTATCAGGTCTAAAATGCGAATTATCCTGGGGGGGACCCAAGTGGGTGTCGTGGGTAGGTATCGGCCTCCCAAGCAAAGGGTCCCCGGTTCGAACCCCGGTGGTGGCAGCGCGGTTGCCGTCCGAGAAGTCTCGACTCACCAGACAGTGGCACACACCGCTAGCACTCGCTTAGAAAAGAAACTTAAAACTTAAAACGAACCTATGCTCTTTTTTATATAAGTTTAAACAAAATAAAAAATAAAACATTTTAAAACGTCTCCAACTTTTCTGAAACTGGATTCGATCCCGGGACCCTTCGGTCCAGAGACCAGAGCCCTTCCACTGGGCCACTGCTCCTTCTTACTAATATGCGTTCGAGTTTTATTTTAAACCTTCGTATGACAAACTTTTAATTAAAACGTAGTAAAAGAACACCCGAGAATCGAACTCCGTACCATTGGGTGTAGAGTCCGGAGCCCTTCCATTGAGCCACGTCTCCTCTTACTTTTATGGCGTTCGAGTTTAATGTTAAACCTTGGTATGAACAACTTTAAATCAAAACGTAGTAAAAGAACACCCGGGAATCGAACTCCGTACCATTAGGTGTAGAGCCCGGAGCCCTTCCATTAGGCCACTACTACTCTTACTTCATTTGCGTTCGAGTTTAATGTTATACCCTAGAATGAACAACTTTAAATCAAAACGTAGTAAAAGAACACCCGGGAATCGAACTCCGTACCATTGGGTGTAGAGCCCGGAGCCCTTCCATTGGGCCACTACTACTCTTACTTCATTTGCGTTCGAGTTTAATGTTATACCTTAGAATGAACAACTTTAAATCAAAACGTATTATAGCTTATGCCTTCCACTCGCAAATTATTTATAAAGTGTAAAGCAAGGATTTCCCTATGCCATAGGATACCGCGCAAACCAATGTTCTCAAGCATACTAAAAGAACACAGATCGGGAATCGAACCCCGTACCATTGGGTGTAGAGACCGGAGCCCTTCCATTGGGCCACTACTACTCTTACTTCATTTGCGTTCGAGTTTAATGTTATACCCTAGAATGAACAATTTCAAATCAAAACGAATTATAGCTTATGCCTTCCACTCGCAAATTATTTATAAAGTGTAAAGCAAGGATTTCCCTATGCCATAGGGAACCGCGCAAACCAATGTTCTCAAGCGTAGAAAAAGAACACAGAGCGGGAATCGAACTCCGTACCATTGGGTGTAGAGCCCGGAGCCCTTCCATTGGGCCACTACTACTCTTACTTCATTTGCGTTCGAGTTTAATGTTATACCTTAGAATGAACAACTTTAAATCAAAACGTATTATAGCTTATGCCTTCCACTCGCAAATTACTTACAAGTGTAAAGCAAGGATTTCCCTATGCCATAGGATACCGCGCAAACCAATGTTCTCAAGCATACTAAAAGAACACAAATCGGGAATCGAACCCCGTACCATTGGGTGTAGAGCCCGGAGCCCTTCCATTGGGCCACTACTACTCTTACTTCATTTGCGTTCGAGTTTAATGTTATACCCTAGAATAAACAATTTCAAATCAAAACGAATTATAGCTTATGCCTTCCACTCGCAAATTATTTATAAAGTGTAAAGCAAGGATTTCCCTATGCCATAGGGAACCGCGCAAACCAATGTTCTCAAGCGTAGAAAAAGAACACAGACCGGGGTTCGAACCCCGTACCACTTGGTGTAGAGCCCGGAGCCCTTCCATTGGGCCACTACTACTCTTACTTCATTTGCGTTCGAGTTTAATGTTATACCCTAGAATGAACAACTTTAAATCAAAACATATTGTAACTTATGCCTTCCACTCGCATTAATTATTGATTAGGGGTTAAGCAATTATTTCCCTATGCCGTAGGGTACCGCGTAAACCAATGTTCTTCAACGCAGTAGAAAAAGAACACACACCGGGGTTCGAACCCAGCACCTTTGGCTTCAGAGTCCAGAGCCCTACCACTGTGCCACTGTCCTTCTTCATAACAAAAGGTTCGAGTTTAAATATAAACCTTAGAATGAATTCAACTTTAAATCAAAACGTAATAGCGGGTGCCTTCCACTCGCATGTTATTTATTAGGTATAAAGCAAGGATTTCCCTATGCCATAGGGTTCCGCTTAAACCGATGTTCTTACGCGTAGAAAAAGACACACGCCGTGGCTCGAACTCAGTACCTTTGCGCTCAGAATCCGGAGCTCTACCACTGGGCCACCGCTCTTCTTATGAACAATGGGTTCAAGTTTAATTATAAACCTTAGAGTGGACAACTTTAAATCAAAACGTATACAGCGAGTGCCTTCCACTCGCGTGTTTTACAAGGATTTCCCGATGCCATAGTACCCCAGGTAATGTAAAGATTGGGACTGGGTACAACAGAGTTGATGCATGCACAAATTCGACGGTGTTTGAGATAAATAAAATGCACGGGACTAAAATACTGAGAAAATATCAGCGATTGAAAAAGTCTCTAGAAGCCGGGCAAATCGGGCGAATGGGGGGGGGGAGGCATATTCAAACAGGGGGCGTAACAATGTGACCAACAAAACCATTTATTATTATATGTAATAAATATTTGATAGTCTAAGGAAATTGAACTCTAAATAAGACACGGGACGGAGTATTCTTTATGTTTTAATTCAATATTTGTTTAATGTTTGAGTTTCTACATTTCACATTATGACTGCTCTTTAAATCAATATAAAAAGAATTCAGACAATAATTGACATACACATTCAAATTTATTTTAAGCAGCAACTTTTTATTTATTTGTATTTATTTAAATAATTAAAATCATTAAACTTAAAATTTAAACGTCAAGTGTTTGTGCATCGTAAAAGAATTTTGTTTTTTCTCCAAAGGCGATCAGAGAATACTGACCGAAACGTCAATTGAAACCAACGGTTATTTTCAGAACCACCCCATATTTAGAGATGATAGTCATTGCATGGTGTTACCGCAAACCTGTCCATATCGTATTTCCACCATGCAAAGTTTTAAATCCAGGGTACAACATCAAAGCATTGCCATAGATAGGCTGTACAATTGTATGCAGTGAATAATTAGATTGACACAATTTTACGACCTCACCACCAATTTCTGGCCGATTTGTTTTAATCTCCGAATAACCAACGGGAAAACAGCAACCTACAGGCCTACCAACTATAACAGAGAATTATATTGAGCAATAACACACCATACCCATTGTGTTGTGCACAGTTAACCAGCATACCAGCTAACGGAGTGTAGACCCATAGCTAATAGAAACAAACAAATCACAAACATTGCTTTTACCATGGGTTTGAACGACTTTATATTGAATCAGAATAAACGAGTACACATTAGTCTTGCCTGAACAGTTCCCTGAAGATTAAAACTACATGAAAAAGGCTCTAAATATCGTCCACGGAGACAGCCAGAGTCAACTGCATGGTTGGAGATCATTTTGAATACATGTGTACGCGGTAAATTACTGGGTACGAAGCATGGGTTATAAGACCAACTATAGGGTACCCGACTATTCGTGTTCTTGTCGCAATGTCGCTTACTTGTTGATATAGCAGTGCCTCCAGAGAGGTTAAAATTAATATTTGAGACCCATCCTATTGTTCCAGCAACCTGTAACTTGGAGACTGTCTTTTACACATGACGAACTTCCTTTGGTTAAATTTTGAGGCAATTCGGAGAGAAAATGTTTCCGAGGCTGAAAAAAACGTCAAGCTTACCCCCTTGTCGTTTTTTCAAAAATCGGCCGAAACTTTTGTCTCCCAAATCGCCTGAAATTTCATACCTAGGTGTAATTGGGGGGCGAGGAGCAAGAAAATCTTGGTTTTAGTCGTCTACGATGGCTACTTTTTGAGATAATGCCTCATTTCGGATAGTACGACGGTTTAAAATCAAGGTTAAAATGAATATTTGAGACCCATCCTATTGTTCCAGCAACCTGTAACTTAGAGACTGTCTTTTACACATGACGAACTTCCTTTGGTTAAATTTTGAGGCAATTCGGAGAGAAAATGTTTCCGAGGCTGAAAAAACGTCAAGCTTACCCCTTGTCTTTTTTTCAAAAATCGGCCGAAACTTTTGTCTTCCAAATCGCCTGAAATTTCATACCTAGGTGTAATTGGGGGCGAGGAGCAAGAAAATCTTGGTTTTAGTCGTCTACGATGGCTACTTTTTTAGATAATGCCTCATTTCGGATAATACGACGGTTTAAAATCCAGATTAAAATGAATATTTGAGACCCATCCTATTGTTCCAGCAACCTGTAACTTGGAGACTGTCTTTTACACATGACGAACTTCCTTTGGTTAAATTTTGAGGCAATTCGGAGAGAAAATGTTTCCGAGGCTGAAAAAACGTCAAGCTTACCCCCTTGTCGTTTTTTCAAAAATCGGCCGAAACTTTTGTCTTCCAAATCGCCTGAAATTTCATACCTAGGTGTAATTGGGGGCGAGGAGCAAGAAAATCTTGGTTTTAGTCGTCTACGATGGCTACTTTTTGAGATAATGCCTCATTTCGGATAGTACGACGGTTTAAAATCAAGGTTAAAATGAATATTTCAGACCCATCCTATTGTTCCAGCAACCTGTAACTTGGAGACTGTCTTTTACACATGACGAACTTCCTTTGGTTAAATTTTGAGGCAATTCGGAGAGAAAACATTTCCGAGGCTGAAAAAACGTCAAGCTTACCCCCTTGTCGTTTTTTCAAAAATCGGCCGAAACTTTTGTCTTCCAAATCGCCTGAAATTTCATACCTAGGTGTATTAGAGGGCGAGGAGCAAGAAAATCTTGGTTTTAGTCGTCTACGATGGCTACTTTTTGAGATAATGCCTCATTTCGGATAGTACGAAGGTTTAAAATCAAGGTTTAAATGAATATTTCAGACCCATCCTATTGTTCCAGCAACCTGTAACTTGGAGACTGTCTTTTACACATGACGAACTTCCTTTGGTTAAATTTTGAGGCAATTCGGAGAGAAAATGTTTCCGAGGCTGAAAAAACGTCAAGCTTACCCCCTTGTGGTTTTTTCAAAAATCGGCTGAAACTTTTGTCTTCCAAATCGCCTGAAATTTCATACCTAGGTGTAATTGGGGGCGAGGAGCAAGAAAATCTTGGTTTTAGTCGTCTACGATGGCTACTTTTTGAGATAATGCCTCATTTCGGATAGTACGACGGTTTAAAATCAAGGTTAAAATGAATATTTCAGACCCATCCTATTGTTCCAGCAACCTGTAACTTGGAGACTGTCTTTTACACATGACGAACTTCCTTTGGTTAAATTTTGAGGCAATTCGGAGAGAAAATGTTTCCGAGGCTGAAAAAACGTCAAGCTTACCCCCTTGTCGTTTTTTCAAAAATCGGCCGAAACTTTTGTCTTCCAAATCGCCTGAAATTTCATACCTAGGTGTAATTGGGGGCGAGGAGCAAGAAAATCTTGGTTTTAGTCGTCTACGATGGCTACTTTTTGAGATAATGCCTCATTTCGGATAGTACGACGGTTTAAAATCAAGGTTAAAATGAATATTTCAGACCCATCCTATTGTTCCAGCAACCTGTAACTTGGAGACTGCCTTTTACACATGACGAACTTCCTTTGGTTAAATTTTGAGGCAATTCGGAGAGAAAATGTTTCCGAGGCTGAAAAAACGTCAAGCTTACCCCCTTGTCGTTTTTTCAAAAATCGGCCGAAATTGTTGTCTTCCACATCGCCTGAAATTTCATACCTGGGTGTAATTGGGGGCGAGGAGCAAGAAAATTCTTGCATTCTCCAGAAGACGATCAGAGCAAACTGATCGAAACGTCGAGTTAATCCAACGGTTCTTTTCAGAACCACCCCAACCAGCATTCTCCAGAAGACGATCAGAGCATACTGATCGAAACGTCGAGTTAATCCAACGGTTCTTTTCAGAACCACCCCAACCAGCATTCTCCAGAAGACGATCAGAGCATACTGATCGAAACGTCGAGTTAATCCAACGGTTCTTTTCAGAACCACCCCAACTCATTTAGAAATTGTTATTACATGGTGTTACCGCAAACTTTTCTATATCTTACTTCCACCATGCAAAGTTTCAAATCCTACTTAAGAAAATCTTGGTTTTAGTCGTCTACGATGGCTACTTTTTGAGATAATGCCTCATTTCGGATAGTACGACGGTTTAAAATCAAGGTTAAAATGAATATTTGAGACCCATCCTATTGTTCCAGCAATCTGTAACTTGGAGATTGCCTTTAACACATGACGAACTTCCTTTGGTTAAATTTTGAGGCAATTCGGAGAGAAAATGTTTCCGAGGCTGAAAAAACGTCAAGCTTACCCCCTTGTCGTTTTTTCAAAAATCGGCCGAAATTGGTGTCTTCCACATCGCCTGAAATTTCATACCTAGGTGTATTAGAGGGCGAGGAGCAGGAAAATCTTGGTTTTAGTCGTCTACGATGGCTACTTTTTGAGATAATGCCTCATTTCGGATAGTACGACGGTTTAAAATCAAGGTTAAAATGAGTGTGTGAGACCCATTCTATTGTTCCAGCAACCTGTAACTTGGAGACTGTCTTTTACACATGACGAACTTCCTTTGGTTAAATTTTGAGGCAATTCGGAGAGAAAACATTTCCGAGGGTGAAAAAACGCTGCAAACAACGCACGTTACTCATTAATTGATCATGTAATTTTGATTATGACTTGTGTTGTGACGGTTGTGCTGTATAGACACTGGGACTCCCAGTGGGAGCAGAGTCGCACGACAGTTTCCTCAAAAGTCGCCAGAGTAAAACGTCCAGCAAATCTTCCTTTTTAAATAATATATTCTAATAAAGAGATGCACATTAGGTTATGCACTTTGTTATTTATATACACAATTCTGGATAAAAACTTGCCTTTACATGAAAACATTTGATTTTGAAGACGATGTTGACGACGTGTGAGCAGACGACATTTTGCTTTTTGTGTGGAGGGGAGGCTGAATGCGCATGTGCATGTCTGTGGATGACACAAATGAAAGGGCGACCTCTTTCTTCTAAATCAATATTCGCATTATTCCGTCAGTCTGAAGACTAGTAGGGAAACCCCCGCGACTATTCCATGGAATGAAAATTTAATTGTTTTTATAAAGAAGGTTTGTGATGAAAAATGTGGAGCAAGGGACATCTAATAATAAAGATAGATAATTACGGGGGGGGGGGGGGCTGACATCTCACTTAATTTTACAAAATGGGGGAAAACGGATTGTTATGAAGTGTGAGTGCATCAAGGGGGGTGGGGTGTTTTACTTTCATGCCTTATGATATCTCTGGATTCTAATATAGTAGCCATAATGCTTTAGGACAAAAATGTAATTAAATTTGTTAAGTACTAATTGAATAATATTTTTGATTTACTTTGCCCGCCATACTAGCTTCTGAATATTCAATAAAATACCAACAAATGAAAGGTGTGAAAACATAATATGACGTTGCTCCAATGTCGTGCATGCACAAGCACAACGTAAATCCATAACTTTAAAAATTTCAACACACCATGAAGTGAAAGTGTTATTGTTAAAAAATTGGATAGCTGTTTAATAGCAAAACAAAATCTGCTTAGCAAATATTTCAAGAGCAAAAAGTGAGTGGCAACAGTGAAAACTTTATAGAGCTTTCGCTGGTGGTTACCTGTGCCCAATTTCACAGAACTACTGCTTTCTAAGCAGATTAATTACGACCAAAGCAACTAGTGTCTTTTGTTCCATTGTTTTGATTATGCCAACACAAGGGTCCAATATAATAGAGCCGTTTATTAAGTAGAAAATATTGCTTAAAAATGTTCTGCTACAAGCAAAAAGGAGCAAGATACATTTTGACATGCTATTTTAGATGGTTTCCAAGTACGTGTAGTTATTTTATTATCATTAGCAACCTTCACAGTCAATAAAATGTTTGTCTGACAAAGCACAATTATATCATAAAAAACAAACTGCTTTAATGTCCACAATTTCATTACAATCCATTTTAGGAACATCCTTAATTTGTTTCCACGGATACCACAGATAAATTTGCCTTTTGTTTTACTCTATGCTTTTTGTACACATATTTACATTTTATGATGTCGGACAAAAACCATAAAACGTTTTTGTGTCCCATAGAATCATGATAGACATTGAGAATGCATTTATGTTTGCACTTGTTCAAAAGTAAACAGTTTGAATGCAAGTTCTTATTTGATTTACCATTAAAAACACAGTTATTGACAAACATTAAGAACATGAAATCAATAATTATTAATTTTTACGCCAAGTTTCTTTGAAGTGTGTCACTTCGGAAGAGAGGGGTTAATCGAACAAGTATTTGGGTAAGAACTTGGCAGTTTAGGTTTTCACAGTATAAGCTTTTACAGTTCTTGGTTACCATGACATTTTGAATCGTTAAAAAGGTTACACATAAATGAGACATAAACAAAAGGCAACAACAATAACATTCCATCCAAATTTATAGGCAAGTAAAACAAGACGCTTATTTAAAAATAAAACTTTTGGACCCTATTCTATGCTTGCACGTTTTTAACAATGGACAATGTGGTAAACTAAACACTAACAAGCTTCACTGAAAATTTGATTAATTTCTTTTTCCTTCAAAGGTGAACATTTGTTCTGAATAAAGTTGAAGCGGTTTACTGAACATTAAATAAACAGAAAATCCCCCAGAGGTGGATACCGATCATGACAATGTCGAGAACATTCATCACTGAACCAAGGAAGTGTTCCGCTTAAAAATACTAAAAATAATAAATAAATCAATCAAAAGGCACAGCCATTGGTGTTTAAAAGTACGCCAACTTTCTTTCCTTTACTTAAACAATTTTGAGTTTATCTTCGCTAGCATATTCGTGGAGTGCAAACGAAAAAAGACTTCAAGCAAAATTGCTGTGTGCTTTATAAATATTTATTCTCCTTTAATGAAGTCAAGTAACAAATTCAAATGGATTCATTTCATATTTTCCTTTTTACAATAAACAGTGATTAGAAGTTTATTTGCAATTTATTTATTTATCTAACATTATATTATCAGCACCTTTGGCAAATTGTTACTGAACTTCAAAGGTATGCATTGTTCTTGACTTGGAGAAACCATCTCTGCCCATCTCAGACCTAGATTTTATATAATAACCAGATAAATATATTTGTATGATATCAAAGTGTTCATTATTTAACCTTCCAAACCTTACAGGCACTTTTAACCCCAATGCCAGTGAGTGATTTACTAGGATTCTGCCACTTTTACAAAACCCGTTGCTATACAATATAGCTCAACACCCAAACTGTTGGTTTGCTTGATTCCATGTAATGCATAATCAGGTCAGTGGTGTGGACCTCAATCAAACAAAACATTCAGTTGATGGGTGTGGGGCATTTTGAGTAAAAGCAACAGTGTTTTTCAAAGCTTTTTTCATTTTTCCATTAAAAAAAGCTATCGGCACATAGAATGGAAGAATTGCAACAGAGAATGTACGAATTTGACACCAAAAACACTAAAAGATAGTTACGTTAAAAAATATTTGGCTCTTAACGGGGACTTTACAATAAGCTTACAATATACGACCAATCAAACCTTTAAGAGTGGATCACATGGTGGAAATCAACCAAATCGGCGTACGTATTTAATGAGGTTTTCTGGTAATAAACCAATCAGAAAAGATCACATGATCCTCAGTAACCAATCAGGTTCATCTATCGATTAAAGTTCCCATGTGATCATGTTACATGGTATGCTTGAACCAATTGGAATCAATCACATGGTACAAATAGACCAATGATCATACTCTAAGTTGAACAGCGACCTGAAGTAGGACTTTAAGACCCGGCATGAAGGTGCTGATCTCAGAGAAGTAGACGCTGGAGACGAGACGTTTGTGAACGGAGAGACCCGTCTGGTAATCATAGGTTAGGATGCCTTGAGCAATCTCATGAAGACCACTTAAGATCATTGGTGATAACTGAAAAATGAAAAAACCAAAACCAAAACTTGAATCAATTGTTAAGACCCAAATTCCAGAATGCCGGCTTATTGCAACAGGCTTGACTGACTAAGCTAAGACCGTCTAAGCTGGCTATAACTGACTGGTCTTAGACCGCTGACTTTGACTGTTTTATTGCAACCCGCCCCAGAGCATGAATCTGGTGCTCTTATCCGTTTGGCCGTGACACGCCAATTGTTACTACTCCAGTAGCATCCACTTCTATTATTATGTTTGCAAATTTCACTCACCATTCCTTCTCGTAGTTTGTCGTAGAGAATTCCCAACTTCTTAATAACGTCTTCCAGTTTTCGCTTCATTTGCTGCAATAAAAATAATTGAAAATTAGTTTTCTATGGGAAACTTTTGAAGGGGGTCTAAGGCCAAGACCAGAGGGCAACAGAGGTCATAGCCTCTCATGTCCTTGTACATCACAGCTCGGGAATTTAATCTTTTAGAGGGCAAGGCCATTTTCATTTTGCAAAGGGCAATTTCATTTGGAAATCTTAAAAAGTATGGTCACTTTTGAAGGGGCACTATGACAACGCCAAAGACCAGGACAACATAAGTCATGGCCTTCATGTAACTACAGTCATGCAGTGCAAGTAGCTTTTTAAGGCTCCCTTCCCAGCTAAAAAAAGCTCCAAGTATCGCCATCAACTCCAGGGGAGGCCTAGCACCAGCTCCTGGCTGGAAGAGACCCAGAGGCCGCCCTCGATCATCCTGGGCCCAACAACTTGGCCAGCCTAGCGAAATCGACCACATGTGGCATGAGGTGTAGGACGTGTACACAGGAGATTGGCGCGACAGACCCTTGCTGTCTCTGCGGTTGATTGATTGATTGGTTTCATTAGCAAAAAATACCCGGTACTATAATGGATCAGCCAGCTTGGTTTTTATTGGATTGATAGAAAGGTTAGTGTTACTGGCCCTTATACATACCGGATTACTACCAGCTGCTTCTTGACATCGTTTAACCAGAGCATCGTACGTCTCAACCAAATACTGGTGCTCGGCAGGAATGGGTGCTTTTGGTGTCTCTGGCTCTGGAGCCTAAGGAAGACAAAATCAGTTTGAAAAAAATATACATTTAGCTCTCATTAGAGAAGATCGCTGGGACTGGCCAAATGACCTTTTATAACAGGAGTATTGTTATAAGAGGACAGCAAAAAAAAGAAACACTAAGCAGAAATGAGATTCAGGACTTGAGAATGTATTCTTTATAAGCAGAATCTCTTTATAAGCAGAATCTCTTTATAAGCAGAATCTCTTTATAAGCAGAATCTCTTTATAAGCAGAATCTCTTTATAAGCAGAATCTCTTTATAAGCAGAATCTCTTTATAAGCAGAATCTCTTTATAAGCAGAATCTCTTTATAAGCAGAATCTCTTTATAAGCAGAATCTCTTTATAACAGTGCTCTATAACAGTGCTTTATAACTAGGGTTGACTATACATATTTTTTTGATACATACTCAAACAGGGAGGCAAAAACTATTTTTTGTTTGTGAACGTTACAAGGGATCAGGCATACCATTAACAGTTTGAGTGTTTTTATGTTACAGAGTGATGAATGATCCTTGTACACGTTAATGAACCAAGAGGGGGTTAGTGTGTTTAAGAACGCTGTACCTTTCAATATCTTGTGCGACCATGCTTCAGAATTAAACGAAAGGAGGACACAAAGAGTCAGGCCCAGAATGAATATTAGTATTTGTTACAGTTAGGGAACACTGAGACCATCAAAGATTAGCAAGCTGAGAGTTAAATAAGGGAGGATTATTGACCACTTGACGCAATATGATCTTGTTGAACCTAAGTGATAATTAGCATTAAAGATTACCATGATGTTAGTGAAAATATTACCTTTGCAAATTGAGCATTTTGTGCAGATGGAAGTGGGTTACCCATAGGCTGGTTATACATGCTGTTATTAGCATATACCTGCTGATTAGGGACCATGGCTGGGTTGTATACCCCTGGGTTACCGGGTACCGCTGAGGGCGATTCGGGTGGAGTCTCCTGCACTGATCCTATAATGGGTGCCATGATGGGTTCAGGGGCAACGTAACTTTTCTGTTCCTGTCAAAATGAAAAAATTTGTGAATACATGTTAGAGACAACACAGCTTGGTTTAATAACTAGCGAAAGGTGAAAACACTAGTCCCAAAAATCTGCGAGCTAGTCAAACATGGGCGGTCTAGTTTAATTTGTCTCTCAGGTAGACTGGTAAGCTAGTCAAAACCAGGCTCCGAACAGATAAACCAGCAGCCTAGTAAAACTTGTCTTTAAAGTAACCGTGCAGCCTAGTAAAACTTGTCTTTAAAGTAACCGTGCAGGCTAGTAAAACTTGTCTTTAAAGTAACCGTGCAGCCTAGTAAAACTTGTCTTTAAAGTAACCGTGCAGGCTAGTAGAACTTGTCTTTAAAGTAACCGAGCAGGCTAGTAGAACTTGTCTTTAAAGTAACCGAGCAGCCTAGTAAAACTTGTCTTTAAAGTAACCGTGCAGCCTAGTAAAACTTGTCTTTAAAGTAACCGTGCAGGCTAGTAAAACTTGTCTTTAAAGTAACCGTGCAGCCTAGTAAAACTTGTCTTTAAAGTAACCGAGCAGCCTAGTAAAACTTGTCTTTAAAGTAACCGTGCAGCCTAGTAAAACTTGTCTTTAAAGTAACCGTGCAGGCTAGTAAAACTTGTCTTTAAAGTAACCGTGTAGGCTAGTAGAACTTGTCTTTAAAGTAACCGTGTAGGCTAGTAGAACTTGTCTTTAAAGTAACCGAGCAGGCTAGTAAAACTTGTCTTTAAAGTAATCGTGTAGGCTAGTAAAACTTGTCTTTAAAGTAACCGAGCAGGCTAGTAGAACTTGTCTTTAAAGTAACCGAGCAGGCTAGTAGAACTTGTCTTTAAAGTAACCGAGCAGGCTAGTAGAACTTGTCTTTAAAGTAACCGAGCAGGCTAGTAGAACTTGTCTTTAAAGTAACCGAGCAGGCTAGTAGAACTTGTCTTTAAAGTAACCGAGCAGGCTAGTAAAACTTGTCTTTAAAGTAACCAAGCAGGCTAGTAGAACTTGTCTTTAAAGTAACCGAGCAGGCTAGTAGAACTTGTCTTTAAAGTAACCGAGCAGGCTAGTAGAACTTGTCTTTAAAGTAACCGAGCAGGCTAGTAGAACTTGTCTTTAAAGTAACCGAGCAGGCTAGTAAAACTTGTCTTTAAAGTAACCGAGCAGGCTAGTAGAACTTGTCTTTAAAGTAACCGCGCAGGCTAGTAGAACTTGTCTTTAAAGTAACCGAGCAGCCTAGTAAAACTTGTCTTTAAAGTAACCGTGTAGGCTAGTAAAACTTGTCTTTAAAGTAATCGTGTAGGCTAGTAAAAATTGTCTTTAAAGTAACCGTGCAGGCTAGTAAAACTTGTCTTTAAAGTAACCGAGCAGGCTAGTAGAACTTGTCTTTAAAGTAACCGAGCAGGCTAGTAAAACTTGTCTTTAAAGTAACCGAGCAGGCTAGTAAAACTTGTCTTTAAAGTAACCGTGCAGGCTAGTAAAACTTGTCTTTAAAGTAACCGTGCAGGCTAGTAAAACTTGTCTTTAAAGTAACCGTGCAGGCTAGTAAAACTTGTCTTTAAAGTAACCGTGCAGGCTAGTAAAACTTGTCTTTAAAGTAACCGTGCAGGCTAGTAAAACTTGTCTTTAAAGTAACCGTGCAGGCTAGTAAAACTTGTCTTTAAAGTAACCGAGCAGGCTAGTAGAACTTGTCTTTAAAGTAACCGAGCAGGCTAGTAGAACTTGTCTTTAAAGTAACCGTGCAGGCTAGTAGAACTTGTCTTTAAAGTAACCGTGCAGGCTAGTAGAACTTGTCTTTAAAGTAACCGTGCAGGCTAGTAAAACTTGTCTTTAAAGTAACCGTGCAGGCTAGTAAAACTTGTCTTTAAAGTAACCGTGTAGGCTAGTAGAACTTGTCTTTAAAGTAACCGTGCAGGCTAGTAAAACTTGTCTTTAAAGTAACCGTGCAGCCTAGTAAAACTTGTCTTTAAAGTAACCGTGTAGGCTAGTAGAACTTGTCTTTAAAGTAACCGTGCAGGCTAGTAGAACTTGTCTTTAAAGTAACCGAGCAGGCTAGTAGAACTTGTCTTTAAAGTAACCGAGCAGGCTAGTAGAACTTGTCTTTAAAGTAACCGAGCAGGCTAGTAGAACTTGTCTTTAAAGTAACCGAGCAGGCTAGTAGAACTTGTCTTTAAAGTAACCGTGCAGGCTAGTAGAACTTGTCTTTAAAGTAACCGTGCAGGCTAGTAGAACTTGTCTTTAAAGTAACCGTGCAGGCTAGTAAAACTTGTCTTTAAAGTAACCGTGCAGGCTAGTAAAACTTGTCTTTAAAGTAACCGTGTAGGCTAGTAGAACTTGTCTTTAAAGTAACCGTGCAGGCTAGTAAAACTTGTCTTTAAAGTAACCGTGCAGCCTAGTAAAACTTGTCTTTAAAGTAACCGTGTAGGCTAGTAGAACTTGTCTTTAAAGTAACCGTGCAGGCTAGTAGAACTTGTCTTTAAAGTAACCGAGCAGGCTAGTAGAACTTGTCTTTAAAGTAACCGAGCAGGCTAGTAGAACTTGTCTTTAAAGTAACCGAGCAGGCTAGTAGAACTTGTCTTTAAAGTAACCGAGCAGGCTAGTAGAACTTGTCTTTAAAGTAACCGAGCAGGCTAGTAGAACTTGGCTCCTAGAAAGCTCAGCATGATTTCTTCCCGAAAGATAAAATTAAGTGAACAGCGACACAAACTTAACCGACTGCATCTCATGAACTAGATTTGGACTGATCAATATGACCCAGGGGCTTGGACTCGGACTCAACATTGCATCTGCGCAGTTTCGTCCAGTCTGTTCATTAGTTTAGCATTTTTTATGCCCATTCATTGGATGCCAGTAATCGAAAAATGAATCAACAGTGTATCTGAAAAAAAGTGGACTTCCCTTGGACACAAGAAGATCTCTCATATTTGCTGGAAAATCTTGTTAAAAAAAGAATAACTTACCTTTGGTTTGATTAATGGAGGATCGTTCCAAGCTCCAACAACTGCCTTAGGTTTCAATGAAGCGGGGACAGGGGTTGCCATGTTGGGCTGATACCCTGTTGGGGCTGCTGGTGGTGCACTCGTTGGCTGTTGCCGTTGTGGGTAACCAGCTAACCCCTGTGGTGCTGCGGGTGAGGCTGTCTTGTAATCTGCCGGGTTGTAGACACTGGGGTTGGGAAACTGATCTCTCCGTTGCTGCAGTAGCTGCTCCTGTGTAGGTTCATGGTGGTAATACTGTTGCATACCGGCTTGTTGGTAGTCTGGATACTGACGCGGACCAGAGAGATTAGCGTTGAGGTTACCACCGCTAGAATTACGCTGTCTGCCTGAGGCGTCGCCGGCAGCTGCCTGGGGTTGAACTGGTTGTTGAGTGGGTTGGTTGTAGTTGTAATTGGTCGTCTGAGGTGTGGCACTAACTTGGGATGTATAGTACTGACTACTGGAGACAGTCGTTGTTTTAAATGAGTTAGAGACATTCTGCTGGGTTGATCAAAGAACAACGAAAGAGAGAGAGTGAAAAATCACTTAATGAAAACCTTTTAACAATTAATCAAGTCAAGGCCATACAACGTCTCAAGCCTGCCCAGTGATTTTGGTACAGATGACTCGGTCCAGCAAGAACGCAGCTCTTAAGCTCTTCAGCACTGGACATTGCTCAAAGTGCACGACAGCCCTACTGTAAACAACAGTTAAAAACATAAACCTGAGTACCCTAACATTTGATAAAACTTCTGAAGTAGAGTTACTTACCCTACTGAACGGAGATCTCTGAGGCTGTTCTGCCGTTGACTGCCTTGTGGGTGCCACTCCAAGCGTACTCTTCTGAACAACTACACCAGACGCCATTCCCTGCGCTCGGTACAGTCTTTCTCTCAACTCCTGTATCTTAGGCTGATTCGAATCCCCGAGGTATCCCGTTGCGGAGGACATGTTCCCCTGAGCAGCGAGCAGCTCAGCGTAGCTGGTGAGCTTCTCGGCTAGGATTGGAGAGGTTACCTCTGTCCCGTTGCCTGTCTTTAGTTGAAGCGCCTTCCTCAGGATCATCACCTTCTCAACCAGATCCTTAAAGACAGAAGTGGGGAGTTTGTTAAACCAGCCTGCTGGCATGTAAAAAACTAAGCGACATTAAACCCAATGAACATGTACACCTTTGTAATTGTCCCATGTTGTTGTCCCACCTTATCTAACAATAAAATATTGTGTCCCGCTTTTTTTTCGTGTGTAAAATTTCATAGACTGCAGCACCTAAAATTACCATTACAAGACATTGATTTGCAGTTGATTATACAGCAGTGTACTTTTTTCTCTTTTCTTTCTTGTTTGTGTTCAATTTAAGTGTGGCAACTCTTCACCAACTCTGGGCCGATATTATTTTGCTAAATGAAAGAAAAGGTAGCAGATATATTTGGAGGACTAGACATTTTTACCTGTAGGTTAAGAGGTGAGTTTGCCCCATGCATCATCTTAGCCCAGCAAGCAACAAGTCTATCTACATTTCCTGAGCAGATATAGCACAAACAAGCTTCAGCGGAGAGATCAGTGTCATCTTGGGACTCCAGTCGACCTCCGAGAGTATCTGAATCGGAGACAAGAACAACGTTATGATTTTGTGAACTTTGCGAATGAAAACTTCATCGGTCCAGGTCTGAGGTCATCGGGCAGCTACAGTTTGTTCCTGGACTGGCCTTGCCACTTTATGGTGCTAGGGCCTTTTCTAACACTGCCCCCTACCTCTAGAACTCTTTGCTTAAATATATAAGAGACTCACACAACATTTCAAATTACCAAAACTCTCTTAAAGCACACCTTTTTAGATTGGCCTATGAACAAATTTGAGAATTCTTTGATTGACCTATTCCGGTGCCTTAAAATGCCCTGAAAATGCTGTATTATTACAAAGTCTTGAGAAACTCACCACATAACGTTGAGAAATCTTTGACCGATGCATAGGTAAGCAACGCTGTCAGTGTTTCCTTCCAGTTCTCAAGATCACAACAATCCACAATGTCCGATAGATCCTTCGTTACAATTGATGATATCAACTGAAGGAAAACATAGGAAAGTATCAAGAATTAGCATCAAATAAAACCAATCAACAGCTTAAGAGGGATGAGATTGGATAAAAATTGAAAGATCAGGAACTTAAATATTTACAAAAATAAATAATATTTGAGTATTGCTGCAATCATGCATAGATGGTGGCTTGTTCGTAATGACCAGCGTTTTCCTGGAACAGTGAAATAGCTGGTAGACTAGTAACATGACAAGCTCAATTGTCCTGCTGGCCAGTCACTGAAAAACTTATGAGCAAATCTTTAAAAACTAAAGTGCTCATTTATAATTTCAATTGGTCATAAGACTGTAGGTCCTGTCAGTTCAAGCCCCTTGCGAGAAGCAGACATCTAGTAAGAGGGTTAACCTTGATTTCTGTAACCTACCCTTGAGATATTACTCTTGGTCTTCTTGAAGTATTTTCGTTGTGTTCTAGCAAGAAGTTCTGGCCCTCCAGCAATAGCTAATAAGATGGCGTCCGCCATTCGGTCGTTATGGAGACACATCTCAACAGCTGCTTCAAAGTTTCCTGTAAGAACGGCTTGACTTATCAGACCCTCAGTATCTGAAACAGAAATAGCAAGTTAGGAATAAAGAAGCATATTAAGCCGGTTTAACTCCAATGAGTGGTAAAAACTGTGCAGGGCTTGGAATTAATGGTGGACCACAAGCCCAAGGCCAGTGATTTTAGCATCGGGCCAGTAAACTTAAGACCATACAAGTCTGATGGTTTGGAATAATAACAACATCACTGCAGTTTTAATTTAAACTGATCAATTCAAACATCTTTCAATGCCCTTGATTATTGTAGTATTACCAAAAATGAGATAAATATTCTCTGAGTATTTGTTCCAAAACCAGCTCAAATGTGAAACTGCTTGATTGATTGATTGATTGATTGATTGATTGATTGATCTATGGCCTCATAAACCTCACCTTCTTTCTTGGATATAGTGAAAGGAGACGCAGCTCTTGGCTCTTCATCTATTTGGTTTTCAACCTCCACAGGTCCACCAGCCGCTATGGCATCAAATGCTGCTGCTCCGTCAGAGTCTCCTGTCATGTCACTTGGTGTCTAAATTAAACATCGGGATGAAACAATTATCAGTGAAATCTTCTCAAGGATTGTTTCAGTTCATACTTTGAATCTAAAAATGCAACAAAAGTCACAGACTTTCCACATTCATGGTATGGATCACAGTTAAGGATTACAAATCTTACTTTGACCAATTACGGTCGAGTGGAGTTTTGTAAAAGCTTGCAGCTGTTTCAGTTCCATCTTGGCATTTTGGTATACGCCACTGACTTCCAGTTACTACGGGTGATTAGTTGAATTTCAGTGCACAGTTAAATCAAAGTTGTTTTTGAAAAGTTCACTGACCTTTGACCCTACTGCAGGTGACCCGGTCCCGCTCCCTAGTGTGGCCTCTGACCCCGAGAACCCTACATCAAGATTCTCCATCCTCTCGGCTAATTCCTCGGCATCCACCGCTCCCGGCATCCCATTGGTCAATCCGGTAGGTGCTCCTGTTGCTAGAGCAACCTTCCTGGCAAGCTCGTCTGAATCAAAGCCAAGGAGGGAGACGAAATGTGGGCGTGGTTCCTTCTCAAAGCTCGCCTGAATTAAAAGATCAAATTAGCATTTGATTATTGAAAACTTTACCAGAGCAGGGTTTGAACCAATGACCTCAGGTTTACTGTGCCAGTGCTCAACCATCCGAGCTATCTAGCCCTCTGTTGTCAGTCTCCGTGTTTTCTTAATATCTTTGTCACCCCTGAACAAAACATATTGACCATATAGGGAGACCGCTTAAACACACGGCTAGATAGCTCAGTTGGTAGAGTGAGGCTTGTTAATCCAGAGGAAGTTGGTTCAAATCCTGTAATAGTTATTTTTTTTTAATTTTAAATCCGTGACCTTCAGAATAACGTGCCGGTGCTCTACCACCTGAGCTATCTATGATTAGCTGCAATTGTTTACTTACCTTCATGAATTTCCATATTTGTGACTCCATACTGTCTTTTGCCATGGCAACCTTCGTATTGCAGAAGTCAACAAACTTCCTGTTGGTCAAAGACTCCTCCAGGGCGTTGGAGCGATTGACAAGCTCTGTTTCCGTGACGACCTGGCTGATGTAAACACGACTCAAAGGTTGCTGTTTGGAGACCTCGAAGGACACAAGTTTCCCACCAAACTGAGAAAGGAATATAAATCATTTGAGCACATTTTCTAGAAGCACAAGCCGTTTAACTGTCATGTATGAATAACTCCCCACCTCCCCCCCCAAAAAAAACCAACCCAAAAAAAAAATTTTGTCTTTGAATTTCATCTCACAATTTTCCCCAAAAACTAAAATAATAGAATCTAGTAGTCCCTTACCCCAAACGTTGCTCCTACAGGTCGTCTTAGCCACTTTGGAGGTTTCTTCAAGACTTGGGGTTCAGCTGATTGTTGGGATGATTGCTGAGGTTGATTAAAGCCAGCAGTGTCAGGAAAGGAAGATGCAAGCTAAATGTACAAAGAAAAACGACAGTTAATACTCAAGTCCTGGCTAAATTTGGGGAGTGGAAGTGAAAGTAGTACCCGTGGTTGTTGGAGCACTTGGCACCATTCCAAAATCACTGGGGAAACATCTAGATGAAATAGGAACAAATGTGAGGATAGATTTGTAGCAGAGAGCGGCGCTTTTGGGAACAGCGAGGATTCTGAGAATGACCCTGGGAGATCTAAGGCTTCGGGTTGTAGCCCGCCTCGAGGAGTTACTGGCACAAAGAGAAATGTATCATTCTTTTGCATGCTGTGATAGGATAAAATTTAAGGCAGATTGAAACACGAAACAGGTATATTTTTGGCTATTTTAAGGAGATGAACTTACCTTGTCAGCTTGGCGTTGCTGCAATTGCTCATCCCCCTTTCCCCCGCCCATCAAGGAGTAAAACATTACATGACCATCAAATGATGAGCTAGCGATGACTGCCGGGTTGCGTGGACACCATTGTACGTCAAAGCTCCACTGAGATGAAGTAGGTAGCTCATAAACAACCTCACCTCCTGGGACTGAGCTGTTGGGGTTCCAGCAGAGGATACGATTGTCTTTACCACAACTCAGCAGAAGATCTGGATCCTGGCGACACCAGGCAATGGAGAGTACTCCCCTGGAAAATCAACAGCGACAGTGATTAAAAAACTTTCACAATACTGGTGCTTCAAGCTGGAATTTCCTCGTGTTTATTTTAAATCGTTAACCACTTTTACACATGTTTTTGGTTTAGCCTGTTTCTTTTTGAAGATGTTACTCTCCAAAAAATTCTACCTGGTGCTTCAAAACTTAATCCCCATGGGTAGTACCAGAATATAAATAATGCAAAAATATCATACATGTAGACACGCCCACAAATATCAACCTACCTTTGATGATTTTCAAGAACCTTTAGGGGGGATGTAGCGAATCTAAGATCCCAAATCTGAACAACTGGTGAATGGTCATCTTCAGAGGCTAGTGCCATCTGTGTTGCAACGTCTGGGTGCCAGGCTACTGCTTTACATTGAATCTAAAGGAATGATAAAATGTACACATGATCAAGAGTTAGATGTAAGACCAAACTCTGGAAGACAAGCTACTGCTTTGCATAATATGCAGTTTCTAAGGTATAAACACAATGCAAGCATTATCAAACTTCTGGGTGCCAGGCTTCTGCTGCATATTAAATACAAGTCAACACGACAAGGAACCAAGACTGAACTCTGAGTTCCAGGCTATTTGAATTTAATCTGGACAAAACAGGGAACACTTGGGCGTGTTTTGGTGGTAGTAACCAATAACTGGTTCGGTTCAATTTGCCATCGGTTAATCAGTGGCCAGTAACCAAACAGTTATTGAATACGACCGCCGCACCCCTGTATACAAAACCCAAAACCCTTACCCTCTTGCTGTGATCAGTGACTTTGATGATTGGTTCGTTCTTGCGCAGATCCCATACCACACAGCGCCCTCCAGGGTTCGTTGATGCCAGGATGTATTGAACCTGACGATTCCAAGCCACACAACTGATCTCATCTGTTGGCTGTGAATCAGTTAAAAACAAATTAATGCTTGGAAAATGTTTTTAAAAATTATATTGTCCTTAAAGAAACTACTAAAATAATAATAATAATAATAAAACAAACTATACAAAAACAAACAACGCAAAGGAGCCAATGAAGCAAACAATAAATAAAAAGCTAAGAAAATATAGGAATATATAAAAAAAAACAAGAAGTAAAAGGTCCTTAAAAAACCTAATTAGAGTCATGCTTTGAACAATTACTCACCACTGATTTGGCACCTGGGGTCATGGGTGTGGTTAAGTTATTCAAATCCCAAATATAGATCTCTGATTCGCTGGCTCCTGACGCTAAGAGGTTTGGCTGGAATGGGTTGAGGTCAAGGGCTTTCACCGAGCCTGTATGCTGAACAAAATGAAAGGAATGGTCCTAGATTAGGAAAGATACAATACTTTACAGCCACCTGTGAGAGTTTCATCTTAATTCAGTGGCTACTTGTTGTAAAGATACAATACTTTACAGCCACCTGTGAGAGTTTCATCTTAATTCAGTGGCTACTTGTTGTAAAGATACAATACTTTACAGCCACCTGTGAGAGTTTCATCTTAATTCAGTGGCTACTTGTTGAGAAGACAACAACAATTTTTCACAGTATTTTCATCAAGAGAGTTGAATTCAGCCACAATCAACAAGGAGACGCGGGTAGCAAACGCATTATTGGACCACAGTATTCACAAACAGACACCTCATAATTTGAATCTTCAAAACTCATCTTGAAGTTAAAAAACTTTTACGATAAACCATCAAATCAATTTCGATCTCCAAAACTCATCTTGAGGTGAATTTTGAAGATGTAAATTTGTTTCACATTCTAAAATGATTTCCAATTAACAAGGGCATTTCAGATGAAATAATTTAATTTACCATTTTCATAACAAGCCCAATGTGTCTCCAAGTTCAATCAATATTGGATCTCTCTGTACATCTTCCTTACCTTTTCTATAACTGAGATAGAGGCCTCTTCGTTGTTTAAAAGCTTTGCAGCATCGTAGATATGAATCACTCCACTGTCTGTGCCTCCAACGATAATGCCACTCGGCTTTGTCTCATTCCCCATGCCGTAGTTTCCCCATACAACTTTATGGAATCTATCAACGACAACAATCAAAAAGTTAACCAAGAAGTATTAATTAGTTGCAAAGTAGTTTTAAAAATGTGGTTCCGGATATACCTTCATTGGTTCTTTGAGTAAATGTACCTCAAATAAGGTCTCATAATAATAATTAATTATAGGGAATATAGTGTTCACATTCGTCACTCAGTGACACCCTAACATTATTACCCCTAGTTACTGGGCCATTTGTTTAATTTCTTATACCATCTCAGCTCCCTGGGGAGTATACAGCCTGTGCAACAAATATGCGCCACTAAGCTAAATCAATCACAAGAACCATCTCTGCCCTCTATAAGGTACCCATTTACCCCTGGGTGGAGAGAAGCAATTATAGTTAGAAGTGTCCTGCTCAAGGACACAAAGGTCTTGACCGGGATTTGAACCCACACCCTGATGAATAAGCGACCAGCATAGAGCTGCTTGAGCACAAGAAGTAGCAAAGCACAACAAAACAATGCTTACCAGAATAATGTTACCAGCTAAAATACAATGTCACACACAATTTGTGACTGGTATCCTGCTCATTTCTGCTTAGCAAACAACTTTCTGTTCAAGCAGCTATAAAGTTTGACTGTTATTCCTTTTACTTTACAAAGACAACATACCTGTGTTCAGTTTTGAGGGTAGATTTCAACTGCATATCAACCGAAGCGTCGGCTAGATCCAAGGCGTAGATCTCAAGTGCTGCACTGGTGCTGAAGGTAGCATCTAGCTGTTGGGCTGCAGTCCCAGCAGCAACATAAACAGGGTACTGCTGGGCAGGACTCCATGCTATGTTAGCAGTCCTGCTGATCTCTTTAACTTTCATCCTGTAATTCCTAGTGATTTTAATAAATTAAATAAACACAAATATTGAAGCTTATTATAAATATTTCGCACGTAATTGTGTGACCTTTAAATTAATAGTACACAACCAGTAAACTCAACAGCTTTTGTCGCCATTTTCTCTGGTTTTTGTCAGTCACAGATGACTGTAAGTGTAAATCTATTCTAAAAATGTAAACATGCACTTTAAAAAATATATAATAAACTGCTTCTACTACTCAAGAGGTTCTGCTTCTGGTTTGTTACTGCTTAATCTCCTCAGATGGGATGTTTTGATTAATAACAATCATGGCTATCTATAAATATAGAATAATTAACTGCCCTGCCCCCCCCCCCCCCAAGTAAGAAAGATTTCCTTGAGTTGACAAAAATTACAATCAATGTAGGCAGTTTCAGTGAAATTTAATGCAGATGATTTTTTTCTCTGACAAGATGTGGTCTGTTAAGGTGTATTCTAAGGAGTAAAAATCAATTTAAAATTTTGAAATCGGATGTTTGGTTGCAGAGATATACCGTTATTAATGAGCGTGGATCGTGCAAAAAACGTACCTGTGTTCAAGTTCAATTGTTATGTTTTTCTTCATATCGGCTACGGCCAAGTTTAATGCACAGCCTATGGCAATACAGGGCGCACTATAGAGCGCCCTCTATCAATGGGGAGGTTTACAAACTGTGCTGCGCGGCGCTAGTAATGATTTTTATGAATGGCAAAAAGTGATATTTTGTGAATCAAACTGAGGAGCGGGATCGTGGGGGAAATTGTTAACTATAAAAATTAAATATGTGTTAAGTTTTGCAGGTGTTTGTGTGAATATTCTTTATTAATTATGTCAACAAATAGCATTATTAAATTAACCAGAATGGAATAAAATTGAAGAGTTTATGACTGGAATGTTTTCTTTAATTTAAGATCAGTTGATCCTTTGATTTAAAATTGTAGCATTAATACAGTAAACAAATACTCAGAACAATCTTTAAAAAACTTGAGGATGAAGGCATTGGTACACATCGATTATTATTGTTATTATATTTACAAAGACAATTTCTAAAAACTAGTGGCTACAATACAATCAATTTTTTTGTTCTACTTTCGTTTCAATTAGTATAGGCCTTAAAAATAGATAATAAATACTAGTTTCTTTTGACTCAAGATGAGCAGTCTGTTATTATCAATTCAGAACGTGGAAATTATCAAAAACAAGATCGGGCAGCTTTCCCCCAACCAAGACGAAACATAATACTAGAGCCCCGGCCTATCAAACTTATTGTAACACACGCCCTCTTGTGGTGGCACATCACGGAAACACAAAGATGTACAGAAGTACATGTACAATCGTGCGTATTTAGGACAACTTTGCAAGAAATGGTTGAACAAAACCTCTTGGAGGGAGAAGAAAACATAATCAAATTACACCAAATTTAAAAGTTAAACATGGGAATTAGCACTGACAAAGTCGCATTCAATTATGATGATTGTCTCTGGAAGAAATCTTGATTCAAAAAACGGAAAACGCCGACAAAAATAGGTTTTTATGGTAAAAGCTATGCGACTAGATGTACCATGTGCAGAATTTTATTGGCTACACGATGATGTAATCGTTATCTCATTTTGTGTAAAGATGTGCTCCCTCATCGCAAAAAAACGTCTTCGGGCTTCTTCGGCGCTTTCCGAAGATTTCCGAAATCCGTAGTCCACGGGGTTCATAGGTGACGTCATGCACAAACGAATGGGCGCTGCACGCGAGGCCAAGCCTCCGGTTTTTGTCGTTGCTCTCTATTTTTTACAATATCTCCGAAACTATTCATCCGATTTCAAATATTTTTGAAATGTAAGCACGAGGAGAGAATGCTCCTACCTGCTGTCAAGTCTGATAGTTGTGAGTTGTACAAAATGTGAGTTATGATTTAATATATTTCGTTCTTTTTTTTCGGGGCTGTGTGTGTGTGTGTTTTGGTACACGTGAAATCAACTTGATGGAACCAATTCTACCTCCATGTATGATGGATGGAACCATGGAGGTGATGGAACTGCCTAATCAATGACAATTGTGGCAATAAAATAGATTTTGGAGCATTTTTTTTTGGCACTCCCTGCTTTTTTTGGAGACCTAGGTTCTACAATCTCATTTGCTTTCATGCATAGAATTTCCAAATACCGCCCTGTATAAACTAATGGATAAAATCAATCCAACCGGCATTAGCCATTTGAACACACACGGAGTCGGCTCCCGGTCAAAACTGCATTGAAATTACGTTGCAAAAAATAACTTCATAAATTTCCAACAAAACGTTAACATACTCACCCTTCAGAACCACCCTCTATCCAATAGTTCTATCCGACTGATAAATTATATACTACCAGTAATTGTTGAAGTCCCTAAATCGACACAGTGTGTTACAAGGTTGATCCTAAAAAGCCGAAAAATCAACGATTTTGCCGGCATTTGTATCCTGTCAACTGCATCAACGTGGCATACACAACATACCCACAATTCATTACGATCTGTGGTTTGCGCATGCGTGTGACACGTGGAGGAAATAATTAAAGATGAAATAGGTCAAAAGTTTTGTTATTATTTTGTTTGTTCTTCCATGGAGGATGGTTCTTCTCAAATATTTGTGACCCAGTTCAACAGCAATGTTTAAGGTTTTTTGGTTGATAATTAAAAAAAGCAATGTTGTTTGTTTGCGACAAATTCTTATGGAGAGTGTTTTATCATGGATGTAGAAATCATGGAGCCTCTGTAGAAATCTACTGTTTTTCGGAGAGTGCCGATTTCAAGAGGTTTTGTGTAATAGTTGTATCTTCCGAATTAAAAAAAAAAAAAAGATTATGGTAGGACTCAATATTGTCGGACAAGAGTTCTAAATATGTTATATAACGCAACAGTCAAAATGTACCATTGTTGCACACCTTTTTTTACTTCTTAAATTTTTTTTTTAAATGTTGGGGACCACTCATATTGTATACCGCCCTCTAGTGACAACTTACTTTGTTCAACATGGGAGGGGCGGGGCAAGGCGCTGGGGCCGAGCAAAGTGTGGATTTGCTTTATATTACTTGCTAAGTATAATCATAATGTATCATGTGGTTCCAGCAATTACATGTACATTGGACACTTTGGCACTTTCACTTATGAAAACAAGCCAAGTATTCCTGAATAGTTTCACAAAGCCACGAGACCACTCATCTTGTATACCGCCCTCTAGTGACAAATTAATGTACAACATGGGACGGGAGGGGCGGGGCAAGGCACTGGGGCTGCGCAAAGTGGGAATTGAATTTACTTGCTTTAAACATGGAGATAAACATGCTTTAAATGTGTCATGTGGTTCCAGCAACTACATTGACACAGTCGAGATACTTTTACTTTATGAAAATAAGCCAAGCGTTCCTAAATAACTTCACCAAGTAAACATAAATTTGTTTGAAAAAGTTTTGTCAATTTTATTTCTTTATTTATCTTATAAGGAGAAAAGTTGAAAAGAGTGGACTAATTACAATGTCAGTAATAAATCCAAGTTAATTTTTACAGATAAACTTACATGTGTACATTTGCCTCCAATATATAACTATTTTAAGCTGAAAGTTCAAACGAAGTAAATGTTCAGACAAAACTTTGAAAGGTTAATTGAACTTTTAAACGACTATTGGACCTAATGGTAGTGGATGGTTGTTTTCTTCATTCAATTAAAACAAATATTTGAATCAGTTCTTAATAAACATTTTTACAAGAAACTAATTTGAACTATCCTCTTTTCATTGGCCATGCTGAGTGGTCTAAAGGTGAAAACATCTACCCTAGACTTAAGTGGTTGGGGGTTAGAATCCCAGCTGAGCAGCCCACAGGAACATGAAACTAGCACTGTGTACACACAGTCCTTAATCATGCACAAATGTTGGGTGTTGGTTGACATAAACTAGTCAACTGTTTTGTTGAATAGTTCTACACACACCACTTCAAATCTTACTTGTCTCGTATACTATGCATCAAATTGTCTAAATATAAATAAATAAAGTTTTCACCATCACTTTATATATTCAAAATTAACAAAATGTTAATAATCTATAATTAAAAGAAAGTACACAAATAAATATGGTAAATAGTACCTGACAATTAAAAACTCTTTTCCCAGACCACTTTGTATCTTCAATCATTTACATTTACAATTGTGAGAATTGAAAGTTGATCAAACTGCTTCAAAAGTGTTTTTCAGCCAATCTTTTGAAGCAATTGCCTAAAGTTGGAGCTGCATTAGTCAGATCTATGGCTAAAGTTGCTTCATCCAGACTGGGTCTGAAGTTGTTCAACATGGCTTTTAGCTGTACCAGAATTTAATTCTATAATTGGAGCGAAAATTAATCCCATGTTGCATCTTAAGTACCCCTTAGATGGTTCCCATACAACGCTCTAAAGAAGGCGATCACAAAATTGAAAAACTATCATAACAAACTTCTGAATTAAAAACCTTGTGAAAATGTGTTAAATTATTTCATAGCAATACCTATACTGTAAGTGCATTCAACATTCTAATGATTACACAATTATTTCTCATAACAATTCTGATTTCTGGCAATAATATGTTTAATGTTCCTGCAAATGGAATTACTATTGCATAAAATATTTGTAACACACAACTAGTTAATATTTGAAAAGTAATAATTAATATCTGTAAGAAAAAAACTGTACAAATGATTTTTTTATCAAGGCATTGAATGAACAACTTTGAGAGAAACTTTTTTAATGGGGAACAAATTTAGATCGGGAAGAAAAATCTACAAGAAAAAGAAAAACTTAAACTGACCAACAGGAAAGAGTTTTTTAACTTCACCATACCAACTTAAAGGAGGCTGGAAAAAAAAACCTGCAATTTTTGTTGTAGACCTCGGAATTAATTTTAATGGCAGGATATATTGCTAAGCTAAGCAAGTTTTCAATGAGCAGATATTTGCAGAAACCCAGTCACACACACAGTATATCACATGGTGTTTTAGCTGGTACAAGTTGCTTAGCAAATGTTGTTTCTGCTTACCTAACTAGTCTTTTCATTTTCGCTGCTTCTTATGAACTTAATTTTTAGCTCTCTAAATCTTATTTTGCAGAAGAGGTTAAAATTCTTTACCAGCCAAACTGCAGTAGAATTTAAATGTTTTCTTAGTTTAAGTAAATGCTCACCACAAACATTTCTGCTTCGCATCTTGCGTTACTTTTTCTTAGAAATTGAATTATAACTAATCTACGAACACATTTAGATATAAAAATTTTAATTTCATCACTACAAAAGTTCAATAATCAGATATATAATTACCTATATTTCCATATTTTAATAGTACATGGATTAATAGTAAAGCCAAATATTGGACCATGTCATGTTATTCATTTCCAAACAAACCCACTGGCACTTATTAGAGACCAATTCTTTTCATATTGTTAACTATTTACAAATCATCTTTAGACCCCAACTTCATGGAGCCACTTCAGCAGAAAACATTGTTACTTACCACAATAAGGTTACCAACCTAAATCACATGTTGCATGTACAATTTGGGACAAGTATCCTGTTAATTTCTGCTTAGCAATATTTTGTCTTAAGCGGCCCAATGAAATTGGCCCCCGTTACAATAATATTTATTATGTTCTTAAACATTTTTAACACACCCTGTTTGTGCTTTATAAAACAATTATCTTTGAATCAAATCAGTCCATTTTCATTATATGCAGCAAATCAGTTTAAAAACTGTTTATAAACTGGTTTATATACAAGTCGCTCCGGCTTTGTACATGCACATGGTTAATGAGAGTAAATCAGTGGTTTGTTTTGCGGCAGCTGTAGGCATTTGGGTACAAGCTTTTAAGTTTTATAAATGAAAAAATGGTGACGATATTTGCTTTAGAATGTGCCACAAACTGTGGGTTCAAATCCCAAACAGGCTGCCAGAGGGTTTTTTCACACAGTGCTCAGAATGCATTAAGCATATATTCTAGAATGTCGTACGTTATGGGTTTGAATCACACTAGGGGCACTTGGTTGTGCCTTTGATTCATACACTCTTTTGTAGGATAAGTTTTTTAGTTTTCCGATACCTTCATGTTTTCAAATGTTGTTAGTAATGTCTACGAGAAGGGTACAATCATTCTTCTATCTTCTCTGCTGGGGGCGGTGTGATTGGGAGGTGAAGGGTCAAGGGGTCGCGTAGTCTTCCAAGATCCATTTCCAGCTGGAAATAAACCCAATCAAAAAAAAGATTAGAACCAAACCTTTGGAAACACCCCATAGACTGTAGAGGGCAGCAGACTAAGGCCTGTTTATATTGTAAGCAACAATGGCAAAGCATAGTTTCAAAAACTTTCTTAACTGATCAGTAGACAACATAGAGGGCAGCAGACTAGCATCTCTTTTGGTTGTCTGAAACTGGTTATTGTGGGTTGTAGACTGATTATGTTTGTTTCTTCTGCCAACAGTCCCAACCAAGTAATGACATCATAGTAGTCACATATTTAAATAGTCTACAAATTTTACCTGTGTTATTTGGTCCCTGAGTTGGTTGTATTTCTCGATGTCCAATTTTTGTTTCTTGGCAAACCTATGAAAGCTAAGGAGGTGCTGTCGATCTTTTGCGTCTGGATTAGTATATTCCTACAAGAAGACAAAGAGAAATTCAACGTCATTAAGTGATCTCATGCAACACAACAATGCTTCGTTGTATAAAACAAATTCATTGGGACAGGCATATCACAAACCAGGAGCTCTACGGTGGACTAACTAGAGTAAGCACGAAGATTAGGACAAGAAGGCTGAGTGAGATAAGCAGGTCACTGCCTCAGACATACTGAGCTGGCAGTGAGCAGGTTGGTGCTATGGGCCCCTACTCACTGACACTGTTCCCGTGGCAGGCCACAGACCAACTATGTGGACACCTTGTGCTGGGACTCTGACCTGCAACAGGAGGAGCTGCATACAGCAACGGAATGCCATCATACAATGCTCAGCATCGACTGATGAAACGAATCTCATTTGCCCAACAACATATTTAACTAGTCATTGGCTCAATCATGCGCTCGAGAGAGAAACGGACCCCCGCATATAAATCGCAATGAGAGGTCAAGGTAGTCATATCCTTGGCGTGTCATGGCCAAGCGGTTAAGAGCACCGGATTCAAGCTCTGGTGTTTGATCAGCAGGGTGTGGGTTCGAATCTCGGTCATGACACTTGCTAGGTAACATTGGGGAGGTAGTGCTTTCTGCCCTACCGGCCAGGCTTCGAACTGATGATACCCAAGCGTACATCCGTATGGACTGTAAAGGCGGGTAACCCTGTTTCAGCCTTTGAGTAGGTGGCAAAGGCCTCTGGAAAAAGTACTTGTAGCCCACCCCTTGAAGTGGCCTTCAGGCCTTGTGTGTCTGGCGACTTGCATAAAAAAAGTTAAAATAAAATATTGATAGCAGTATGTTACATCAAAATGTGTGAGTTACAACTGATCATTGTCTTTGTTGGATTATCAAGATTAGAGAGTGTCTGAAGTTTGACTTACCTGTCTGGTCAGAACAAAGTAACCATACATGAAGATCATTCCACCGTACGTCACAAAGTATGTGATAGGTTCCACAATATCCCAGGAGTATTCCCACCAAGTCAGTCGAGCTAGGAGTCCAAATTGAAGTCCCATGTAACCCAGTCCGCCCCACACCCACATGTTGGCATTACGGGCGGCTTTCACTTCCAAATCTAATCTTAGCTGAAATTATAATTGAAATTCAATGGATTGAAAGCTGCTTTGGTTGGGGGTATGGAAGTTGGAACATAAAATCTGTTTCAAAGATTCTTCCAAGAAGTCTAGGAAGGCAGGAGAAGCTTTTGTATAGACCTTTGTCATGGGGTGGCCATCTTGGTTTTTCTCCCATTCAAACCAATGAAACCAAAGCGAGGCTGGAAGGAAAAATACTCTGGTTCCTTTTTGTGACATGAAACTTAGCATCTGTTACTGTTGTTGGATACAGGGAACATGACCAAGAGGGTGAAGGCATGATACAAAGTCTATGGGACACACTGGGCTGTTTTTTATCATCTACTAGAAGGGCCATATTTTGAGTACCTACCTTTTCCATGGGTTCTATTTCTACTTTGAGATTCTCCAGTTGTCCTCGTAGATCTTTCTCTTTCTCTAGTTGATGTTGCTCGACGTGAAGAGTAGAATAAAGCTGATAGATCATAGACTTGACATCTGCCATCGTTCTCGCATCTTCACTGATTAGCTTCACTGTAGCAACGATAAAAGTCAATCACTTTACATATTGATTTTCTTTCCTCTTTAAAATAAACTTTGTTTTTCAAAGAGGTACTATAAAATGTGACTCACTTATCATTCAAAATTAAATAATGCAGTACCAATCTGGCTTTAAACACACTCATACGTATTGCAACAAACATTTAAAAGTACAAAACTTGTTGTGTCCCAACTTTTATAATAAAATCACAGTTTCAAAAATAATTTCATGATTTTTAATAATTGACAGTTCTTTTCTTTGTCGCTATTGTCTGATTGCCAAGTCAACATCTGCTAATGATCACTTATAATAAAATGCATTTACAGACAAAGACGAAGATGATGAGTTCAATTAAAGTGAGCGTTTGCGATCAAAGCAACCCCATCTGTTTTTAACTGCCTTCTGTAGACAGATCCTTTTAGTCTGTGATAGCATGCTGAGATTTAAGTTGCAGGATGCCACAGGATTGTACTCACTTAAAGAGAAACTCTAAGGTCAAGAACTGTTTGGAGATGCAATCATTTTCCAATAGATTGTTTTAATATTTTGTTGATGCAAGTCGCCAGACACACAAGGCCTGAAGGCTACTAATTAAAGGTGTGGGCTACAATCTTTTTTTATTTCCAGGCGCCTTTGACATCTACTCCTGGGACTGAAACAGGGTTACCCCCTTTACAGTCCATACGGATGTAGGCTTGGGTATCATCCATCAGAAGCCTGGCTGGTAGAGCCGAAAGCACTACCTCCCTAACTTTACGAAGCAATCACGGTTTGTCTTGCTTAAGGACACAAGTGTCAAGACCAGGACTCGAACCCACACTCTGCTGATCAAACACCAATTTATAATTAGGAATACTTTTAGTCATTAAACCGATGTTTGTGTGAGAGAGATTGGTTGTTGCCAGCTTGGTGTTCATATCTCCTTGTGGGAGTTTGCCGAGTTCCCTTGATGGGAAGATTATTCAGACAAACAAACAAACAAACTACAAAGACAATGGAACCCGTTAGTGACTGATAGTCTTATTCTATGCTCCTACTAATAGAGCTTTCCAAACACCAATGATGCATCCAACCTTTAATTCCCCAGATCCAATGTCTCTAATTGTATTTCCATGTATTAGCGAACTACCCAGGGAATACTGTTATTGGACAGACCATAGAGCAAGGAACGACTTGGGGTGCTTCACAGTAAATGAAGCATATTGTAATGTACTTTTTGGAGCTTGTTTTTTCAGGGATTTCTACTGACATGGCTGAGCTCCTAATTCAAATGATGCCCCCTGGGCCTGGAATTTCATCTTTGAAGGGGCATGGCTAATTTGTTTTACACAGGGCAGCACTTCTGGGCAATCTGAAGTGTTTGGGAGTATTTTGAAAGGGCACTAAGGCCAATACATGTAGATGATCAAAGGTGAACTATACAACGGGGGCTAACAATCAAGCAAGGTTTTTTTGTGCTTTTCTTATACATGATTACTTTATGTTTTAAGAAGTTTAGCCATGTGAAACTTGCTTTGAATGTTGTTTTAGTTATTTTCGACTTGAGTCAGTTCACTGTAGTCTATAGCCCCTTTCACACAAGAGCAATTTAGCAATGGTCCCCTGCTAAATTGTAGCATGGTTGTAACATTTTACAAAATGTACTTGTGTGAAAGGACAACTGCGCTGTACTGTCATCCATTGATCATGCTTATATTGATTGCCGGACGGAGCATGCTTATTCTCCTCAGAACAGACACGTTTTCATCTATTTTAGCTTTTAGCATTCCTTTTTGGTTATCAGCAGTGGACAGTAAAGCTGATGGATTGTAATGTTAGCCAAAGGGGACTGGAAAACACAATACAGAAACAAATTTTGAAGGTTCAGTTTCTGGTTTGGATGAGGAGATAGTCAATGGGATAACTAACAGAAAAAAAACAAAAAAAAAAAACAAACAAACTTTGGAGCAAAAACAATTCATGAGATGAAAACTATACACTATTGTACTTCAAATTGAATTGACCCACAAGGTTAAAAACTACCCACAGCTTGAGGAAGATTGTTATGTGCACTATTGCCAGGGAAATAATTACATGACCTTGTATCTTACAATCTAACAAAACAAAATAAAATTTAATGGTGGTGGAGTGACATGGCCGAGCATTCTACAGCAGGCGACTCAAGTATATATATTACACAGAATGCAGGAATTTTTTTTAAGCAGCCTATAGCAGACTGTTTATCTTGTTAGGGAGAAACTATGAATAAGGTGCCTCCAGACTATTTAACCTCTTGCTCTGAACATCCAAGAAGGAAATGATTACCGGTCATAATTCCCTCTGGCTTATTTAGTAATTCTTGCTCTTCCTTTAATGGATGTTGTTCAGCTTCTTAAACCATCTCCTTTCGTTTCCCCCTTTGTCTCATTGTTCATTGTTCATCCTTTAATTGTCTGTCTGTGTTCTTCCTTTCCCTCAAGTTGCATTTATTTCCTCTTCACTGCTTGTATTACACCAATCTACCTGTTTATAGATGTTGTGGTGTCATTTAGCATTCAAGAAAGCTAGGGTCAAAACGTCAGGCCATTAACTATTAAATTAGGCAGTACAGTAATAGACCAGGAGGGAAACTGATTGGTGTAGTAGACAGCCAACGTTAGAGTGATTTCTTGCTCCATGGTTGATAATAAGAGCAAGAGTGCCAGCAAAATATTCCAGAGCCATTGTCATTTTCTCTATAGAAGTTCACCTAGAAATTAAGTTGAATTAGATGTAATTCTGAAGAATTTTGCCATATCATATCCACAAATAACGAAACGCTGCCCTGGAGGCCTTAATATTCCCAGACCCAGAAAAAAACCTAAAGATATGCTTGCAGAAAAGCTGTGAATCAAATTTGTTTGCTTGACATCCAAGAAATTTTTCTTAATTAAATTGAATTTATGTCCAATGCTGTCTAGAGAAACAAGCAAAAGCTCCCTGACCTACAAGACGCCTCCCTCTCTTCCCTTTCCTGAGAATAAAACCACCAAGAGGCCCAACCTGACGGAATTCAACAATCCAGATGACGGCAAACACCTGACTATTGGCTCAGTCGATAAAATAATCATCATCGTGTCCAGAAAAAAATATTGGCAGGCGTGAATTCATGCGGGAGTAATATTTTTCTTGTGAGCGGGTGCCAGCCGAAGTAGGGAGATAAGGTAGCACCTTCATAAAAATTAGTTTTAAAGGGAGATTGTCAGCTTGTTTTATAAGGAGGTTGCAAAGTGATTTAGGTGTTTGTATTTGGGATTCAATCCCTTACCAAGTTGTAATTAAAATTCTGCAAAGAATTCCGCAAAGTCGGGAATGGCAAGCAGCTCTGAATGATTTGATAACAAACTAAAACAATAAACATAAAATAAATTTCAACAGGCCAGAATCCAAGCCAGGCAGTATTAAAGCCACACCTAATCCTTAGAATCTACAGGGCTCATGGGGAGGATTAGTGAAGATTAAGCTTGTCTGGATTAAGCCGCTTAAAATCTCTATTCAATTAAATTCCCAAAATGTCAGTGAGAATAATTTACCGGTATTCAGGTAAAGAAATGGATACCTTCAGAACCTACAGTGTACAGTCAACTTTTTTTTTTACCCACTTACAATTTTTGATTTTAATATATGATTTTTATATCTGTTAACTCAACTTTTTCCAAACAATCAAATATTCTGGCAAATAACTATTTTTCCACATCTCAAGTTTCTCCGGTAAAACAATTTCCCGTTTTAATTGTTTTTCACTTAAATGTAACAACAGAATTAAATGAAACTATCATATGTGGGTTGTAATGGTGTGTTCGGTAAACATTTAAGGATGAAAATGTTTAGATGCAGTACTCCTTTAAGCTGTTTTGGGTCTCACTTTGTCGTAACCTCAAACCTTATTGATAGATCTTGAAGGGGGAAGGACTGATGTCTGTACTGTTGGGTATCTCAGGACTCTCCCCAATGCAATAACCCGTAAGTGGCGTGCACGTCATGCTAATCAGTCTTCAAGACGAAGTCTCCTCTAGGAACAACCCCCTAGATCGCTTCCCCTCTGACTACCCATTCCTCGATACGATAATATTGATTGCTGAATGATATGTTCATCTTACTCCATGTGCTCTGCCAAATAGCAATAAATTAAATTGGGCTTAATCTTCTAATGGCAGTCAACTTTAATGCAATCTATCCGGGCACCTTGAAAATAAATTAACAAAATAATAATAATACCGGTAATGACAATAAATAAGTTAATAAAAAAATATACATATATATGTATAAAATGTAGTAAAAAAATACATAGTAAAAATAATAACAACATTTAATGAGCACTAAAAAAACACCAAAAAACCCAAAACACACCCACTTTTCTTGAGTGTTGTTCAGTTATGCAGATCAAATGGCTCCATACATGTATATACACAGTGAGAAAGAAATCTCATTTCTCATATCATCAGGAGCCAGACTAAACTTTCCTCTGAGCCTCATTATGGTTACATTGGATTACATACTGTAGCAAGATGGCTTCAATATTAAATTAGAAGAGTCTGTAGGTTTCTTACCTAACTCTGGAGGATCAACCCTGAAGGAATCATCGTTGATTGTTAACGTGAATGGATTTCTCATCAGAACATCGATGCTTGTAGATTTAGCAATCTTCACTCCTTCTACAAGACACAAATAGCGAATGTTTAATTAGAATCTATATGCCAGACTGGCTAAAGTACAGTAACTATGGCAGCTGCAACATAAGTGGATGTAGGTCACATCATGAGCATTTAAGTACAAGCCATTTCCAGCCCTGCTATGGGCTTTTTGGTACTTGGAAGCCAAATAACTGATCAGTTTTTGTTTGTGGCTAATAAGCAGCTCCATGAAAATTGGCCCCAAACCGAATGCAATTTTCTGGCTCTGCATACTGTTGAATTATTGACCTATATCACCTAGAGAGTGTGGTCCCTTCTCTATGAATTGATAGAACTATGTTCTTAAAAGGGCACCGTAAGCGCAGAATTCCGCAGAAAACATAGTCTTGAAGTTAGACCCAGATTATGCATTTTTCATCTGTCTCTCTGAAGTAAAGTTTTTAACTTAAAAAAATGAGTGAAAAAAAAACACCAAAAAAACTGAACGTTACATAGCAAATTATTCAATGTTAATTCACTCTTTGCCATTGTGACTACAACTTCATAAATATACCAAGAACAAGTAACTAAAATACACAGGACATAGTACAATCACAATTAGTTAACCTTTCGAAAATAAAACAGCGTCTTACATTCCAAACAAATATTTACCCACTCTCTGTACTTTGTTTGTTTTAGTGGATATGTCACCCTAATATAGGACTGACATTCAAGGTGAGACAACTAAAATTCCCTTGTGATGAACCGTTCTTCATTGGCTATTTGCATGAGTCATAACTCACAGCTGGGAATCATATAATACAAACAGTCAGCCTGTGGCATGCACTTTGTCGTTTTATTAGAGGCAAACTACAGTGTTGGCCATAAATAAAGGAAGATTCAATCCTCACTGGTTTAAAGATCGCGGCAGAACTTATCCTCCAGAGAATTATCCCAATCTGAAAAACTGTCAGAGTTGAGGAAAATGTAATTATTTGAAATTATTTGGCTTGCAGCAGTAGAAATGAGCAGGAATATTGATAACATGATAAAACATGGATGAAACATTAAACCGCTCTTCGTAATTTCACCTGGGAAAAATGTGTAAATTGTCAAAGACCACGATCTGCACTTTGTGTTCTGACCCAAACATTATGAAAAAACAAACCTGTTAAAATAAAAACCCTTAAGTACCAATGTGTGATAAGCACCGAGTACTCGTTGCTTTCTTGGTCCTAAGGAGAGAAATATGTATGCTACTCAGCTGGGATTCAAACCCTCCAAGACCTGCCGCAGTCTCGGGATTCAAACCCTCCAAGACCTGCCGCAGTCTCGAGTATGTCAGAACCTCTAGAAGACTGAGCATGCCTAGTGGCAATAGGCTACTTGGAATCGTGTAATGAGCATTGGTATCAATAGCATTTTATTTCGTCAATTGAACTAGAGCATCAGAAAGAATTTTCTCATTCAGAGAAGAATTTTTCTCTAAGATGTATGATCCCCTTAATGTCAGTTTTAAAGAAATGGCAAACAAAATGTTGCTGGTTAATGAACAGTATTGCTGGTATACCTGCTAGATTGCCAGCTTTACCAAACTGTGGATAATTCTAATTGTATTAACAACAAAACAAAAGAGCTGTAGGGGGATATTGTGCAGTCAGAATCAGTCTTAAATAGCAGAGAGATTTTCAACCAAATGTGTACAACTTTGAGGCAACAAATTGCACTGCATGCCAAAGGGGGTACTCAGTACCAAACAGGAGGGACAATGTTCCCTCATATTGCCAACCAGAGGTGTTAAATTGCACATAATGTGTGATTCAACTTCATTGGAAAGATCTATTGCGTTGTGTGTGACAGCCCCCAAAATCATCAGAATTTGTGTCATTCAGTTGGAGCATAAAGCTAATAATGTTAAATTTATGCGTAAATTGAGGCAACAGTATCGACTTGTACAGCCAGGCCGGTCAATATCAGCCACTATCGGTTTTGAATGACAGAAGAGCTCCGCTAGCTGACAATTGGATAACATGTGGTGAATTTATTATTAAAAAGTACACAGTAGTTTAATACAATTGTGCAGCCACGCACAACCTCTGCAACTAAATGGTTTCAAATGGCTGACAGTTTTTTTTTTTTATGATACAAGTATGAAGGTTAACACATGGGATTTGGGGCATTGTATGGTGAGGTACACTGCGGTAATAGTTTGTCTTGCTTTTTTCTTCTACCATAAAAATGAGTTAACGAAGACTCCACATCTTGTGGCTGATGTTGTGGATAAAGAAGGACCTTTGTTATATATAAATGTCATCAAACATTGTGCGTACCTTCGTTGTATATTCCTGCCCTATCCACTCCCCCATCTTCAGCTTTAACATGATTGATGAAGTCACCGACTGTCTCTGTTACGGGTTTCAGGGTAAACTGGCAGCGTTCTCGTCTTGAGGGCAGAGGTACGAGTAGGACAGGGAGACCATTCTGGTACTCACACTGCACACCTGTAGGGAATAACAAACAAACAAACAAATAAACAAATAGACAAACATTAAGTCAAAGTATTGATGCACACATAATTATTTAAAAAATACTCAATTCTTAAAATATTTGTAGGTGTTTTTTGACAGTCCTAGAATATCTTTGAATAGAATTAGGCTACAGCATTTTTAATTGCAACAGGCTCTTCTTAAAACAAGTTTTCTCTGTCTTGAGAAAATCGGTCATAGAATGTCATCTTTAAATGAGAAACACCAAGTCATTTTGCAACAGGCTCTTCTATTTAAATACACGGAAAGTTATGAATATATTTTAAGGGGGCACAAAGGCCAAGACAAGTGGTGTAGCTTTAAAAAGTTGATCACTTTACGCTCATGAACGCTTATCACACGAAGGATCAAAGAAAGTACGTGATGTGTGGCATGGTTATATAGCCTAAGAAAAATACATGCCATCCTGTCAAAAGTAAACACTTACAGCAACTACAGTAAAATACATGCCATCCTGTCAAAAGTAAACACTTACAGCAACTACAGTAAAATACATGCCATCCTGTCAAAAGTAAACACTTACAGCAACTACAGTAAAATACATGCCATCCTGTCAAAAGTAAATACTTACAGCAACTACAGTAAACCTATGTACACGACACTACTAATTGCTTTTACATGTTTGTTTTAAGATGAACTGGCAGGATTGACACTAGCACAGTATAAATGTACAATGTACACAATATAGGCATTGGCTTTTAAGTGGCTTACTTAGTTCACGCCTGAAACAACACAATGTAGCCATTGGCTTTTAAGTGGCTTACTTAGTTCACGCCTGAAACAACACAACAGATTTATGAGGATTTCCGATGATTTTTTTGTTAAACCAGATTGATCCTAGACTTCGCTTAATAGGAGACTTTCCAACGCTAGGTGGCAGCAGACATACCGGGTAAATTTCCATTGTTTACGTAGTTCTGAACATGCACATAATTCTGAGAACAATGGATTTACCCGGTAAGTCTGCTGCCCTCTATCGTCCCAGAAAGTCTCCCATTGCTCCAGTACCACTCACATTACTTGTACATCAATCACACAAATTTTGTTTGTGGAATATTGTTGCTGAAAATAAAATTACTTTATGGAAGAAACAGCAGGCAGTTTCAGTTAATATCAGCCGCTAGTTGGCACACAGTCATTGTGCGAACTTGCTCATGACGAACAATGCTCATGACACAGGCTAAACCAAATATTTCCTACTATAGATGTTAAATTTGCAATCAGGGATAAAGAATATTATTTTAGGTTGAACCCTGTCACCATGTACACTAATGTGTGTTAGCACTGTTGTACACATCACTGTAAGGCAAAAACACAAATTAATATATTCTTGACCCTGATGTTCAATTCTGATATCAAAACATTTAGATCAGACCGTATTAAACTGATTATTTAGCCTATCATGTTGAGAACCAATTAATTATAAATCCAATACACAGAAACTCACTGACAAACTGGACATATTGACACAAGTGTCATGTTACCATGGCAACTGTAATCAGTACAAATAAGGCAGACCAAGGTAAGCAAGTATGTCTAATTTTTTTACAAATTGTTCCGCTTTAGAAATTACAGAGTTTGTTTTACAGCAAGTTCATTTTGAAAATTTTGTGTGGTTTAAAGGACAATTAAAAAAAAAGTGTACAAACGTATTTAATATTTTAAAAATGAAACAAATTATTGAAAACCTCCAGACTTAATTTTTTTTTTATATTGCACACACAGACCCTTGTCATTCTATAGTTTGCCAATTATGTATTGCACTTCCCCGCCCGTTTGTTAAAACACGGCAAGGTCATATCATTGCAAACTTGTGAAAATACATTCTGCAACAATGCACTCTTATGCTCCAATATTTGTATAATAATTGCTCCACGTTAAGAAAGAGGTTTATGGCAGTTAGACATGAAAAGCTAACGTGCATACTCTTGAAAGACTTTTTTTTAAAACACCAAGGCTACGGAGGAGGCCATTTCCCTTAACGATGCTGGCTATTGGATTGCCTTGATGCCCTAAGCAGAATTTGACCTTTTTGCTCATAGATGTACAGGTGCCTTTCACTCATGGGAGACTCTGTACATGGCCCTTATAGGCCTGTTAATGCTCCCCACAAACCCAACTAAATTACTGCTTTCGCAAGCTTTGTCAAATTCCCTTACCCAACATAGAAATAAAACACTTGCTTTTCAAACGGGTGAAAAAAAAGAGCCAGACTTATTACAAATTCTTAAAAGCTTCAATTTATTTCCGGGGACTTGTAGATGATTGACATTTTGCTTGAGGCAGACCGATATGGAATTTATGAGTATGTGATTAAATTTAAAGGAAGCACTGCCAGAAATTGCAGTGTTCTGGATGCTTACAGTTAAATGTAAGCGTTGTCCTTTCTCTATGATGTAAGTGTGTCAAGGATGTCTGCAAGCTCCTTTTGAAGCCATGGTTTTTAACTTGTTTGTTTTTCACTCCAACACATTTTCTCTACCCACGTTCAAGTGAGGTGACAGTAGGTCACGTCATCTCTTGCCCATTTTAAGGCAGAATTCAAACAGGAATACCCAAATGTTGCTTTGTAGAGTCAGATTTTTTTTAACATGATATTTTTTTTTAAAGGTTTCAGATACTTATTTTACAGAATGCTCAATACCATTGCTATTTTTAAAACAAGTCAGGCTTTTGGAAAAACAAAAAAAAACAAATTCTGTTTTGGGTCCTCAAAGGCAGTGGACACTATTGATAATTAATCAAAATAAATATTAGCATAAAACCTTTCTTGGTGACAAGTAATGGGGAGAGGTTGATGGTATGAAACATTGTGAGAAACGGCTCCCTCTGAAGTGCCATAGTTTTCGAGAAAGAAGTAATTTTCCACGAATTTGATTTTGAGACCTCAGATTTAGAACTTGAGGTCTCGAAATCAACCATCTAAACGCACACAACTTTGTGTGACAAGGGTGTTTTCTTCGTTCATTATAATCTCGCAACTTTGATGACCGATTGAGCTCAAATTTTCACAGGTTTGTTATTTTATGCATAGTTGAGATACACCAACTGTGAAGGCTAGTCTTTGACAATTACCAATAGTATCCACTGCCTTTAACACTGTATGCATCTCAACTGGACAGGCAATATAATGAACTGAGTGTTCATTCCATAGTTTAAAAGTAATACCTTTACAGGATTTACAGGTTTGGCTGGTCAGTGAAGGACTGATGTACACAAATACAATCATTGAGCAAGGAAGACATCATTTTGCCTTTAAGTAGGAGTTGAAACTTTGCCTTTAAACATTATTTGATTAATTCACTACATTCATGAATCTCTAACAGTTTGTTGTACAGTTAGCACACTGACTGCTTGACACATTTATGTAATATGCAGGTGTAGCGACAGGGAAGCCAGAGTGCCTAGGATGCGTCTATTGTGTAGACCCAACAACTCTTGATTCATTAGAATTTTAAATTTGAGTTTTCAAGAGGACTTTTTTGAGACCTTGGCAACATGTGATGTATTTAACCACGACCCAGCAAACTGGATTCATATTATTTGCACAATTTTGAATAATTTAAGAGGAGACTTGTACACACTGTCAGTAAGTATCTACTGGTTAATATATGAGTTGGGCACGATCATAAATGCAAATTTGTGGATGTTGGACTTACGAGATCTACTCAATACTCATTTAGTGTAAATTTCGAGCACTGTATTATAATTTTTGTTATTTCAAATTATGATGAGCAATTTGCATCCAATGCAGTCACTTCCACAAAAAGTTTCTGTCCATGAACGTAACGGGTGATTAAGTTTAATGACCAGTGTAATAAATATTAATTCACCACAACACTACATGTACGTGCACACGGTGTACAGTACGCAAAGAAATGCATAGTTCTACCGTTTGCTTTTGGAAAACAACAAAGGGTAGGACTGCTAATAAGGGAATCAATGCGTGGTGAAGAGGTTTTCAACTAGTGGTTTAAACCCGCCGAGGCCTGGTGCTTGATAATTTTACCGAGATGAAGTCGAGGTAAATTATCAAGGACCAGGCCTCGGCGGGTTTAAACCACTAGTTGAAAATCGATTCAACACACTTTGATTCCCATTCAAAAATACCTTTTCGGTCAAAAAACATCAAAAAATGTTGGTCAAAAAGTAAAATAATGCAAAAACTGTATTGTTCAATGTTTTATTTCAACACAACACCCCTCCAGCTATAAAATGGTATCGCGTGATGTGGCACAACTGTTCCAGCCGTTGCTCTCGACCAATAGGAATGAAGATACTGTCTTATAAGCACAGGTGCAAGCTTTTTACTTTTGTTATATCATCCGTTCAAACAACCCCTCGTGGATGCGACCAATCAGAATGGATGAACTGTCTTAGGTTTTTATGAATGCTGATTCAAGGCTATTACAGAGTGGTTGATTAAAGAGTGGTTGTTAGTGAGCTAAACTACATAAAAGGACAGTATATCCTTTGGTATACAATTGTAGGGCAGGCACCTCTATAATGAGATCCTTCAAGGACAATCTAAAGGCAATGACAAGGGGCATTGAGGCAATGACAAGGGGCATTGAGGCAATGACCAGGGCAGGGGGCATGGAGGGCAATTGGGGGCAGGGCATGGGGGCAATTGCTTCTATTGCTTCACATTACATAATGCAGACTGTATCTCACCATTATCGCTTGGTGCTGAACAGTAAGCCGCTGCACAAAGTCTTAAACTCCCAGGTAGGAATCGATGAGCATCCTGAGAAATTAAAGAAAAATCAAGAAATGCATCAGAGACAAGATTGGACCACTATACTCCTAGAACTATGAGGTTTGTATAGTGTGTAACCATGGAGCTAAGTAATAGTTCCATGGTGTAACAAACCTCATGAGTGGATCCACTAAGCCCCGCCCACCCGCCCATTTAGAGGGTGTGTCCCTGTCCCTCGCTCAACAAATGATAATTATAAGACAGAACATTGTAAATTGCAGTTTTGAAGACTACAGAGATGAGTAAAAAATGTGTAGTATAGTATTCTATCTAATTTAAACAAATGTATGTTTTTAATTTTTAATTTAAGTCTAATATTAATGTTTTTATAATTGAAATGAAAATTTTAACTGAACATGGAATAACTTTCCGTATGGCGCCACCACTTTTTCACTCAATTTTACAAAAACAAAAAGGGATATTCATTGAGGTAAATTAGATACTACTATATTATTTCATATCGAATGAAAAAGTGGTGGCGCCATACGGCAACTTTTCCCTGAAAAGAACGAGAAATAATAATTGAGAAAATAGAATTAGCTGTTTCAAACAATATGACTGGGCCACCGGCTTTCCCATTTTTAAGTTTTTTATATCGTTATCCGTCGTTCGTGTGTGTTTGTGATACAGATATATTTATTTTTAGTTGCAAAGAACAGTTCTATTAACCAGAATTTCTAGTAAATAATATCTCCGACTAAAGAAATATTATTTCTTACCCTTTTGCCAGCTTTTGAGAGAGCAGAAAAAGCAAAAAATGCTTGTTGTTTGCAGCGGTCCAAACGGAAGATGGATCTGAACGCCATTTTGCTGTCAAGTTGGTTGTAGTCTGGTTCTTCCGCTATACCTCGAGCGCATAGAATGCACAGTGGCTGAATTAGAGGCAGATGAACCAGACATAACACCCTGCCCATTTAGACTGGTACCCCAATTCAATAACAAAAATTACCTATTTACTATGTGTAGTAAACTTAATTTTGAAAAGGGTACCATTTAACAAAGTACAGAGAAGAGAAATGCACACTTTGGACGGGTTGTGGTGATGTTTTGATCAGGTACAATTCACCCTTTTAACTCTCTAACAACGGAATTGAAATGTTTGTTATACACAATGTAGGTTTGATGGTTTTTCATTGTGTATTCTGAGGGTATTTCATGTGCGTAGATGGTTTACTTGCTTATTTATAATGGTGATATTTTGTAACCGAAAATATAGTTGTAAAATTTACTTTTATTTTGTTTAGCTCATCATTAAATGTTGTTTCAATCGTATAATCTTTATTGATGGATTAGGTGAAGTGACGGTTTCCAAACAGGATGTTCAGATCTGTAGCACGACGGACCCTTCAAGTCCTCGTTCAGCAGCGATGGAGGAGCCTGTCAAGTGCGCCCCCTAGTGTCGTCACCCAGTCTCCATCTCGTATCAAACACATCTTGTCCCTCTTTGGGGGCGGGGCTGGTGTGGTTACCGCAGCGATCATGTGGGAAAGGTTAGCACTTTAGGCCGTGCCTAATGATTGTGACTGATTTCGTGAAAGTTAAGGACTCAAGGGTCAGGGAGGATACCAGTAAAAGGGGGGCGGGGTCGAGGTTGGGGTGGTGATGAGTGGGGTTGCGTCCGATAAAACTGGACATGCTGGATGAGAATTCTTTTATACCAAAAAAAAAAACAGAGCAGAGAGTTGGTAACCCGAGTGTAAGACTTGGCGAAAATGGACTAAAGACTTGCTCTAAAAAAGATTTGCCAAGAAAGATTTAGACTTGCCCGGAAAAAACTTGGAATAGATGACAGATAATCAGCAATACTTACAAATACTGTGAATGCTGTTCCATTGATCTCTGTTTTCTTTGAGGTTTAAAACATTTTATTTAATGTACTGATGATGAATACTATTTTGGTCTCAGGGCACAGACGATACATGCCCAAGAGGTGCAGAAATCAGAAGAAGATGTTGCTATGGCAGCAGAGGACCAGAGTGTTGAGGAAGGAGAAGAAGTTGAGAAGAAAAAGAAAGGACCTGGATTCAGAGATAGAAAGGTAAACCCTAACTTTAAGTAGCTTAATCTCGCTTTTACCAGAAAGATGTAAAAGAAATATGAATAATGTGTCACATCTGTAAAGCAGAGAACAATAATATATTTTTTTATTTTTTTATGTCATGAAGATTATCGAGTATGAAAATCGCATTCGTGCCTACTCAACTCCAGACAAGATATTCCGTTACTTTGCAACGTTGAAGGTTTTCACGGATGATGGCATTTCAGAAATCTTTATGACGGCAGAAGATTTCATACGAAGCATCACTCCAGACGAGAAACAACCAGAAGGTGAGACTGCTTTATAATTCTTAATCAAGGATTAACTCTTGCAAACTTCAGTCACTACTAGGCTTGAACTTATGGGGCTTGTTGCCAAGAATGCTAATAACTTTCACTCATAACCATTTTGTTCTCTTTTTGTTAAAAGGTCTGGGACTAGATCAGTTCAAGAGAGTAGAAGCAAAGGTATGTGGAAAGTTCTAGAATTCTAATTTTATTTCAGACCATGAAATTGTTGTTTGGTGAATGTAAAAGTTCAGTTTGTAAAAGATTCTTAGTACTGTATCTGATCTCACTAGGGATAATCTATTAATGCAATATGATTTCATATTTCTGACCATTCAATATCATCTACTGTGGTTTTGAATGATAGATGCACTAAGCCAGCCAGTAGTATGATGTTTTGTGGTGAATGCATCTATGCACTGCTGCATCTATACACTGCTGCATCTATACACTGCTGCATCTATACACTGCTGCATCTACACACTGCTGCATCTACACACTGCTGCATCTACACACTGCTGCATCTACACACTGCTGCATCTATACACTGCTGCATCTACACACTGCTGCATCTAAACACTGCTGCATCTATACACTGCTGCATCTATACACTGCTGCATCTATACACTGCTGCATCTATACACTGCTGCATCTATACACTGCTGCATCTATACACTGCTGCATCTATACACTGCTGCATCTATACACTGCTGCATCTATACACTGCTGCATCTACACACTGCTGCATCTATACACTGCTGCATCTATACACTGCTGCATCTATACACTGCTGCATCTACACACTGATGCATCTATACACTGCTGCATCTATACACTGCTGCATCTACACAATGCTGCATCTACACACTGCTGCATCTACACACTGATGCATCTATACACTGCTGCATCTATACACTGCTGCATCTACACACTGCTGCATCTACACACTGCTGCATCTATACACTGCTGCATCTACACACTGATGCATCTATACACTGCTGCATCTATACACTGCTGCATCTACACACTGCTGCATCTACACACTGCTGCATCTATACACTGCTGCATCTACACACTGCTGCATCTATACACTGCTGCATCTATACACTGCTGCATCTATACACTGCTGCATCTACACACTGCTGCATCTATACACTGCTGCATCTACACACTGCTGCATCTACACACTGCTGCATCTATACACTGCTGCATCTACACACTGCTGCATCTAAACACTGCTGCATCTACACACTGCTGCATCTACACACTGCTGCATCTATACACTGCTGCATCTATACACTGCTGCATCTACACACTGCTGCATCTACACACTGCTGCATCTATACACTGCTGCATCTACACACTGCTGCATCTACACACTGCTGCATCTATACACTGCTGCATCTACACACTGCTGCATCTATACACTGCTGCATCTATACACTGCTGCATCTATACACTGCTGCATCTACACAATGCTGAATCTATACACTGCTGCATCTATACACTGCTGCATCTACACACTGCTGCATCTACACACTGCTGCATCTATACACTGCTGCATCTACACACTGCTGCATCTATACACTGCTGCATCTATACACTGCTGCATCTATACACTGCTGCATCTACACACTGCTGCATCTACACACTGCTGCATCTATACACTGCTGCATCTACACACTGCTGCATCTACACACTGCTGCATCTATACACTGCTGCATCTATACACTGCTGCATCTATACACTGCTGCATCTATACACTGCTGCATCTATACACTGCTGCATCTACACACTGCTGCATCTACACACTGCTGCATCTACACACTGCTGCATCTACACACTGCTGCATCTATACACTGCTGCATCTACACAATGCTGCATCTATACACTGCTGCATCTACACACTGATGCATCTATACACTGCTGCATCTATACACTGCTGCATCTATACACTGCTGCATCTATACACTGCTGCATCTATACACTGCTGCATCTATACACTGCTGCATCTACACAATGCTGCATCTATACACTGCTGCATCTACACACTGATGCATCTATACACTGCTGCATCTATACACTGCTGCATCTATACACTGCTGCATCTATACACTGCTGCATCTACACACTGCTGCATCTATACACTGCTGCATCTACACACTGCTGAATCTATACACTGCTGCATCTACACACTGCTGCATCTATACACTGCTGCATCTACACACTGCTGCATCTACACACTGCTGCATCTATACACTGCTGCATCTACACAATGCTGCATCTATACACTGCTGCATCTATACACTGCTGCATCTATACACTGCTGCATCTATACACTGCTGCATCTATACACTGCTGCATCTATACACTGCTGCATCTATACACTGCTGCATCTATACACTGCTGCATCTACACACTGCTGCATCTATACACTGCTGCATCTATACACTGCTGCATCTATACACTGCTGCATCTACACACTGCTGCATCTATACACTGCTGCATCTACACACTGCTGCATCTATACACTGCTGCATCTACACACTGCTGCATCTACACACTGCTGCATCTATACACTGCTGCATCTACACACTGCTGCATCTACACACTGCTGCATCTATACACTGCTGCATCTACACACTGCTGCATCTATACACTGCTGCATCTATACACTGCTGCATCTACACACTGCTGCATCTATACACTGCTGCATCTACACACTGCTGCATCTACACACTGCTGCATCTATACACTGCTGCATCTATACACTGCTGCATCTACACACTGCTGCATCTATACACTGCTGCATCTATACACTGCTGCATCTATACACTGCTGCATCTATACACTGCTGCATCTATACACTGCTGCATCTACACACTGCTGCATCTATACACTGCTGCATCTACACACTGCTGCATCTACACACTGCTGCATCTACACACTGCTGCATCTACACACTGCTGCATCTATACACTGCTGCATCTACACAATGCTGCATCTATACACTGCTGCATCTACACACTGATGCATCTATACACTGCTGCATCTACACAATGCTGCATCTACACACTGCTGCATCTATACACTGCTGCATCTACACACTGCTGCATCTACACACTGCTGCATCTACACACTGCTGCATCTACACACTGCTGCATCTACACACTGCTGCATCTACACACTGCTGCATCTATACACTGCTGCATCTACACAATGCTGCATCTATACACTGCTGCATCTACACACTGATGCATCTATACACTGCTGCATCTATACACTGCTGCATCTACACAATGCTGCATCTACACACTGCTGCATCTATACACTGCTGCATCTATACACTGCTGCATCTACACACTGCTGCATCTATACACTGCTGCATCTATACACTGCTGCATCTATACACTGCTGCATCTACACACTGCTGCATCTACACACTGCTGCATCTACACACTGCTGCATCTACACACTGCTGCATCTATACACTGCTGCATCTACACAATGCTGCATCTATACACTGCTGCATCTACACACTGATGCATCTATACACTGCTGCATCTACACAATGCTGCATCTACACACTGCTGCATCTATACACTGCTGCATCTACACACTGCTGCATCTACACACTGCTGCATCTACACACTGCTGCATCTACACACTGCTGCATCTACACACTGCTGCATCTACACACTGCTGCATCTATACACTGCTGCATCTACACAATGCTGCATCTATACACTGCTGCATCTACACACTGCTGCATCTATACACTGCTGCATCTACACACTGCTGCATCTACACACTGCTGCATCTATACACTGCTGCATCTACACACTGCTGCATCTACACACTGCTGCATCTACACACTGCTGCATCTATACACTGCTGCATCTACACACTGCTGCATCTACACACTGATGCATCTATACACTGCTGCATCTATACACTGCTGCATCTACACAATGCTGCATCTACACACTGCTGCATCTATACACTGCTGCATCTACACACTGCTGCATCTACACACTGCTGCATCTATACACTGCTGCATCTACACACTGCTGCATCTACACACTGCTGCATCTACACACTGCTGCATCTATACACTGCTGCATCTACACACTGCTGCATCTACACACTGATGCATCTATACACTGCTGCATCTATACACTGCTGCATCTACACAATGCTGCATCTACACACTGCTGCATCTATACACTGCTGCATCTACACACTGCTGCATCTACACACTGCTGCATCTATACACTGCTGCATTTATACACTGCTGCATCTATACACTGCTGCATCTACACACTGCTGCATCTACACACTGCTGCATCTACACACTGCTGCATCTATACACTGCTGCATCTACACACTGCTGAATCTATACACTGCTGCATCTATACACTGCTGCATCTACACACTGCTGCATCTATACACTGCTGCATCTATACACTGCTGCATCTACACACTGCTGCATCTACACACTGCTGCATCTACACACTGCTGCATCTATACACTGCTGCATCTATACACTGCTGCATCTATACACTGCTGCATCTACACACTGCTGCATCTACACACTGCTGCATCTATACACTGCTGCATCTACACACTGCTGAATCTATACACTGCTGCATCTATACACTGCTGCATCTACACACTGCTGCATCTATACACTGCTGCATCTATACACTGCTGCATCTACACAATGCTGCATCTACACAATGCTGCATCTACACACTGCTGCATCTATACACTGCTGCATCTACACACTGCTGCATCTATACACTGCTGCATCTATACACTGCTGCATCTATACACTGCTGCATCTATACACTGCTGCATCTATACACTGCTGCATCTATACACTGCTGCATCTACACACTGCTGCATCTATACACTGCTGCATCTATACACTGCTGCATCTATACACTGCTGCATCTACACACTGCTGCATCTATACACTGCTGCATCTATACACTGCTGCATCTATACAATGCTGCATCTATACACTGCTGCATCTACACACTGCTGCATCTATACACTGCTGCATCTATACACTGCTGCATCTACACACTGCTGCATCTATACACTGCTGCATCTATACACTGCTGCATCTACACACTGCTGCATCTATACACTGCTGCATCTATACACTGCTGCATCTATACACTGCTGCATCTACACACTGCTGCATCTATACACTGCTGCATCTACACACTGCTGCATCTATACAATGCTGCATCTACACACTGCTGCATCTACACACTGCTGCATCTATACACTGCTGCATCTACACACTGCTGAATCTATACACTGCTGCATCTACACACTGCTGCATCTATACACTGCTGCATCTACACACTGCTGCATCTACACACTGCTGCATCTATACACTGCTGCATCTACACACTGCTGCATCTACACACTGCTGCATCTACACACTGCTGCATCTACACACTGCTGCATCTATACACTGCTGCATCTACACACTGCTGAATCTATACACTGCTGCATCTACACACTGCTGCATCTATACACTGCTGCATCTATACACTGCTGCATCTACACACTGCTGCATCTATACACTGCTGCATCTATACACTGCTGCATCTACACACTGCTGCATCTATACACTGCTGCATCTATACACTGCTGCATCTACACACTGCTGCATCTATACACTGCTGCATCTATACACTGCTGCATCTACACACTGCTGCATCTACACACTGCTGCATCTATACACTGCTGCATCTACACACTGCTGCATCTATACACTGCTGCATCTATACACTGCTGCATCTATACACTGCTGCATCTACACACTGCTGCATCTATACACTGCTGCATCTATACACTGCTGCATCTACACAATGCTGCATCTACACACTGCTGCATCTATACACTGCTGCATCTATACACTGCTGCATCTATACACTGCTGCATCTATACACTGCTGCATCTATACACTGCTGCATCTACACACTGCTGCATCTATACACTGCTGCATCTACACACTGCTGAATCTATACACTGCTGCATCTACACACTGCTGCATCTACACACTGCTGCATCTATACACTGCTGCATCTATACACTGCTGCATCTACACACTGCTGAATCTATACACTGCTGCATCTATACACTGCTGCATCTATACACTGCTGCATCTATACACTGCTGCATCTACACACTGCTGCATCTACACACTGCTGCATCTACACACTGCTGCATCTACACACTGCTGCATCTACACACTGCTGCATCTATACACTGCTGCATCTACACACTGCTGCATCTATACACTGCTGCATCTATACACTGCTGCATCTATACACTGCTGCATCTATACACTGCTGCATCTATACACTGCTGCATCTACACACTGCTGCATCTATACACTGCTGAATCTACACACTGCTGCATCTACACACTGCTGCATCTACACACTGCTGCATCTATACACTGCTGCATCTACACACTGCTGCATCTACACACTGCTGCATCTACACACTGCTGCATCTATACACTGCTGCATCTATACACTGCTGCATCTACACACTGCTGCATCTATACACTGCTGCATCTATACACTGCTGCATCTACACACTGCTGCATCTATACACTGCTGAATCTATACACTGCTGCATCTATACACTGCTGCATCTATACACTGCTGCATCTACACACTGCTGCATCTACACACTGCTGCATCTATACACTGCTGCATCTATACACTGCTGCATCTACACACTGCTGCATCTATACACTGCTGCATCTACACACTGCTGCATCTATACACTGCTGCATCTATACACTGCTGCATCTACACACTGCTGCATCTACACACTGCTGCATCTACACACTGCTGCATCTATACACTGCTGCATCTACACACTGCTGAATCTATACACTGCTGCATCTACACACTGCTGCATCTATACACTGCTGCATCTATAAGCATTTCTTTCCACTTATATTTCCAGAGAAGTACTGACACAGTTAGTTCTTTGTAACTGAAGAAAGAACTAACTGATTTTCTTTAAATTCTTTTCTGTGTTGTGTAGAAACTAAACTTGAAGAACCAGAAGTTTGGAGAGGATAGTATATTTGGGATGTTGGGCGAGTGCGGATTGATCTCCTTTGCTGACTACATGTTTCTCATCACAGTCTTGTCAAGTAAGTTTGTTTTAAAAGCAGTGGTTATATTTTACAATTGATGCCAACAATCAGTATTGTTTTCTGTTGTGCACAAAATTTGCTGCCTTTTCGCAAATTGCGTGAAATGTGACCAGGCCTAAGACATTTACAACTTGGCTGCTGGAACTCAAGTCCAATGAACTAGACAGCTCGGCTACGGATCTTGCTACAAATCACATCAGAATATCTAAAACTTGTAATTTTACATAATGTTTGATATAGTGTGTAAAAAACGTTAGATTGTTTTCCAGTTTTTTTTTTTTTACCATTTGTATGTTTTATTTGACAGCTCCCGAGAGACATTTTGAGATAGCTTTTCGTCTCTTTGACATCAACGGGGATGGCGATGTTTCTTATGATGAATTCCAACAGGTGAGGAAATCTTCATAACATGATTTTAGAAATACACTTCATGAAGTATTTATGGAGGTTGTTTCAACCAACAGCCACTGGGATTCTTGCAACAGTCACTGGGACTTCCTGTGTGATTATTTCCACTGAAACATTTTAAGCAATGAAATATTATTGTTATCAATGAAACTACAGCGTCTTGTAAAGACACCCGCATGGTCTTTAGCACTTGTGTGTACAGTTAAGTTTTCAATTGATAGTTCTTGAAGAATGGTCCATTGGGGCACCAAGGCCAATACCAGGGGCAACAGAGGTCATTGCCACCGTGTCCTGTGGGAAATTACAGGCATACACACCTCAGTGCTGAGATCAATAGAGGCAGCCATTCACTCTATTTAACAACTTCATATTTCCCCAATGTTCTCACTTGTAGGTGACGGATGTCATCAGAGCTCAAACAGCAACAGGCAAGAAACATCGTGATCGTAAGACCACTGGAAACACTCTGAACAAACCCTTCAACAGCTCTCTCGACACTTTCTTCTTTGGCCCAAACCTGGACAAGAAGTTGACTTTTGAATCCTTTGGAAAATTTCACAAACATCTGAAGGAAGAGATTCTGAAAATGGAGGTAGGTCAACCCGTGGAGGTAGAAACCATGGTCAACCCGTGGAGGTAGAAACCATGGTCAACCCGTGGAGGTAGAAACCATGGTCAACCCGTGGAGGTAGAAACCATGGTCAACCCGTGGAGGTAGAAACCATGGTCAACCCGTGGAGGTAGAAACCATGGTCAACCCATGGAGGTAGAAACCATGGTCAACCCGTGGAGGTAGAAACCATGGTCAACCCGTGGAGGTAGAAACCATGGTCAACCCATGGAGGTAGAAACCATGGTCAACCTGTGCCTTTTCTTCAAAGTGGTGCCAAAATTTAACAATTTCACTAGAAAGAATTATAACGAGCATTTATAATGAGTCTTGAGAGAAGTTTTGAACAGAGCTAAGAGAAAGTTAAACATGATCCGACAAGCTAATGATGGGGCAGCAGATGTAAACGCTCGTTCACCTCATGATGTTTTGGTCAGGGGTTAAAATCTCAAAGACTGGCGGTAAAAAAGATAGGGTTGGAGTCTTTCTGAGAGATATTGTGATGCAGTGCATTTTGATGAGTGATAGACATACGCAAGGATCTTGAAAATAATTCTGTCCTTCGTTGGTAGCCAAAGTAGATCGTTCAGGATTGGTGTGATGTTTGCTCACATCAGGGCCCAACTTCATGAAGCCTGTAAGCATAACAACTGGTGAAGCACAGAAAATGTAAGCACAGAAATCGATTACCAACCAAAGTTCCATAAACTTAACATTGTTGAAATTGGTGCCCCACTCAGTTTATGCTCAGCATAGAAATTTGCTAAGTAGAATTTTCTGCTAAACAGCTTGATGAAATTGGGCCCTGGAAGCAGAAAAGGACTTCATACTGCATTTTCTCTCTTTTACAGTTTGAACGCTATGAGCCGATCAATGGTAAAATCACTGAGCTGAACCTGGCTAACTTCCTCCTGGTCTACGCCGATCAGATTCCAAAACCAAGAAAATTAAGGATGAGGAAGAGGGTCAAGAAGAAGTTTGCCGAAGATGCAAAGGGACATGTAAGTATCTTTACTTTTCAACTTTGACCTCTACGTTTCTCAGATTTGCTTAAAGGGGTTGTAAACAAATCTTTATGAAGCCCAAAATGGACACAGGAAAGTGCCAAAAATTGTGCCTTACTAAAAATTTGTTGAGATCTGACATTTTTGCAAGGAATGCCTCATGCAAGATAGGATAGGATTTCATCAACACAATGATATGGTAATGGTTGTACAGAAATGCAGAGTGCCTTGTGGAACTCGGTATTTCATAATTGTTTAGGACTTCTTTTTTAGTAAAGCCCTTTTATAGGCTTTATTGACCCAATGCATGTCATCACGCGCCAATTCAAGAGATTGTCCCAAATGTCAAACAGTGTAGTAGTGGGTATTTTATGCAAGGTGGTATTTACACATTTACCATCTTTGTATTATTGACTGTAGGGAATCACACTGCAGGAGTTTATGGACCTTCAGCGTTTTCTGAGTAGCATACATGATGTAGATACAGCGTTATCATTTTACCACGTGGCTGGTGCAGCTATTGATCAAGGTAAGCTACTCACTCTGTGGAATTATGGTCTGTTTCTGTGCTTTTATGACGTGTCATGGCTAAGAGCACCAGATTCAAGCTCTGGTGTTTGATCTACAGAGTGTGGGTTCAAGTCCCGGTTGTGACACTTGTGTCCTTCAGCAAGACATTTAACGTTGATTGCTTTGTAAAATTGGGGAGGTAGTGCTTTCTGCTCTACCAGCCAGGCTTCCGATGGATGATACCCAAGCCTACATACGCATGGACTGTAAAGGGGGTAAACCTGTTTCAGCCCCAGGAGTAGGTGGCACAGCCCCTGGAAAAATAGTTGATTGTAGCCCACTCCTTGAAATGGCCTTCAGGCCTTGTGTGTCTGGCGACTTGCATACAAAAGTAAAGTAATAAACCTTTAAAAAACCCAAAGCTTTTGTCCTTCAAGCTCTCGATATTCAGACTGTTTTCATTTATTGGTACTTCCATCCATCTTTGAACAGAAACCTTGAAGCATGTTGGGAACATGGTTGCACATGTACAGCTGACAGACAGGGTACTAGACATTGTATTTACCCTCTTTGATGAAAATGGTGAGTAGGGTCTCGTTTCAGAAATACATTACCTTGACGTTTACTTTTAACCAACGATAACTGCACATTTATTTATGACCAATCAGAGGCCTTCCTCTTGGTACGTCATAACAAGGCACCCACTTGAATCTATCTATCTTTTCTGATTGATTAAAAACAACAATTGTTTGGTAGCATTGTTGAGAAACACTCTCACTTGAAAGAGGTGTTTGATTAGAACCAGCCCTGACTAAGTATCTCAGAAAGAGTGTATATGAACACACAATATATACAAAATCTCTGAACTAACACAATTTATTTCACTTTTTTGTTTTTATTTCCTAGATGATGGGAAGTTAAGCAACAAGGAATTCGTAGGAGTTGTCAAAAACCGAATACAGAGAGGACTGGACAAGTCTAAGGAGCTGGGCCTCTCACGCATTTTGGATGCAATGTGGAAATGTGCCAGGAAAACACAGATATTCCCAAGTACTGGGAGCTAGTCTATTCTGGTTACAATGTTCTTTATTATCTTACTTGAATTTTACTGCTCATCAGCTAACTCAAAGCATTCTCTGTGGCTGCTAAGCTAGAAACTCCATCTTCAGCAGTTGGAATAGATGTTATGCTTAATCACATGAGGGCGCTATCTGGTGGTAAATTGTAAATCCTTAAGCAATAGTGTTACGACCCTGTAAAAAAAAGCCAACTATAATAGTTTAGGATTTGACTCACTGAGTCAAGGGGCTTCTGGAAATAATGACATCGAATTTAGTTGTAAAAAAAACAATTAAGTCAAAAAGAACAAAACGTTGAAGTATATTGTTAATAGAATTGAGCCTTCACGAAAGACTCTGCTAGGGCTAAAACATCAGGCCATTAACCATTTTTTGCAGTATTAAAAGTACTTTGAAATCAGAAAATGAAGGCTGTACATTTTAGAAAACAAAGCGGAGAGAGAAGTCACAAACTCTTTCTGTTTTTTATTTTGGTCATTGAACTTGTGAAAATTAACTAGTTTCTAGTCAGAGTCACCAAGATATGCCCTTGGTAACTAATTGTAGAAGGGAACTTACAATAAACTAGTTATTTTGCAATAGAAACCTAAACTGAAAATTGTATTTGTTTGTCACTTCAATCTTAATTTATCATTCTCATATGACTTTTAAAAACCAGTCATATTCTCAAAATCATCAGTTAGAAAGTCATGACAGTTATAAATTGAACTAATTCATAAATAAGACTTTCTTGTGTTGTTTCTTTCAATGTCTCTTTATGCTTTTGTATTTATCTCCAAAAGTCATGGTTAGTTATTTTTTTTAGTGGATAGGATTGTCTATACAAAACATATAAATAACACTTACAAAATGTAAAAAACATACAATTTAACCAGTTTCCTGAAATTGTACCTTTTTGGTGAAACAGTGAATGGAATTGTTTTTCTTCTTCGGATTTGCTTACTTTTTCAAAATGGAAATGGCCTTGCCCTCTCAAAGATGAAAGTCCAGATCTGATATAGAGGATATGTTTGGATTATATTGGTAGCTTACACTTGTACAGAGTACCGCAAACCTTACTTGCTTATATTTCACAATAATTCATACATTTTACCGATGGTTTATTTATGTAAAATACACTCTTGGATATTTTAATTGTTATCCTTAAAAATTACAGTTGTGTTGCCCTACTTATGAAGTTACAATTAATTAAACAGCTTTTTCAATTTGATGTAATAATATTTCTGTCAAATTTGACCAAAATGATGAGGTTTTAAGTGTATGTTGAAGGAACTACAATGTTCATTGTGGTAATATACCATGTTGTGAATAAAATATTGAAATATTGACCATCAAAAATGTGTACCTTGTACAAGAAAAGAAGCATTGATATTCCCCCCTCCCCCAAACAACAACAATAACCCCTCCAGCAATAATAATAATAATGTTTAAGGTAAGGGGATGAGAGAGATAATTAGCTTTACAAAAGTTCAAGTTGTTATTTTCAGAGAAGATTTTTTATAGAACTTAGAAATTTGTTTACACCACTCACCACCCTGCCCTTTAACAACAGTTATGAACGTATGACCCGCCCCCTCCAGAAAAAAAGTAAATAAAAGTGAAGACCGCCCTCAAGTTTGAGGGCGCTCTTCAAAAATTTGCCCTGCTTGATCGACGACGAGGGCGCGCTCTTCAAAAATTTGCCCGGCGCTTAGAAGTAAAAAGTTGAGTCTGAAAAAATGGCAGCCGAAAAGTTTGGAAATTTTGCTGTTTCTGGACAAGAAGGACGGTTACCAATGGTGACAGTGGATGCATTCACCGATATACCTTTTGCTGGAAACCCAGCTGCTATCTGCCTGCTAAATGAGGTAAGGGAGCAGTGTTTGTTTGAGGTCATGTTTTTTCTTTTTACTAAAGAATCTAAACGTTGGCGTTTAGAAAAAATAGTGATATAGTCCAAGACTAAATCAAACTTTCAAAGCACCGAGCATAAACTTTATCATCCTACATACATAGAGCAAGTCACGACTTATAAATTGTGAGCTTAACTTTAATTATATTAACAAGTTTTAGGTAGTAAACACAACAGAGGAATGAAATCAAAATGGTGTACTTCCCAAAAAGCAAAGACTGAAAGAGAAAGTGAATTGACAATGAATAATGATTTATTTATTTATTTATTTATTTATTTATTTATTTATTTATTTATTAATTTTTTTTTTTTTTTTTGGGGGGGGGGGGCATGAGTGAGACTTGCTGCTGTTGGGAAAATGTAGGAAATTTGGAGTACTAGGTAGTCCTAAGCAAGTTGGCCTGTAAGTATAAGGCTAAATCATGAGCTTTTGTTAATTCACTCTGACCTGACTCGTCATGTGGAGTCATGTCTCATGATGTACATCGATTAATCTAGAACACATAAACTTGTCTGTGACTACTGGAGCAATTTTATTTTTGTCTTTACATTTTTTATTGATTTTTGTCTACTTAGGATATTCCAGATGAGACTAAGATGAAAATTGCAGCTGAGATGAATCTATCAGAGACGGCTTATTTACAGTCGGTCGAACCGGAAGAATCATTTCAGAATGGTAAATACAAGAGTCGATCATTTATGTAACTTTCGTAAAGTTGGGGAGGTAGTGCTTTCTGCTCTACCAGCCAGGCTTCTAATTGATGATACCCTAGCCTACATCCGTATGGACTGTAAAGGGGTTAACCCTTTTTCAGCCACAGGAGTAGGTGGCAACTACCCCCGGAAAAATACTTGAATTGTAGCCCACACCTTGAAGTGGCCTTCAGGCTTTGTGTGTCTGGCGACTTGCATAAACAAAAAACCCAAAACATGTGTGTAAATGCTCTGCGTACTGGGGCGTGTTACTAGATGTGCATTTATTTGACGTAATGGGATACTGTTGCCTATTAACATCCTTTTTCTTTCATACAGTAAGTCGGGTGAAGATTCGTTGGTTCACTCCCACCAATGAGGTCAATCTTTGTGGCCATGCGACCCTAGCATCTGCAGCAGCCTTGTTTTACGTTGTTGGTAACAGGTGCGATTCCATCAGGTTTCAATCCAAGAGTGGGGAGCTGATAGCGAGTCGAGAAGGGAAGTCCATCGGCTTGGATTTCCCTCTAAATAAACCATCAAAAGAGGTATTTATTCAGACTTTCTCAGATACTTTTCCATAAATTTGCAAGTAAAGAGCGTAACCACAACAATTTTGACTAACATCCTTTTCTGCCCCTTGTTGCCCTACGGCTGACTAAACACAACTGCACCGGATGGAATCCCTGCAAAAGTTGGACCCTATAGTAAAGTTTGAGCTAAAAAACATTTATATATTTTATTTTCTCTCGGTTTGTTTAGGATGAGGCACCTCTATCAGAATTAATTCAGGTAAGTTTCCTTCAAATAAATTATCAATCATGAAATTTTGTTTGATCCAATTTTTCTTTTATACTTTTGTTTAACCCTAACTCCTTGAGTAAGTTACTTAAAATGTTGCTCAATAAACAAAAAGCTCATCTTCCATTTTGATGCCTTGGCTCAAAATTCACAAAGCACTTAGGACAAGTTGTCAGTATCACCTTCATTTTATGACATCACACTTCTCTTAGCAATTAGTTTAGGGTCAATCTAAATTGTCCCCCCCCCCTGATCCACATATCAGTTTAGTATAACCCCAAGTTCAATAGAATCGTACAAAAGTATACTATTGGATATTTGTGCTACTAATAATTGGACTGGTGGTTGAACATTTGAAAATGACAACTTTTCTCAATTTGTTTACAGGTAACCATTGGTGACTATAAACCCCAAGAAGTTTTTTATTCTGAAACAACTAAAAAACTGCTGCTTAGACTTTCGGACTCTGAGACAAGGTACTAGAATTCGTAAGTGTTTAAAATGAGAATTGTTACTTTTGCCGTTAAATGTTGGCAATTAGTATGCTATATGATCTTATAAACTGAAGTTTTTTCATGCTACAAGGGGAATGTCAATGTGCCTGTGGGTTTGGAAGGGGGTCGCTTAGCAGTCATAGAAATCAAATTCTGCTTAGGGAGGCTAGATGGGTATAAAATGCCTTCATTTCAAAAGAGAGCAACCAGTCTAAACAAAGTTATGTACTATTCTATCCTATTCTACAGAGACACTTTGGAGAGTCTGAAACCAGACTGTACAGCCATGATGGCTGCCCCTAATGCTTCTCACGTACGGGGTGTTATAGTGACACTGAAGGGTAACCGTGACAACGGAGGCGTGGGCGCAGCAGACAGACAGTATGATTTCATCTCCAGGTATTTTTCTCCGTGGAATGGTATCCCAGAAGACCCTGTTACAGGTTAGTTGATCCAGACACTGGAAAAGTTTAGATAACCTTGTTGTATAAATATAATGTTGTGACAGAACCGTCTTGTGCACAGAGGTCATCATTATGGTATCCCCTTGAACAAAGAACTTGACCATAATTTGCTTCTCTCACCCTCACCATATGTAAGGCTCGATCATTTCTCATACGGACATCCCTGCCAGTTTTAAATGCCGACTTAAGACCTCGTCACCTACTCTTTTATTCCGTTATTAAAAAGATGTTGACTGTATCTTTTGTTCAGGTTCTGCACACACTGTTTTAGCTGGTTACTGGGCAGAGACACTGAGCAAGAAAGAACTTTATGGTAAGATTTCAAATGTTGATCTTATTTGATACTTTCTAAATGTTTAAAATGGTAGTAGTAGTGGCGTACAATTGAAATGTAAGCTACTGTTGATCTCAAATGAGTGAGATGAAGAAATGTTTTCATCGTGAAATGTAAACGTAGATTACATTGTTCTCTGAAAATGATTCAGATTTTGTTATTGCTGAGTAGAATTGAGTTCTCATTATCATCGAGTATGATTGAGATACATTTAGTTGTATACAATACTGAGTAGGATCAAAACTCACCACTGAGTTTCGTAGGGTTTGGATCTCACTTTAAGTTTGGTAGAATTCTGACTGATTGCCGTGTAGGGTAAGATCTCACTATCACAAAATGGGACTAGGGTCTAGGGTCTCACCAACACTCAGTAGGATTAGGGTCTCACCAACACCCAGTAGGATTAGGGTCTCACCAACACTCAGTAGGATTAGGGTCTCACCAACACCCAGTAGGATTAGGGTCTCACCAACACCCAGTAGGATTAGGGTCTCACCAACACCCAGTAGGATTAGGGTCTCACCAACACTCAGTAGGATTAGGGTCTCACCAACACTCAGTAGGATTAGGGTCTCACCAACACTCGGTAGGATTAGGGTCTCACCAACACTCAGTAGGATTAGGGTCTCACCAACACTCAGTAGGATTAGGGTCTCACCAACACCCAGTAGGATTAGGGTCTCACCAACACTCAGTAGGATTAGGGTCTCACCAACACCCAGTAGGATTAGGGTCTCACCAACACTCAGTAGGATTAGGGTCTCACCAACACTCAGTAGGATTAGGGTCTCACCAACACTCAGTAGGATTAGGGTCTCACCAACACTCAGTAGGATTAGGGTCTCACCAACACTCAGTAGGATTAGGGTCTCACCAACACCCAGTAGGATTAGGGTCTCACCAAGTTAGGATGCCGCTGATCAACTCATCGAGTAGGATTTGCTTTTCACCATAATCTGAGTTAGTTTGGAATCTCAGTACAGATAATTAGGATTGAGATTTGATATTTTTAGCCGAGTAGGACAAAAAACTTATGGTTGAGTAGGATTGAGATTTGAGATTCACCGTAGTTGATTAGGACTGAGAACTCACTGTCATTGATAAGGATACATTTCTGTATCAAACAATCAATGAGATCAAATTGATCTCGCCATGTTGATAGGAACAGATTTGTCTACTACTGCTACCTGATGTTTTGTGTGTGAAGTTGATACTCTGCAACTTAATTGGTGAAATTTTTGTTCAAGAGCGCCCTCTACTGACAACCCAAGTCATGATTGTACAATGATTGTGTTTTAACAGCTCGTCAGTGTTCAAAGAGGGGCGGTGATATTGAGATGAGGATACGGGATGAAGGGCGCGTTGATCTACTTGGACGAGCTACGGTTGTTCTTCAGGGTGAAATTGCTATTTAGGACATCATTCAGGCCCTTGCTTTGGTTATTTGGCTTGCCTCAACAAGTGTTACAAGTATAAAGGCCGACTTTGGATCGACTGCTGTGGTGTCGGCGTTGATCTTGGCATTGGTCTTGACCTCAGAGACCCAGAACTTGGACTTGGCTTTGGCCTTGGAGGTCGTGAACTTGACTACAACATTAGTGGTTATGATGACCATAGTTGTCACTCATTGAATACATTCTGTTAAACAAAGACTGTTGTAGGACTCAAGTATTTAAAACAAGTTGCAGTGGCTTAACCAACATTGGGGATGGGGGTGGGGATTGGGGATGGGGGTGAGAGCACCCCCTTTCAGACCCCCTCCCCCAAGTGCAATGGAGAAAAGCCCCCAAATCTATGCCCTTGCCCCTGTTTGCACCCCCCCCCTCATTTTTTTCAAAATTCTAGTTGTGACAATGCTAAGTTTTGATGTGAAATATAATTAGTCAGTAGTTAAAAGGGAGACGTCCGACTGAGTCAATAATTATTTGACTAAAACACATGATTCATTGATACATGTACAAAAATGTGTGATTTATTTCAACGTTTCAAAATTGCTATACAGCTTCATGAGATATACAAGTAATAGAGTGAAAGGGCTTGTGTAATTTTTTACATGATTTTATAATAGAATAAAACCATTTTCATTTTGTACTGATCATAAATGTTCGACTGAAGTTGTTGATGATGTTTATGCCTTGTTGAAGAATCTTGTTGCCTTGGTTCCCATAATGTCAAAGCTCATGACTAGTTGACCTCCAACGATCTCACGGGTCGCTGTCCCGTTTCCACCAGACCCTTTGAGGACGAGCTTATCTCCCTCCCAGGAAGGTGTGGCTTTAACCTCAACCCCTCGGAGGGCCTTGATGTCTGGGTCGGAAAACTCAACACCTGAAGAAAAGAAAATGCAATCATAGATATTAATTGGAATAATAGTAACATTAATACTAATTGTTGTGAAGGTAGTGCAATCTGCTCTACCAGGGAAGGTTCTTGTGGATGATAGCCATGCCAACATCTGAAGGAAGTGGGTAACCCTGTTTCAGCCCAAGGAGTAGGTAGCAACGTGCCCCTGGTGACAATTAAGCAGCCCTCACCTGTGGCCTTGTGATATTAGGTGATCTCTCATAAGAACTATTATAACATTTTAAAGTAGGATTTTAAACTTTGCTTGATGGAATGCCATCTTAGTAGGATTTGCTACGGAAATCATCTCTCTGTGTGCATTGAGGTGATACTTAGTCTTTGAGACGTCATGGCCAACTGATTGAAACAATAAATTGTTACACTGCAAATTGTTTTTAGAATAACAAAACTCATAAAGACCGTAAAAGATTGCCAAGGCCCTTTAAAGATTGTACTGTAGTGTATTGGTACTCCTAAATAGAAGTTTAACAAGGAGGCCCGAGGGGGTGGAAGTAAACTTAAATGAACTTAAATTAAGTTTCTTTATGCAATTCCTTGTTTTCCCAAGACAAGAATAAATCTGGAAATCACGATAAATTGTTACACTCACCGATTGTGAACTTGGCCTCACGGCAGTTGCCATCAGCAGCGGTTGTCTTGACAGTGAAGTCATCTCCACTCTGGGTGATCTCTACGGTAGAGGAGGGGTCAGTGGGACGCTTCTCAGCCGGTACCTTAAGAAGGTCCAATAGAGCATCCATACCATCTCCGCTGGCATACACCCACTTTCCGCTCAAGTCACAGGGCATGTTGGTTGAGATGAGTTAGGTAACTGTAAGAGAGGAAGGATTGTTTTGAGTTAAGTAAAACCACTATCACACAGTAAATTGTGTTTTGTTTTGAGTTAAGTAAAACCAGTTTCACACAGTAAATTGTGTTTTGTTTTGAGTACAGTAAAACCACTATCACACAGTAAATTGTGTTTTGTTTTGAGTACAGTAAAACCACTATCACACAGTAAATTGTGTTTTGTTTTGAGTACAGTAAAACCACTATCACACAGTAAATTGTGTTTTGTTTTGAGTACAGTAAAACCACTATCACCGTAAATTGTGTTTGGGATGCGAATTTGACTTAAGTCCAATGGAATGAAAGCCATTTCATATTTCACTTGAAGCAATTTACAGAAGACGAGAGAATATAAGTTAGAATATCATCTTTTTGATTGATGTTTACGATAATTGCAAGATGGAAACCTAGATATAGAAAGAGAAGAATCCAAGCATCCACAAAAAACGACAACTCAGAACTAGAATAGCAAGAAGGGGAAACTAAACGACAACTCAGAACTAGAATAGCAAGAAGGGGAAACTAAACGACAACTCAGAACTAGAATAGCAAGAAGGGGAAACTAAACGACAACTCAGAACTAGAATAGCAAGAAGGGGAAACTAAACGACAACTCAGAACTAGAATAGCAAGAAGGGGAAACTAAACGACAACTCAGAACTAGAATAGCAAGAAGGGGAAACTAAACGACAACTCAGAACTAGAATAGCAAGAAGGGGAAACTAATATACAGTGTAGTAATTACATGATTCATTAATTAAGGGATTCACCCAGTCGACAAACACTGCCTCATGATAAACTATAACTTGTGTTGCCATGGTAAAAAGACAAAAGCAAGCAATGTACATGTATGTTCTAATGAATTGTCACATTCTATAAGATTATCCATATCTTAATGTTGACATAATGACTGAAAGTAAACAGCGCACCTTTGATATATTAGTTTGCCTTCCCGTCTATAGGGGATTTGTGGATGTAATCCCTATAAAGTTGCCAGTTGACAGAACAAACATAATGTCATTATGGTGATTTTAATGCGAAGATCGGGCACAAGATTAAATGTATCTTTGGGCTAAGTGGAGCAGGGAGTGTTTGTTTACCCATTGGCCCTTGGGCTTGTCGACGTCTTTGCTTTTGTTTTGGAGTTATAAAACAACTGGTAACTTCTAAAAACTCTTAACAAACCGAATGAAGTGTTACATTTCACGGAAAAGGGTTCATCAAGAAAATGTCTTTTTGCAAAAAATAAATTTCAGGAGAATGAAACTTGATGTAGAGTCTTCACTCTTATAATCCAATTTCTTTAGAAATAAATCGCGCAAGTCTCGCATTATTTCAAACAGTTTTCCTTGTAGCAAATATCATTGCACCCATACTTTACTGCAGTAAATACTTTAAACTGGAAGTGTTAACAAGTAGGCTTATCAAACAACACATCTTGCCAGATGAGAACTTCTCCAAATGTACATTTGCTCTACCTCCATGGTTTAATTCAACTTTGAAACAATACGACGTAACAAGACGACAAAACATGCCAACTGGTAAACCAAACCACTGGTAAACTGCAGCTCGACGGTTTGGGTTACTATCTCTACCTCCATGGGTTATCCAACATGCAATAAGAACAAGAAGAAACAGAACCTTGCTTGGAAAATAGCAAATAATATTGCACAAGGCACAGTGAAAGGAGGACGGAAGCTCGAGGGAAATACACCATCAAAGAGTGGACATGAGCTGAGAGTTTGCCTAACTAGAGGGCAGAGAGGCATTGGTGCCGAAAACCTGAGGGTATAAGGAATTGATGAAGATGACTCATGTGAAAGGCTGTATCTTTAGAAAGTGTACAGAGAAAGAAACAACAAATCAAGAGTTCGGTATCTTACCTTTCGTAGGGAAGAAAGAGTAGTCAGTTGACGTGATACTTTCAAGATGTTTAGCTGGAGAGAGCTGCTCCTGAATTCCCAATCTACTCCTTCTTATAAGCAACACCCTCAAGCTTCCGACCAATCAGAACCCAGCATGTCACCACGCCCCGTGTTCTGATTGGCTACCGGTGAAGATAAGAGATGGCATTATGACTTTAACCTCCCTCTGTTGGTGACACAGTTATTAGTGACACGGTGACCTCTGTCGTGTGTGTATTTTCACTCTGAGTTCCTTCTTGAATACACGTACAAAGTTCGCAATATGTGTTACAGTGTTACGTAATAAACGTATATTTTTAAAAATACGACCATCGTAAATCACTGCTATACATTTATTGGCAATAAACTGCAGGGAGGCTTTTCTTCACAATTCAAGTCTGGTTCTTGAAATGGTTACAGCAAACAGATAACAAATATATGTCTGCCTCAACAACCTGCTCATTACTGTTTTTTGTTGCAACAGATGTTTTTTCATAATATCTAACTTTTTACACGCACCACAACACCAATTTGTTAATATATGATCATCAGAGTAGGTGTTCGCGATTCAGTGAAAACAAAAACTATATGGTTGATGTTTACCAGGAATTTTGCTCACATTATTCATAGGCTAATTCATGTTTTGATTGCTGCAAATTGTGTATGGGAGTTGTGTTAGTCTTCAGATTACGCATAGATTTGAGCTTTTGGTTGGATCTGTCCCCAAATATCAACTCTTGAGTTTGTCTTTAAAGCCTCCTTCGTGTTAATTTTGTTAATGTTTCTTTCGAAGCAAATGAAAGTCTGAGTACTGGATTGGAAGGTAACTGTTGGTAAAAACATTATAACCTCTAAAGTCAAAACAACTTCCCGAACATTCTTAGTCGAAAGCTTTGCATTTTGTATCAGGTTGATGTTTGTCAGGGAGTGTAAATTTATCGCAGTCTAATTCCTGTTTCGATTGCTAAAATCAAAGAAACAATTATGTTTGGTGACGGGAAGGGCTGGATGGGGCCTTTCATGACAGATAGTCTGAACGTATCATTATTAAGCTCGAGTGCTCCATGTTGAAACTATATTGACATCAACTCTTTAGGTTGCATTTTCCATTTATCAAGGATTTTGCACAAAAGTGCTTCTTCAAAACGGAGCCGTGCTTATTTTTTAATGTTTACTAAAACATTGAACAGATTTACACATTCAACAAACTTACATCCAGAGTTAAAAAAAAATCTTGGCACTCATTTTATACAAATAAGTATATCAAACCTACTTTTAAAATACAGTTATGGATTGACACATGCTCTATATCATTCGTGGTTATAGGGTTGTAGCATTTGGTTGAATACTATAGACGACGTGCTGGGTTTACTCTGCCAAACAAAACACCAACGCTGTGTGTTATCAGTTATATAATTCTCTATAATAGTGATACTGCTATGATGACTCACAGCTTAGCATATAACCATGGAGGAAGAAAATAACCAACCAAATGCTCTTGGCCTTTGACCTAGTGCCTAGCTTCACGGTGATGGCTTAGTGTCTTTGTTTATCAGATGAGTACATAATTCATCTTGGAAGAAATCATTTTCAAACACTTAATCACAAACCATAGCAACAAATGCTCTGGAAGTAAATGTTGCTAGCCATTGCCAAAGTACGCAGTCAAAATATCACTGGCAGACACTCAATTCGTTATTAATTTTAGAAGTAATTACGTCTTAATTAATCGAATGCCGGTGCTTTAAATGTTGTGGGAAGAGTACATTCATTTTAATTTCTCTCTTGTTCACATGGTACAAAGTTATAAAGCGTCCCTAGCACACTTGGCAGTATTGCTTCGCAAATTTCTGCCAAGCAAAAAAGAGCAAGAAATCTGTCACAAACTGTACACAAGATATTTTATTTTTGCCGGTGACCTTTTTACGGTAGCTCCCTATATGTTGGCGTATTATTATAACTTCTTTAAATTACCATACAATATACCTCCCCATAAGTTATTTAACCCAGTAGATATTGTATTCCCTACAGAGGTGTCAAACGTCTGGTTGAATAATATTGTTTCTTGGTCAGTAATCATAACTGAAGACTACTTGGGTTATATTTAGTTTATCGTGCATGAATTTGCCATTGACCTTGTTGATAAAAGAATCCTAGTCCAGTTTATCAAAGCATAACCAAAGGGGTACATCAACATTTCCCAAAAACCTTTGTTTGCAAAAAAGAAACACAAACGTTTTTCGTCCTTCGTTAAGAAATGGATCGGGTCACGACTTCCATCATAAAAGCACAATTCTGGAACAAGAAACGAATCGTTAGAATAGTCTGCTTGAAAGTTAAGTCTTTGGTCTTCAACTACTGCTGGATTTTGCCAGTCCTTGCGATTCGGATTGTCTTATTTTCTGCCAGCGATTATTTTCTTCGAAAGTTAAACTCCAGCTACGCTTGTTTTCATCCAGTCAACCTTTACCACCACGGTAAGTATTTGCCTTTCACAAAGTTATATTGTTTTTCGAATATGTTGAATATTATAATTATGATTATCAAAGAAATGTAGGCCTAGTTGCGTTGTTACCATGTTTCTGGGAACATTTATTGTGTTGGGAAATTTCACCTCTTTATTAGTTTTTTTTTCTTCTTAGTATTTAATCAATTCTTTAGGGGGACTTAATCCTCTCAAAAAGAAAATGGTGATGAAACACGGTAAACGTAACACGTTGGGCGTGGTACGGGTTTTTTTGGTACCAGAAATTACCTTCTATAAGATTCGTATAAATTATATCTAATTCTATATGGAAATAGTTTTATAATGGTAAAAATATTGATTTTTTTTTGCTTCATTTCAGAAAGCCAAAATGCCGTATTTGGAATTGATCTTGATTTTGCTTCTTCTACAAATCCCTATTGGATTCTGCCAGGCATCAAGCTGTCATGCACAGTGTGATTACGATCACGTGACTGCAATGACTGACTGCTCTAACCGGAACCTCGGATGCGTTCCTGACAACTACCCGGATTCCCTCGTAATGGATCTACGTCACAACTCTATCAATACTTTAGATCCGGACGATCTCAACCCCGGATTAACCAAACTGATCTTGGACTGGAACAACATCTCAGACATCACGTCACTAATGACGTCAGAGAAGATGGAGAACCTGACACTAGTTTCAGTTCAACACAACTCCATTTCGGTTCTGCTCGCGGATTGTAACTTACGCTCCCTGCAGACCCTCCAACTTGACTCCAACTTGATAACGAGCCTTGAGGTACCGAGGTGTAGCTCTCTGGAACGGCTCTCAGCGAACTCAAACTTAGTCTATGGTACCATTAAGCTGGAGCTATGCATGTACGTATCACCCTCTGCGTCAATAAGCTTGCAGTTCAATTTAATAACAAATGTCAAAGTTTTATTCAACGGTGGCCAAAATTGTAATATCACTCTTGAACTAGACAACAACTTCATTCGCACTTTTGATTACGATAATGATTTCGGGAATACTAAGTTGTTCCACAAGCTTTCTTTGAGCCATAATCAAGTTCAAAGTATTAGTAATTCTAATGGTATGCTAATCACCTCCATATTCATTATAGAGAGTAATGAACTGCGTGATTGGGACGTATTGACAGATGCTTTACGGTATGGCTTCCCGTATGTGGAAAGTCTAAGCATACGTGGTAACTCACTCGACTCCCTAATCCAGGCACCGTCGTGGACAGAAGAGCTCCAGGTCCTGAATGCAGATGGAAACAGTCTAAAGAACCTGTCCTCTGAAAGCATTCGAGGTTTCTTGAGTCTAACGGAGCTCCATGTGTCCAACAACCAGATACTCTTCATCTCAGAGTCTGCATTAAGAGATCTGAATATGCTTAGATACTTGTACCTTGATTGGAATCCTTTGACGTCTTTATTTGGAGGTGTCTTCCGAAACCAGGGCGACCTGTTGATTCTGTCCCTCGCAAACTGCAATATAAACGAGCTTCACCCAGAGTACTTCCTTGGGCTGGACTCCCTGGAGCGCTTGGATCTCTCCGGGAATCAGCTGGTTCAACTCCACTCGGAGATGTTCCGCCTTCTACCACAGATCGTCACAATGAATTTCTCTAACAACAACATTAAGAACTTTGATTTGGAGGATTGTCAACTTGTTGATGGTTTGAGAATCTTGCTCCTTGCTCGTAATTCCATCAGTGATATCAGTAGCATCTTGGGCCACTGTGGTCACCTGGAGACTGTGGACTTAAGCTCGAATCAGATCGAGATCGTACCGGGAGATTCCATCGTCGGAAGAAGCCCAACCCTATCCCGGCTGGAGCTGTTCGGCAACCCGCTTCAGTGTGACTGCAGAATGGCTAGCATACGCGACTGGCTGCAAAACAATCCACCGTCCTCTACCCCTCTTTGTCACGGACCACAAGGGTTAGAAGGACGCGCTCTCATAGATCTAGCAACACACGATCTGGCGTGTGAGCCCCCTCTAGCTGTTTTAGACTTCAAAACGCTCCAAACGGTAGCTTGTGACACAGTAACTCTACCTTGTAAATCCACAGGAATACCAGCACCCAGTACTTCATGGTTGGATCCCAACGGTACACCGATTGATGTTAACCTGAAAGGGAGATATTTCATCACTCAAGAAATGACTTTACACATTATAAAAGTTGAGAAATCAGACCAAGGGTTGTTTACTTGTAGAGTCATGAATGAGCTTGGGGAAACTGATGAAGCTGTGATCCGTCTTACAGTAGCTGAAGAACCTGGTTCTCCTGCTTCACCATCGTCTTACATCCTACCAACGATGTTTCTTACGGTCATGTTCACTCTCCTAGCCGTGGTGCTTGCTTACTTTCTCCGTAAACGTCTTGAGAAAAGATCTCAAACAATCACAACCTCTAAAGCTAAGATTGACTACCGTAAGAGTAGGATGGATTCTGTGGACTCATCGCGATATGTGAATTCTGTGGTTGATGATGGGGAGGTCGAGCCAGGTGGGGATGAAGGAGATGGGTACGAGGACCATGAAGGGGATGGGTACGAGGACCATGAAGGGGATGGGTACGAGGACACTGCGTCCTTCAATGAAGAAGACCCATCTTCGGCTTACGATAATACGGTGTCCCTGAGTGAACATGGGGATTGTGATGACTATGAAGCAGTAGAGATCGGTAGCGTCTCTTAATAAAAGTTCTTTCATAACTCTCTCCAAGATGTAAACGAGGGAAATTTACCAGGTTAGTTTGCTGCCACCTAGCGTTCAAAATTTGTATTCACAATCACTTTTTTTTGTACTGTTTGCTCTGATTTGTTTAAATTATTTTTACTTTGTGATCATGTTTGTGTTGTCCCCTTTTAACATTCACTTGTAAGTATACCAGGGTCCATTGTTTTGAGTTTTCTGTTTCATACTCGGTAATGAACTTTGAATTTACTGGGTGTTCGTTTAGCTCTTTCTTCATCAAGTATTAACTTATGAGTCTATAGGAACATTAATAGTAAATTGTTCTCCATAAAATAGGAAATAGTTTGGACTAACAGCAAATGCCAACAATATTGAGTTATTGTACATCGAGCACACCAGCAAACTCAATGCATAGTGTTGTAAAACCACCTAATACAAAGGTCGGTGTGTTTGAACTCAATTTATCTTTGTTGGCATGGAAACCTATCTATTGTTTTCTGTGTTTGCTCTCACGATTTACGTTCAACAACAACACATTCGTATCCTTGTAGCTACAATAAATCCTTGCTCTTTAATAATTCAATGTTCTCAGGACAAACTTGTTCATGGTAATCTATTGTTGAATTGTTGAATTGCTTCAACTACTTTTCTGTATCCAAACCAGTGCCCAATTTCATAGAGCTGCTTAAGCACGAAAGGTAGCTACATGTATAAGCATAATAAAATTATGCTTACCAGAAATCGGTTAGCAGCCAAACTACCATATCACATTTACAATTTGTGACTGGTATCGTGCTCATTTCTGCTTAGCAGACAATTGTTCAGCAACATTTTTGCTTTAAACAGCTCTATAAAATAGTGCCCAGCATATTTGATTCCACCACCATCAAGCGCTATAGATAAGCTGCGTTTGTTTACTCGTTGTATCCCAAGCTCTAATCGATCAAAGCAACACAAACTTCAGACAAATCCTTAATGCAAATGTGTCAATGTTGTAGATACAGTGTAGTCTAATGACCCCATAACCTTTCGCATACTGGAAATGACTAAAGGGTGCTCATAAAATGACACTTAAAGGTGTGGAATTAATCACACATGGTGTTAGTTTTAATGCGTTAATGGCTATTTAATAGGTCATAATAATTGAGCAATAAAAAACTGTAGGAATTCCGTATGTCGGTTGTGCTTTGCTGTAATAAAAACTCTTCAATTTTAATGTGTTCTTTTGATTTACGATGAAGTGCAATGTGGTGCATGCAAAGTGAAGTAATTGTCATTTACTTGAACTATTATATTAATGTTGGTTTTTACCCATACACCGATGAGCCTTGCTCAATGCAGTCACATTATTCACTCCGAAAGACGACGCTGTAAACCCACCTGTACTGTATCCGTATACACTGTCAACGCCCACCCGTACGACTACTGTGCACGAGTCATCCGCACTAGCACTCGTAAGACACTCCTCGTAGCACTTCGCGCCCAAATCCTCTAATTTCACAGAACAGGATACAACTTTGTACTACCTTCAAAATGTAACAGCCTGGAAGTTCAGAGGGTGTCACTTTGACCAAGATACACCCACCCTATTCTCAATGTTTAATTTGTGTAATCCAAACCCCTGAGTTAAAAAAATAAACAACATAGCCGACCAAAACTTTCCATGGGATGAAAAGTACGTAGCCCGGTGTGGCACGAGATTCTGTCCCCATTATAGCGGCAACACTCAAAATACCGCCTGTTTCTGCCCACCCTTATTATTATTGGGGAATTATCATTGGCTGAAAGGTAAGGGGTTGATTCAAGAGAGGGCGCTATTTAAAAAAAGGTGCACAATTCATTGTATGGTGGGAGGGGTGGGGCAGAGTTACGGGGGGGGGGCACGGCAAGAACCTCATGCTACGCGTGTGTACACGAGAGATTCTGTCTTTTAAGAAATACAAACTTAAATTCCATTTACAGCATATTTTTTTGCCGAGTCAATCCCACAATATAAGAGTGTTTGTACCCAATCAGTCACTACCCCTTGTGGTTCATTATTGATACCTTATATGGGCAGATTTTGGTTTCATGACCTCGATCTGTTCATCAACGATTCAAACGGCCACGACCAAAGCCTCCTTTGGCAGCGGTCTCAGTGTCCTCCTAATAGGCTGCACGTTGTGCCACCATTGCTGGGGGCGTGGTCATCAGAGGAGAGGAGAGGGACACTAGAAATTAAGTCTCACGTTGGAATCCTATAATTATTTTGCAGACGCGGATCCAGGGGGGCGTGGGGGCGCAGCCCCCTCTTTCTGTCAGTGAGAGGGAGAGAAAAAAGAAAAGAGAGAAAGGGGGGAGGGGGGGGGGACACGACACAAAATAAACTACATACTGGGTATTTTGTTATCAAAACAGTAAAATAACCCGGAGTACGACTTCCTTGTACACTTTGCTTCATTGTGGACCACAAGTGGTCACCCTTACAAAGTCACCCCCCTTACAAAGTCACCCCCTTACAAAGTCACCCCCTACAAAGTCACCCCCTGACAAAGTTACCCCCTTTACAAAGTCACCACTCACAGAGTTACCCCCTTACAAAGTCACCCCCTTATAGTCGTCGACGAAGTCACCACCTTAGCCCTTACAAAGTCACCCCCTTACAAGGTTACCCCCTAGCTGGATCCTGGATCCGCCCCTGTTTTGAGCAATGAAAGGAAACCCGACGGGTCACATAGATAGCAAAATTGATGTTTTGTACACAAAGAAATTAAAATCGTTGTCTTTAAAAAAAGTATGAACTGAACTGATCTGTGAAAAAAGAAGAGATTACTGAATAATCAGTTGGATCTAAAATATTTCTATCCTATCGTCAAACATTCTCATTTGAATAAAATGATAGAATAAATACACCTTTCTCTGAGCATATTGATTGCGTCATCTAGTGCCCGACGTGGTGTACTGCCAGTGCCAACATTGCATTAGCCAATGTAGTACAGTGCCAACGTGATAGTGCCAACGTGGAAGTGCCAACGTGGAAGTGCCAACGTGCCCCGAGGCCTCGACGTCACAGGCCCATAACTTCTTAAAGCCTTGTTCTGCTAAGCAGAAATAAGCAGGAACTCACTAAAAAGCAATATGCATTACATGGTATTCTTTTTGCAGGAGACCCGTTTCTGCTACCTGAGCAAGAATTTTTTTTTCTGCGCCAAACTTATTTTTTTGTGCTCAACGAATTTTTAAATAATTGTGCCCCTTTTTTTTTACTCAGATAAAGACAAAGGTCCACTCAACGAATCTGTTAAGAGATCAGGGAGTCAGCAAGCCTAAATATTTTCAAATGCCTCTTTAAAAAAGGCATGCAGTATTACTTAATTTTTTTATCAGTTATGTTTTATTCATGGTGTTTCCGCAAACCTCTCGTTGTACTCCTTATCATTCATGCTTTGTGAGAAAATTATGTCACTCATCAGTTACGCCGATCATAGACCCTTATCGAAACCACGGCTTCGGCTATGGATTCGGCTCAGGCTAGCCGTGTTTTGACGTTACTACGCTCAGGGCTTCAGACGAACGGAGCCTAAAGCCGAAGCTGTGGTTTCGAAAAGGCTCCATTGTGCAACCATTGTTATAAGCTGATTTGCATAATAAAGCGTTAGCGCCCTCTATGCTTCCTTTGCCAATAAACATGAAATTAGTCTTTGTTCAGGTTTGGCAGCGGTCATGTCTGTTGATGATAGAGCTACAGTCAACACACAAAGCTCCATTGAGGAAGCCGCGAGCGCCTCGATTAAAGGCTACAATGAAGTGGTCGTTGAAGGAACACGTACACCACGTAATCCACTGTTGTGTTAGTACCACAAACATTATTTTCGTGTGGCTCTTATCGGCTGTCACCTCAAAAGATTATTCTAGACTTGGGCTTATCGCAGCCCAATACAACGTACTCTTGCGTAAGAAACTCACAGCAGCCACAGATATTGCATCATACGGGCATTTGCCAGTCGACTATTTAAGAAGTTTGAAGGTGCAACACTGACTGAAAGTAAAGTTCTTGGTTCAGGTGGTCTGTGCTTCCCACTACCCCTTGATAAAACCCTTACCAGCTGCCCCTGGCTGGTTAATTGGAACGAACGTTGAACGGTGTTTTTTTTTAAAGATGGTTGACACCGAAGCCTATTTGAACGTAACCACCATTTTGGTTGGGTTGGTTACTCTGGCTGTCATTGCGCTGTACATGAGTACCCAGAGGCCTGCTGGTGCACCGCCCGGACCCACTGCTTTCCCAATCCTGGGAAATATTACCAGTAAGCATTATTATTAATCAGATCATGGAGGAATCAGATACTAACTTATTCTGTTCTTGGGTTTTATGAATGCTCTACCCGCCTCTCTAGGCTCTATATGGTATGGTGTGTACTAATATCAGTTGTTATTAACATTGTAAGTATTCAATTTATTGTGTTTATTTATTTGTACTATCAATTAAATAATTTACCTCGTTAGGTGCCTTGAGCAGTCCTTGTGGTGGATATATGCGCATTATAAATTGTTGTATTATTTATTTGTTGGCACAAAAACTTGCTTAGTACAAAAAAAGTTTTGCTTAGCAAAAGTAGTTAACCAGCCAGAACATCATACAGTTACTATATTGCTTCAACTGGTATCATGCTGGTACCATAGAGAAATAACTGGTACCAAGAACAAAATACTTAAAACAAGTCTGATAAACCACTTTCCCCCAAAGGTGACCCAGTATGAAAATGTCTTCAATATTGATCATTTCTTGAACTTTAAAATGGAACTTTTGGTAACACCTTTTCTTTATCTTTGTATAGCCTTCATGACCAATACGCCTGTCTTTGACGTCTTTTCGGATCTGAGACAGAAATATGGCACCATATTTTCCTTGAAGTTTGCATCGAGGAATGTTGTTGTCTTGAACACCATTGAAGTAATCAGAGAAGCAATGGTCAATCAGGCTGTAGAGTTTGCAGGACGACCCCGGATACAATCCAGTAAGTCCATCTTAGGTTTAGTCACTGTCTTATTAAATAGTTTTTAAAAACTTTGAAAACTTTGGACTTTTCTGTTACTTCTGATCTCAGCTGAGTTACATGGGGTCTAAGGGCCTTATCAAACGAGCATGTTTTGTAGGCGACTTGGAGGCAACCAACTGCATTGCATGCTACAGGACCACTTGGGTAGCACATTAGTCATTCTTTGTATATCATCTTATGACCCACGAGAACAAGAGGCGATCATTCAAATGTGAGTTCCCTTTCTTCATGGAGATTGCCTGGAACTTGTTGCCCGTAAATTGCCCCATGTGACATGGCTCTTAGGCTTGCTCCTCACTTTTAAGGTTGGATTCTTGGGGGGCTTGGACTTGGACCAAGATCATACATGACTTGGAAGACTTTAGACTTGACCACTTGACCTGAAAGACTGAGACTTGACCTTTTAAGGTAAGCACTTGAGACTTGACCTATGACTAGATAAAGGAGACAAACAAACCAAAAGAAACAAAAGGTACTGAATTGTTCAAACTATGCTAATGACATAAATTATTTTGATTTGTCTTCTTTATAATTTAGTGGAACTGTTCACAGAGGGGTATAAGGATATCGTTTTCACTGATTATGGTCCACAGTGGAAATTTCAACGAAAGCTAGCCCACTCTGCCGTTAGGTAAGCCATTCTACCTCTTTCAAACAAACATTGGGTGGTCGCTAGGCCTGGGTGACTACTGCGACAGGTGGTGTAGTCACGACTATTTGAGTAGTAAATTTCACTAGTCCCCTTGGCCTAGTGGCCACTAGCCCAGGCCTAGTGACCACTTGCCCAGTGTACAAACTTATAAAGGAAGTTGTTGATAGAATTATCAGTTCATTGTTTATGTTTCTATTTCAGACGTTTCACCCGCAAGGAAGAATTGGAAAAGCTGGTGTTTGCAGTGACTCCGAAAGTGGGTAAAATTCTGGATGAACAAGGAGACAAGCCTTTTGCGCCAAAGTATACCATTGGGCAAGCAGTTTACAATATCCTTGCTACAATGTGCTTCGGAAAACAGTAAGTTCAAGCAAATTTTGATTTTGTTTTTCACAAAAAAGAATGTTCCTTTTTATGTTGAAAAAAATGATCAGTCAAAACAATAATCTATCGGTAAAAAAACTCTTAATTTTCTACAGATATAAAACTAATGACCCGGACCTCATGGCATTCATCACTGCTAATACTGAAGCTACTGAAGCTTTTGGCAACGGTCTGCCTTCGGATTTTTTTCCGATCTTGAAGTACGTCAAACTGCCGATTGATAGACGAGTGAACAAGTTGGTCCAAGCGTTTTTCAAGCTGTTTTACAGCGAGTTTGAAAAGCACCGTGAAAATTTTGACCCAGGTATGCAAACAAGTAGTTGTTCTTGTTGGGTCAGAGTGTAATGTCAAGGGTCACATTGTAGTGTCAAGGGTCACAGTGTAATATAAATAGAATGTTTTAGGTATGGCCAATGGAGTCCTATATTTAATATATGTTTGTATACTGTGAATATTATAGTTGTAGTACCATACACAGCCTGTGAAGTAACAGTTGAACAGATTCACACACTTTCTCTTCTTTGCTTGAAAATTTGACCGATAATAAGATCCTTTTATAAAAAACAATTCCTGTTTCCTTTTTTTAGAAAATGTCAAGGACTTTTTTGACACTTTGATCCTGACCCAGAAGGAGGCAATAGCGGCCGGTGAGGAGGAGGCCAAGCTACTGACGGACACCCACATTGTTCAGACTGTCATGGACTTGTTTGGAGGTAGGCAAACAAAAAAACTACTACCCCCAAAAAAAGTGAAAAAGCATGAAGTATTCATTGTCTTTCCAATCATCGCGATCACCTTGAGATTGTGGCCCAATTTCATGGCTCTGCTGGCTGCAGAATTCTTTAGACTTGGTGAGCATTCTCTGCTTTCAGAGTTAGTGGGAAATTTTTACACTAGCTGTGTCAGCAAAAGTGTATAGTAACGGGAATAATGGGCTCTCAAAGAAGAAGACTCTCCGCATAGGTTCAAGCAAAGAGCAAGGAACAGGGTTCAAGTTAGCAAACGGAATAATTCTGACATTTACAATGATTATAATTTTGTTGTCAAATAGCCGGAACCGAGACCACCACCTTAAGTCTTCACTGGGCAGTCGCTGCACTGGCAGAGAATCCCAAAATCCAAGAGAGGATTGCCCAGGAGATTGATGATGTCATTGGTCGTGATAGACTGCCCTCTCTTGACGATAAAGGCAACTTGCCATATGTGGAGGCTACCTTACTAGAGATTCTCCGCTTTGGTTCAGTTGCTCCACTGGGTGTTCCACATTCTACACTGGTTGATACTACACTGAGTGAGTTTGAGTTAACCTTATTATGCTTCTCTATTGGTTCTTACCCCTCCCCCCTCCCCAATCGTTCCAATTACCACCCTCCCCATTGCCCTAAACCCCCCCCCTCCCCCATTGCCCTTAAGACCACCGGCCACCTCATTGCCCCAAACACGCCGGCCTCCTCATCACCCAAACACCCCCCTCCCATTAGCCCTAAACACCCTCTCCCATTCGCCCTGAACACTTCCCTCCCATTAGCCCTAAACACCCCCCTCCCCATCGCCCTAAACACCACCCTCCCCTTCACCCTAAAACCCCCTCCCATTCGCCCTTAACACTTCCCTCCCATTAGCCCTACCCCCCCCCCCTCCCCATCGCCCTAAACAAGGGTTCAAAAGGGTAGGTTTGGGATGGGCCCCACTTAGTTCCACTAGTTATGTATTAGCACCCTCTAGTTTGAAGTTGTCAATGTAAACAAGACAACTTTGAGGCAGCAACTAGTCTTTTGTGTTATACAAACAAGTGGAGTTAGTTTTAATACGTTTTGTGAAGCTAAATTATTCTTGTCTTTTTCTTTATTAGATGGTTACAAGATTAAGAAAGGAACGATGGTGATGATCAACCACATAGGTCTTCACTTTGACCCTGAGAAATGGGACCAACCTGAGCAGTTTAAACCAGGTCAGTTAGATTAGTCTAGAGACTATACAGTTTAAATTAATGAAAGATTCAGGAAAGTCCAAATGCTCTCCCGAGATATCTTGTGAAGGAATAGAGCTCCCTGTATTATAGACTTATAGGTTGGACCAGCTTGGTATCCGTTATGTTCAAAAAGCATGGCGCATGATTATTGGTTGGACCAAATAGCTTTGTATCTGTCAGGTTCAAAGAGCACGGCGGATGATTATTCATTACCTTGGGCTTTGTGTTTCATCCCTCAAATTAATATTGCTCTCATAGCTAGTGTTAGCGGAGTTTCTGTTCCCCATATGGGAAATTACCATGAGCTGGGGCGCTATCAGAAGAAGTCTGACACAGTTCGCCATACTGGGGGACATAATCTCTGGGGGAACAGAGTCTCTAATAGGGTACATAACAAATATTCAGAGATTTTGTTCTTATTTTATTCGACAGAGCGGTTTTTGAATGAAAACGGTCAACTTCCCGATAAACTACCCGAGAATTTCCTCCCGTTCGGCCTTGGCCGACGAGTCTGTCTTGGTGAAGACTTCGCTAAGAAGGAGCTCTTCCTTATCTTCACATGGCTGTTTGGCCGGTACACCTTCTACAAGGTACCAGGGAAGGAGGAGGAGTCCCTGATGAAGCTGACTACTGTTTCAGGCTTTGTCCACCAACCTCTTGACGGTATGGAGGTGTGTGTTAAGAAGCGCTATGAGTTTGAATAAAGTAACCTGTTATTCTGAGGTGTGATTTCGGTTTTCTAAAATACTGTGCTTAAAAAGTACTGTTCTGGTACAAAGATATCAAGTGTGATTTATCAATGTTTATCATGGTTTGTTTTTGTACAAAACTGCCAGTGCATACTAAACACATGCAAAGATCAATATTTGTTTTTGTATAGTCATTTAAAGGGAAGGTACACGTTTGGTAATTGTCGAAGACCAGTCTTCTCACTTGGTGTATCCCAACAAAAGCATAAAATAACAAGCCTGTGAAAATTTGGGCTCATCAATCGGTCATCAAAGTTGCAAGAAAATGATGAAACAAAAAACACCCTTGTTAGAAGAATTTGTGTGCTTTCAGGAAGGAATAAAAACGTAGAGATGCTTTAGCAGAAAATATTAGGGAACAAATTTCTGGCTACGCATTAATGAGGAGGATACCAGTCACAAAGTGTTGACGGGACACAGTGGTGGCACACATAGAGTGATAGGCATGAGGACAGTTAGGAACAAACACAATTACCTAATGAAATCATTGTCGGTTTATTTTAAATTTAGCTTATTAGAAATATAATTGTTTGCTTTCTTTTATCAAGTTGGTGTGGCATATAGAAATTGGCAATATATCAAATTTAACATTATGTATAACATTCTTAAATTTGGAATTGTATATGATGGTGTGGCCTTAAGAAGTGGATGTTATTTCAATTGAAAAATTTATACATATTAATTCTTTAGATAAGCATTTATTACGATTGACATAATTTTACTAATAGTTAGTTGCTGCTATTAGTGATAACACAGGGTTTAGTAATGCAATATAACCAATCAATTAATACTGCTGAGAATAATAATATTGTGATTTAATAAAAATCTTTATAAAGCAGAAACAAATTTATTTTTTTTCATAGATTTTTTTAGTAGTCATCATAAAATAATGTTATAAACATAATGGGCTTTTGTGGTAACAATAAAAAAAAAACTTGAATATTTAAAAAATGCGAAGTGAATTGTTGTATTTTATCAGAAAGCTGTGAACATCTGGCACACAGTGTGCAACATCAGTAAGCTATACTGTTTCCAATAATCATTTAAAGGGCCAGACTATTCGACCCCTTCAGCCCGTTTTGGATAGCATTAATTTGATCAGATGGCAACGTGTCCCTTTAATTCAACCCGAAAAAAACCCACTTTAAAACGTAGAGTGATACCCTGTCTTTATCCGCAAGGATAAAAAGACAAGTGCTTTTCAGAACCAGTGATTTCACTAGATAAACTTGCAGTGACGTAAGCCTTCTCAATCTGTGTTTTGATTGGTCCGAGGTGACGTTTGGCAGCTGCACTTTCGGTCGTCTGCATATGAATCTAGGTGAAAGGTGAAGATGGGCGGGGATTGACCTAGGCGAGAGACCCCTCTCTGGCGTTATTCACGACCCTCGAAGTGTGACGTGAGATGTTCAGGCTTTTAAAAACGTCGCTTAACGCACACCTGTAACTCATCACTCGGCTGATGGTTGAACGCTGAGTTGGAAGTCGCCGTAAGCAATGACGTCAACTCCTTCCCTGGTACCTTATAGAAGGTGTACCTGCTAAACATCCACGTGAAGAGTAGGAAGATCTCCTTCTTAGCGAAGTCTTCACCGAGGCATGAACGACGTCCACAGCTAAAGGGCAGAAAACTCTCTGGTAGTTTGGTTAGAAGCTCTCCGTTGTCTTCCAAGAAATGCTCTGACATTGCAAGAAATAATACCCACTATATGACATAATGAATTGTATTATTCAAATGCATTTGTAAAAAAGCGGGAAATACAGATTTGGTAAACAGTAAAACCTATGTTCATCATTCCTATACAACAGTTATACAGGTCACGTCCATTACAACTTTGTCTATCATATGCCCTGCAGCGGATGTACAGGGCTGGTTGAGTCACGCAAGTTGGTAAAAGACAGAAAACGTCTGCTTACAGCTTTAAAAAAGGGTCTAATTCTTTATCCGAGTTCACCAACCAGTGGCAGTGGTTGGTGGATATACTATAGTAAACGGGTTTACGGTTGAAAGAAGTAGAAGCAAAAGATAAGACTGATTGAACTTCGACCATGACTCAGAGCAGGTAGTGCCTGGTGTTGTTGGTGCTTACCCGGTTTGAACTTGTTGGGTTCAGCCCAGTCTGTCGGATTGTAATGCAAAGCGAGGTGATTGATCATTACTGAAGTACCTTTAGGAATCTTGTATCCGCCTGAAATTGCACATAGTATAATCTTAAATGTTGCAAACACATCGATATACAATAATGCAAAGATGAAGTCAAGTATATACGCACATGGTGGATCCATGTAAGCGAATACAGGTGGATAGTGCCAGTCACTGTCGGGATCGGTATTTAGTTCTTTTGTTTAGATATATATTTAATAATATGTATTTGTTTGTTCTGACGATTGATATGGGGCTTTTTTGTTTTAGAATTAGACTTGGATGACAAAATGGTCAGATACCCGAAGTCTTGTGCACAACTTGTAATTGTAATGGAGGCTAGGTACCCTACTCATAGTGATACATGTATACCTATTGTACGTACTCACACAATGAAGTATCCGCCATTACAGAATGAGGTATACCAATCGGTACCACGCTACCAAATCGGAATACTTCCAAGATGGTAGCCTCAGTGTATGGCAAAGTGCCTTTATCGTCAATAGAGGGCAGCCTATCACGACCTACAACCTCATCTATCTCCATGGCAACATTCTCCTGGATTTCTGGATGTTCTGTCATGGCTGCTATGGCCCAGTGTAAAGTGTGAATGGCTGTGTCAGTCCCAGCTGTTAAAGAACGAAACATATTAATAAAAGATTATTCATCTTTTTGGGACGCTAATCACTCTAACTTTTGCAGCTGAAAACCTTGATCACGAATTAACGAAGGACAAGGCTAAGCAGGTGTTCGAACCGCAGGAAGCTAGACGCCTTCGGTAATCAGCCACTGTCGACACATAACCAACGAGATCAGCCAGAGTCCCTAAATAGTCTGAGGTGTTTTTTTTTGGAGGAAGGAAAATCGGAGGGCATGGAGAAAACCTTTGTGGCATGTGAGAGAACCAGCGCACAACTCTACTCACATTGTGGCCGTAGCTGGGAATAGAACCAGTGCCACAGTGGTGAGTGAGAGGCAACAAGCGCTTTACACACGAGCCATACCCTGACCCGCTTATGCCAACCCAAAATCAGTTTTTAAAAAAATGACGTCATTATCCGTACCAATCAACAGATCCATGACGATTTGCACAATGTGTGTATCCGTCAGCTTGCCTGCCTGTTCCTCTCCAGCTTCTTTCTCTTCACTTTGTTTTAATATCAGCAAATCAAACAAGTCACCGACGTTTTCTGCAGAATGGAACAAAACATCTTGTTGACAACTCTCATTCTTTGAAACGATATTGGTAGGCCAATGGTGTGTGGCATGTTGTGTTATTGCTGAGTGCAAGTGTTTTCTTAGACTTGATTCAGTTCCCGTTCTCGTGTGAGAGGTCCCTATATATTCGCCGTCAAAATGAAGCTATTGTGGTCCCGACCATAGGTTGTGGGAGTTTTCTGATGTCAGGCGATGGGACTGAAAATAAAAAGGACTTTCACTAGATTTGGACTTGAGTAAAGTCTAGTGTTTTCTTGACTTACCAGGGTCGAATCTTTCGCGGTGGTTGTTGAACTCATCGTAGAAGAAGCGATGGAACGATTTCAGGAGTCTCTTGAATTTAAGTACCGAAGGTATGGGTATGTATTTTAAGATTGGAAGGTAGTCAGCCGGTTGGCCATTGCCGACTTGGTACATCACTGTATTCCGTAGATCAATGTACGTCATAATCTCAGGATCGTTTAACTCGTACCTGTTTAATATAAAAGTGCATTTTATTTGGTTTAGCTTTAAGCAGAGACTTTCAATGCCTTTATACCGTGTCGTGGCAATCTTTGACTTGGCCCTTGCACGCATAGCAATAAATTAAACTCCTTATTTCAAATAACACCTACTAAACAAATTCAAGGATTGATGTACGACGTATGGAATCAAAATCCAAACAGTGTACCTTATGCAATGACGTCATCACACCTGAAGTGAAACGACTACGAAACAGTGACAACGTATGTTCGCACGTGCTTTTATGGGCCCGAAGCAAACCTTCTCTTAAGCTCATCAGAGGGCGCCCTAATGATGACGTCATAAGGTATCAAAAGAACAAAGTGAAGTCGTTGATGAATCAAAAATCATTGCGTACGGATCTGAGAGTTCCGGAGGTTAAGAAAAAAAAATGCAGTTTAGAGGGCGTGTCCTAGTAATAGGCCAATAGAGAAATCAGTGAACATACTTACTTTTTCCCAAGGGTAAATGTGGCTAGAATGTTATACACGATCTTGCAAACTGTCCACTTTGGAGCGAATGGTTTGTCTCCAAAGGCATCAAGTACGCTGGCTATTTTAGGAGTGACATCATGGACGAGCCTCTCCATCTGCTTACGTTGTGTGAATTGTCTGGAATTTAGAAGAACACGTCTATGCCCTGTTATGGATTTATAGAATGGGTGTATTTGGCTTCAGCTCCAGCCTCGCTATGGGCAGCGCGACCAGCCTCGCTATCGTGGCAGCGTGCCGTATAGATCATACCTCTCTTTTGGCTGAGTACTCCGCGTAATGGCAGAAATGATGCTCTGTGACGAAAAATGGCGCTTTCAAAATGACCGCGTTGCCAAGAAAGTGATTGTCAAATACTGCCGCCACGATTGCATACAAGACATTTTCCGTAAACTTCGGCGACGCAGGGGTAGCTTTTCCCAATTAGTTCCCAGGGCTTGCAAATCAAGTATTTTTGAGTTTTCAAGGTAACATTATGAACAGAAAAACCTCCTTGTTTGTGTTCCTTTCCGACTAACGTAATAAAATGCTTTCGAATTTAAAACTTCAAAGAACAACAGGCTACTTTGTTTAAAGGATTGAAGTTTACCTGAACACGCTGTGAGCAAGTTTGCGCTGGTATTTCCATTGTGGCCCATCTGAGAATATTATATCTTTGAATCCTTCAGTGAGCAATCCAACTGTATTAAATCAAAGTAAAACAAACTATCAATAAATTGCATTCCAATCTAAGAACTTACTTTGAACAGATTGTAACAGAGAATTAAAGAAAACGTCTATCACTGCATAAAACTTACCCGGTCTAATGATGATGATAGTAGAAAACATCCCTTGAAATATTTCTGTCTAAAAATCAAATTTTTAATTAAAAATTCATAAAACTAATTTCCTATTTGGAGTTTATCGCTCAGTGAGCCTTTTTTATTCGTTTTCTTTTAAAATCGATGTCATGCAAAATCTAATCGTTTTTTCCCTCTTTTCTCGTGACTCAGATGGCCGATCGATCTCAAACTTTTCCAGGTTTGTCAGTTTATGTATATGGTGGATTACATAAAGTGCTTATCTGCCACTGAGCAAAACCAATTATGTAATGTTTCTTAAAGCTGACATGAACCGAATAATAAAAACCATAAGAACTATTTGATACCAGCGTACGCCCTTCCTCGTCCTGAAAACTCTACCGCGTGTTTCACATAGGCTTCCTTTACAACCTCGGCGCTATTCAGTAACACAGTGTTCTGTCCCGCAAACTTCAGTGAGTAAATGTCGCCATATTTCTTGTGAAGTTCTCTAAAGAGTTGATGGGGGGATTTGTTGAAACCGAATCCTGTTTTGGAAGGAAAGTTTTGTTTGATCAATTTCTCGGCAAATAACACTTTCGCAAAATTGTTGTCATCGAAGTTCTTTTATTCTAATTAAACATTTGTTGGAACGTAACTAAAATAAGAGCCAACACAAAATTGCAAATATCATTGTCGACATACAACAATAGGCTTTTATTCTGACAAACCATGTTACTGTGACGGTTATTATAGACATCCACCACAGAGCTATTACTTTCAAGTTTTCCTTTTATTTATTTAAATTATTGGGACACTACAATGATGAGAAAAAAAGTATCGGAGAAGGGCAAAAGACAGCTTCATTACTCATTATGTTAAAATTATGTTATCAACTACGGATTCACTGCGATTTCAAACATGCCACAAAACAAGACCATGGCAGCCTAACACCCTGCAGATTAGTATTAATTATTATAAATAATAAATACATTTTACAAAATGTGTAAATTAAGTATTTACCCAGAAAGCTTCCAAAGATTGGCAGAGAACTCGGCCCTGGCGGGAAGCCAGCCGGCCTCTTGGTTCGTTTATAGAAAGCAAAAAGACCCAAAATAAACACCGCAATTAAAATGGAGGCTGTTGTTTGGCCGAGTTGGGAGGCTCCAGAAGCAGCCATTTTGGATTTGTTGAATATTTACTTAATATCAGCCTTGGCCTCTGTGTTTTGTCACGCACTTGGAAGCGACTCTAAACCTTTGGACTCAATTTGGTCTGATCAAAGTATTCGATAACACATTCTGTAAAATCATAATCTTTTCAATTGTATCGAACCTCCTTTTTTGTAATAACCATCTTCGGGCCTCAAACGGTCTGATTAGAATCGTTCAAAATGCACCCATAACCCCCCCCCCCCCCTGCACAAACCCTTTAAAAACTTGGAGATCAATGATTCTTAAAGTTGGAAAGTATGTTTTTCATTGGTGAATGATTGGTTTATGAAAGTGATTTTGTTTCTTGTATCCCCTTCCAAGATGGGCCTGACCATTATTTTGATTTGGGTCTACTGCTCCTCGTTTTGCGTTCAGCTTGTCGACGGCGTTCAGCTTGGAATGTGTAGATCGACTCGGTGACAGGTTATGGCTTTAGCTTACAGGCCCTGGCTTACAGGCAAAGCCACGACTAGTGTTATTATTGGCAGAGCTGTGAGCCATGGTCGAAGTTCAATATCACAGGCTTATCTATGCTTCTTTCAACCCGACTACTAATGGTTGATCTGAATGACCTGCACAAGTCTATTTTTATATACAACGCATTCATATGCTAATACTTCACTCAATGGGAACAGTGAATTAACAATAGATGTTCCCAAGTTCAAGAGTATCATGGTGATTATTGATTGAATGGAACGGAACTTGAGGTACAATTTATAGGTATGGTGAGAAGGTGTCGTCGTCTGTCTTCATCATAGGTGGTCCACTGAGCAGTTATTTGTTTTGTTTCAAATGTAGGGCAGAGTTAGTTGGTTCAAGTACGAGGTACGGGGCAAGAACCCCATTGGATTGAAATGAAAAAAGGCCTACCACGTTGTTTTAAAGACAATTTTGACAAATTGGTTTTTGGGAGACATCTCTTGGATGGCGAAACTAGGAGTGTAATGATTGATATAGCAAGCCAAGTACACGTACATTGAACCGGGGTGGGTGCGTTGTGTCCAGATCTTTCTCGTAGTTGGAAGTTTTTTAAATTTTATTTCTCAAATCAGAATAATCCAAATGACACATTACATAATACGCCGATCACTTTGTTTTAATCATTGCAATGCAACCACGAATTGAACACATGACTTATTCCTTTCGTGTCCAGCTACATAAAACAAAACATCTCCTCAAAAAGTGTAAACAACTAACAAGTAAGTACATTTAAAGACACTGGACACCTTCGGTAATTGTCATAGACCAGTCTTCTCAGTAACTTGGTGTATCTAAACATAATTTATGCACAAAATAACAAACCTGTGAAAAAAAATTAACTCAATTGGTCGTCAAAGTTGCGAGATAATAATGGAAGAAAAACCTTGTCACACGAAGTTGTGTGCTTTCAGCATGCTTGAATTCGAGATCTCAAAATTAAATTCTAGGGTTTCGAAATCCTGTTCAAATATTTTAGTGAGAAATAACTTTTTTCTCGAAAACGACGTTACTACAGAGGGAGCCGTTTCTCACAATGTTTTATACAATCAACTTATCTCCATTGATCGCTAACAAGTAAGTTTTTATGCTAACAAATATTTTGAGCAATTACCAATAGTGCTTTTAAGTTGAGACACTAGAGACAAAAAACAACGAATTTCGCAACTCAACTTATTTAGGTCACGCCCTCTGTATACACATTGGCCGTTGTCAGATGCAATTGAGTCCGCCATGCAAAACTGTCCTCATCGGACACTTTTGCATATGCAATCGTGTCCACGACTATGCAAAAACCGTCCGGTGGACATCCCATGTACATGACTGTATGTATGTGCGCGCGTAACGTAAGCGAGCGTGCCTGCACTGAACCTACGTAGCCTTTATGCAGCATGAATATTCACGTATTATTTTTATGATAGCTTGTAAAAAAAATGGCGAACGTGTTCAGTCGACCAAGGGCATTTAATTTAACTCAAGGACGGTTTTGCACGGGGGTGGACACAACTGCATAGGCAAATGTGTCCGGGCGGACAGAATTGCATTATGTAGCAGCGTCCGGGCGGACACGATTGCATATGCAAACCGTCCGGAGGACATTATTGCATATGCAATAATGTCCTCTGAATAGTATTGCATAGAGGACCTAATTGCATGCGACACCGGCTCCAAACATTAAAAGAGCACGTGAAATCAATTCAGCATGTTTTACTTTAAGAGTTCATGTTTTACTTACATTGTCGATGTGTTGAACAACTCAAGTGGTTTGACAGAAAAAAAGGTTCCCGTGATTAATATAGCGATTTGAGCTACGAGAATATAGCGCGTGAAGCTATAGCAGATACAGCAATATTTACAATACAAGATACATGCACTCCTATATACATTTTTTTCCCCATTTGTAAAGGCTACCACTAGCCACAATTTAACTTAATCAAAATGGTGACTTTCTTCGACGACTTTCATTCTTACATGCCGTGTCTAAATTGATGACTTCAGCAATGGCTCCGGCCGGAACGCTGAAAATTATCAGACAGAATTTAAACAGAAAAATAGAACAGAATGTGAAAGTTCCGACACATTTAAGAAGTTCCTGACTTATATACAGCAATTCTTTAATACGGAATTGTAAATTTTGGCTCTGCCTGTCGAATTACTGGCCATATTCTCAAAAAACTTTAAAAATCTACAATAACTGCTCATTTTGTGCAATGTCTCGAGTGTGTGTGGCAAACTTGTTCGTTCTCTCAAATTGTTGGTAATTGACACCACTGAAGCAGTTTGCAACATCTTCATGACGTCACGTTATGCAATCGGGAGACTGTGCATTTTTTATACGGTCAAATATTAACTAGACAACGCATTACTTATAATGTTCTTTAATTTTACATGAAAGTAATCCAAATGCAACTGCTTTTTTATAAACAGCAATACATAGATTAAAGAGGACAAAGTTTGTGGACTTAGTCGCATCCCACTCCCGCACCCAAAGAGCCAGTGCGCTGCATCCTGGCTAGTATGGTTTTCTCTGGCACTGTCTTCCGCTCTGTGACCTGGCCCAAGGTTGCCATCAGATCTATGAACATGGTAGTGAGGTTGATCTTCAAACCGAACTCACTGGTCTTGTAGTCCCATGGGAAGGTATGATGGTAGTTGTGCCAACCCTCTCCTCCAGCGAAGGCAGACACCATGATGTTCTCTGAGGGGTTGATGAAGCGATCATAAGGCTTGTTCCCCCACATGTGGGCTGCGCTGTTTACCATCCAAGTACAGTTGAGAGTGAAGCAGTAGCGTAGCAGCCCAGCTACGTAAAAGGCATTCCAGATGGATTCTCCCCAGCAGATCACCGGTACAGCGGTCGGTAAGATGAAACAGAAGAACAAAATCAACGGGAGATAGAACCTGCCACAAAACACCACAACAACATTACGAATTGGAATACAGCTAGTACCTGCCACAAAACACCACAACAACATTATGAATTGGAATACAGCTGTACCTGCCATAAAACACCACAACAACATTACGAATTGGAATGCAACATTCATCGTTTAGCACTGACACACATTCAAAAAGTAACTCCTACTCACTTTCTTTGGTATTTCACCACTGGGTCATCCAAGAGGTCACGAAGATCAATTCTAGACCCTTTTTCGATCACCTTAGGATGTTTTCGGCAAAGGAGCCAGCCGACGTGAGCGAAGAAGAACCCTCTTGTGGCGTTGTGTGGATCGGCCTCGGTCTCCGAGTACTTGTGGTGAACCCGGTGGTCACGTGACCACTCGTAGATGTCATTCTGCAAACCAGCATGAATAAATAATATTCAATGACACGTTTTTGTTGATGTTACTAAATTGTAGGTCCAAACTAGTTTCTAAGATTCTTGACGAGAGAGAATAATCTGTTTGCAAGTTGCCCAGTAACCGATATTTTACATAGCCCAGCTTGCTTTGAAACAAAATGTGTTTCCGATGTCAATTTTCATAATTCTGTGAATGAACCGACTACTACCTTTAGGGCATTTGATTGAGCGCAATTTGAGTTGCTTAACTGTGTTTTTGTATGGGATCGTGCATGGAACACCATACAACTTTTGGTGGCTTGGTGAAGTTGTCTTTCAAACAATGTTATTCAATTTTCTAAGGTGAAACTTAAAAGTGTCACTCATTAAATGTCATGTATGAGACCAATATTTGGGTTTTTCTTGTAAACCTTGGTGTGGGATTTGTTCATGTCTTATTCACCTGGAGTGCTATGGAGTTAAACATTCCAAGGAGTATCCGTAGAGGGAGCTTTGCTTTGTATGTGCGATGAGCCCACAGCCGATGTGCCCCTGCTGTTATGCCAATGCCGGAGCACAGATAAAGCCAAATAGCTGAAAACAATAAATTTGTATAAATGATATTAATTAACTTTAACCATTAATATATATGCACAAGTTATTATGAAAGTACTATTATAAATGCCAGACGTTGTTTTGTATCAACATTACTGGAGTAAATTATTGAATAATGATTCCATAATGTCATGGCAACTGTGCCCTTGAGCAAGACACCTAACTATAACTTGTCATGACGTATTCTGTAATGCAGATTAAAAATAGCCCATAGTGCACTTTACTGCTATAAAGGAGGGGTTTGCTCCTCTGTTAAAACTTATTGTTTGAAGATGCTTAGTAATCTGCTTACTTGTAATTGTATCTTTCACTCATTGTATATTTTATTGTTCTCTTTATGCCCTTAGAGGCTTGCATTAGGCGCTTTACAAATGTCTTTACTGTTTAATTATCTTAATGCTGGGTTTATATTATTCAAGGGAAGGTATACCTTTGGCTTTTTTTAAGCGGTCGACTGTTTTAATGCTACATACAATGTTAATAAAACCTGTGAAATATTAATTTCAAAAAGTTGCGTTTTTGAGATATTGCCGAAATCTTGATCCAATATGTTAAATGTCAACGCATGAAGAATAATTCTCCATGTAAATAAACAATCTGAGAAACGTAACTAACAGTAACACTTCTCAGATACAATTTTAGGGGCATAACAAAGGTGATATCTTTTTACATAAGCACATTACTTCAAAGTGAAATGTTTCTCAAAATGCGTTTGTATTAAAAAGCTGCTGTAGTTTTTGAACTGAAAACTAATTAATTTTACGAGTGATTAGCAAACGTAGACTTTCCCTTTTATTAAGTGTTCATCATTATCAGTATACATTACCCCATAGGAGAGTGTATGCCATACACTTCCACGTCAGTGCAAAGAAGGCATACACGGCTGCAATGTGCAGCATGGCCATGATAAAGACGTTACGCCACACTATTATTGTCCGGACGTCTTCCTCAACGGGCTGCTTGTCTACCAGCAGCTCGGCCGTCTGAACGGAGTCTGTCTCGGTTACATCTTCCGTAGTCCCGTCGTCTGGGGCCAATCCCATCCCGGAGTAGATGTGGTTTCGTGGCGCCATTTTGAATTAATTGCTACCGGGCCTATTTAAAATTCGTAAGACAAAGGATTTGTTCTTATTGAAAAAAGGGTGCAACGCAAGAGCCTTTACCGGACACCATTAAAGAAAATTAAAACATGAAACATTGAGACCGTAGGCCTTGATGAAATATTTTAATTGGTAGCAATAAATAACTATACACAATTAAAGATGCTATGTCAGATTTTTGGCCCCAAACATTAAAAAATTGATTTTTTTTGAGTGAATGGTATTTCAAAGAGTTTCACCCGCTCTATCGAAAACAAGTTTAACTTTTACTTTTAATGGTCAGGAACCATGACAAAAATTTAAAACGTTTCTTATAAAACACATAATAATTGGTCACGTGATATATTGTCGGGATCCCGACAAAAACTTATTTTGAGCACTTTATTTCACTGCTACTAATAATTGGCGGACTTTTTCGAGCAATGGCTCAAATGAAAGCTTGTAACTTTCTCGACCCCCATCAAAATATATTGAATTTTAAATCAAATGTTTGGGTCAAATCTGACATAGCATCTTTAACATGTTGGATTTCGAGTCAGAATCCATTTTTTTAGACGTTCTGACTCAAGTCATCAGATCTTCACAATGGATGTTCAACAATGTATTTCCTCCCTCCATGGTTTAACCATGGTTCAACGCATAAAAACCTCAGGCCTAAAACATATTTATATCAACTGAAACCACAAAAAGCCATGGCTTTCAATGTAAAATACTCACCAGTCTCCAGTCCCAAATTAAAATTTTACTCCGTTATGTTCGCGACCAGTGAATCCAGTAATGTGATTATTGAATGAGCAGATTGAGACACTCGTCGACTGTGCATGCGCCGGAATCACCTTCAGCAGACTGAACACGCAGTAGTTAATTCAAAACAACAGCTTCAGAATCACACTTCCGTCCAAAGCATTTGTACACCAAAACCCTTGACCTCTGTTCATACTCAGCTCAGATCAATAATATACACTATTGTTCTATGTTGATAGTGAAAGCAAACCAGGACTTTGTACTTGGATGAAGTAACTTCCTAGACGTACTCCACTGTTTCAATGTGCACCAAATGCCGGCTACGACAAAAATATAGCGCCGCGTACTATACGATCTTTGATTATGAGTCACGGGTTTTCCGTCAGAGCGAGCGGGAGCTGCATGGAATAATATTAACATAGTTTATTATAATAACGTCCCTTTAAAGGCTGCACATGAGACTAGTCGGTCTATGAGCGCCTAGCCGTGACCTCAATTGAGTTCACGGTCACTGATTTGATCCTTGGGGGCGGGGGTGGGGGTGGGGGGGGGGGGCTGGGCTATAGACTGACCCGTCATCCCCCACATGGAGAATGGCCCTGGTTTCACCAACCACTGAGGGAGAATTGGTTTTACATACACAATAATCTCATGGGTACAATGACTTCATTGGATGTGCAGTACATTGCAATGCTGTACTTGACCTAAACATAACCTTGTTTTATACGTGTAAACTGCGAATCTCCACGTGAAATGAATGCAAGGTCAATGGAGCGTAGGCTTGCCATGAGGGCGCCCTTTGTTATTACTGTGATGTAGCGTAAGATAGTGTAGAGTCATGAATGGTTGGGTATAAAAAACTGTTTATGTCATCACTTTTCCCATTAGTATTGTCAGCAATCAATACACTTGAAATACAGGTCATTTTAAACAACAAGTATTCCGAATCTGCTTCTCCCGGCTGTTCTATAAACAGTGAATCCCGTTTATGTGACGGTTTCCATGCTGAACAGCCGAGGGGGCCTATTCTTATAAAGAAGTTTTTCATTTGCTTGCGAATTAGTATTTAACGTTTGCATCTATCTTTAGCTTCCTTAGGGAGCCACTTTGTGATACGTGGCCCCCGGGATGGATGTATCTTATAAAGATATTTCCATGCACAAATATTAGTTTTCTTGTAAATGATTCACCTTTTTCGAAATTTGGGAAGGGGGTATTTTGGGTACGTAGTTGTAGTGATGGTGTGCAAGTATTGCAGAAATCGAGCGTGAGGTAAACGTTTTGGAATAATTATTCACTTTATGCAAATCTTATTGGTAACGATTTGCATAAAGTGAATAATTATTTTAAAACGTTTATTTCACGTCCGATATCCTACTTGCCCACCATGACTTCAACTACGTATCGAAAACATCCCTTTGCCTAAATTCTGCCATCGTTAAACAATTTTTAACAAAAATAATGCTTTAGGTCAATCCTGGATGGACATAGAGGATATATCCAGCCTCCGGGGGCCACAAATCTGAAAGTGGCTATAGACTGACCCGTCATCCCCCACATGGAGAATGGCCCTGGTTTAACCAACCACTGAGGGAGGAATGGTTTTACATACACAACAATCTCATGGGTACAATGACTTCATTGGATGTGCAGTACATTGCAATGCTGTACTTGACCTAAACATAACCTTGTTTTAAACGTGTAAACTGCGAATCTCCACGTGAAATGAATGCAAGGTCAATGGAGCGTAGGTTTGCCATGAGGGCGCCCTTTGTTATTACTGTGATGTAGCGTAAGATAGTGTAGAGTCATGAATGGTTGGGTATAAAAAACTTTTTATGTCATCACTTTTCCCATTAGTATTGTCAGCAATCAATACACTTGAAATACAGGTCATTCCGAATCTGCTTCTCCCGGCTGTTCTCTTAAACAGTGAATCCCGTTTATATGACGGTTTCCATGCTGAACAGCCGAGGGTGCCTATTCTTATAAAGAAGTTTTTCATTTGCTTGCGAATTAGTATTTAACGTTTTGCATCTATCTTTAGCTTCCTTAGGGAGACACTTTGTGATACGTGGCCCCCGGGATGGGTGTATCTTATATAGATATTTCCATGCACAAATATTAGTTTTCTTGTAAATGATTCACCTTTTTCGAAATTTGGGAAGGGGGTATTTTGGGTATGTAGTTGTAGTGATGGTGTGCAAGTATTGCAGAAATCGAGCGTGAGGTAAACGTTTTGGAATAATTATTCACTTTATGCAAATCTTATTGGTAACGATTTGCATAAAGTGAATAATTATTTTAAAACGTTTATTTCACGTCCGATATCCTACTTGCCCACCATGACTTCAACTACGTATCGAAAACATCCCTTTGCCTAATTTCTGCCATCGTTAAACAATTTTTAACAAAATAATGCTTTAGGTCAATCCTGGATGGACATAGAGGATATATCCAGCCTCCGGGGGCCACAAATCTCAAAGTGGCTCCCTAAAGAAGCCAAAGACAGATGGAAAGTACTATTACAAAAAAGTGACTCAAAGACTATCTCTCACGGTTAAAAGCACCCTTGGTATAATAAATAACTGAAAAAACGTACGACTTCAAATGAACTCGTACTGAGCGTAATTGATATAGAACTTTACAAGCAACTTCGGAAGTCTTTGAATAAGTTAAAAACAATTATTCAACAATGAATCTAAGACCTGAACGAAAAACTCATTAATTTAGATCCATCAAAGTTTGTTAAGTCCAGGTATTTCATCTCACTTAAAATTATGTCATTTTTTGTTAATTGTCCACTTTAATACTTTGTTATGGTCATTTTGTACGTGTATTTAATTACTTTCTTTTTCATTCATGCTTAGAAACCCTGTATTGAGCGCTAGATAAACACATATCACTAATATTTATCTTTTTGTAAACTTTATCAGATAGAAAAAATATGTCGCTGCAATATATCAACATGTGTCCAATTGTATGGAATCACTGGACCTAGAGATAGAGACCTGTCTTTGTCCAAAGACAGCAGCCCAGCCTAGAAACGTCTGATAGAGCGCCCTCTTTTGAATCCTCCTCCTTAGGCCTCCAGAATAGTTTTATGTTAATTTCCCATAAAATGGGCGAGGACAGTGTTTCCTCCGGTGCACACGCGGTTTCTGTACATGTAACTCATTATTATTATTTTTATTCAGTGACGGAACATCTGATTGGCTTACAGCTATTACATCAGCATCACGCGCTGCACCATTCATGGGCACGCATCACGCCATTCCCAGTAGGTGGAGCATACTGCAGCTGGCACCCGGCGTCTTGTTTACGAAACATCGTTAAGGATGGGAATGACCGTGAACCAGCCCAGCACTGTGAGCTATGCACTGTGAAAGTAGTTAATATATTATGCAAATATAGTCACAATCACGTGATGCCTGCTAAAAAAGACAAGACGTGCATCATGTGCGCGCATGCATGATGTACATGTGTACATGCATTAGGTTTGTACAACCCCAGCTGTATCGTATGTACACTGTATTACACAAAATTATACATGGTATTTTAGGACGCAAAAGTCAGCTGGCAACAGCAGTATAAAACTCTGGAACTTGCGCAGTGATTTGCATCCGATACACACATTTCGCGGCTTCGTTTTATTTATTTTGGTGATAAATGCTACATTACCAGCACTGCCACATTACTGACATCGAAAAAGGTAAATATTCAATATGTAACCTAACTAAAATGGTGTGACTTATTTGCAGCAATTAAATTTGACTGGTCATGTACATGTATGTACATCACATTCGTAGGTCGTGGCGAAATATACATGGATAATAATGTTGACAGTCGGGACAGTGTTTTCAACATTCAATGTCCACAATCTTGAAGTACTCTCGTACATTCAGTGTTTGTTGTAGGATTAACTATGGTTAGGGCTAGGCTAGGGGTTCACGCACACTGGCTGTTTCAACAACCGCCATTTCTAGACTGCCCTGGATTTAATCAATTCGATTGACCTTGATGAAGAAGAAAGACATCGCCATTTATGGACTTGGTCTGGTTGCACCGTTTACTGTGCTGCTGCTCGTGGGGCCCAGAGCTCCGTGCTTCGGTATATAAGAAATGGAGAACCGACCGGGGAGGTGGGATTGTCGGGAAGAATAGTGGAGTGTAGAGTTTCATTTCCTGGGCAGTTGTTGTCCTCTGACTACAGGGTTCTATCTAAATTCTTCTCTGTTTGGTTATAATAATCGTACATGGAAGTTAAAAAATAAAAGGGGTAGGATTCCAAGGGGTACTATATAACTATACTGCAAAACACTGTATTAAAATGTACACCATATAGGCCGAGGTGTTGTCACATTAAAACACACCTAAAACAGAGAATCAACATTTATGGGGTGTGAAAATAACACAAAATGTAGTTGTTTTTAAAGAGATTATTAGTATTATTTGTAACTGTTTTTAAAAAATTAGTGTTATTTTTGGATAACATTCCGTATGGCACCACCACTTTTTCAATAATTTTTACAAAAAAGGATATCTCATTGAGGTAAATTAGATACTATATCCTAGCCCAATCGATTGAAAACATCCTCAGGTGCAAAAAAGAAGAAAAAAAAAAAAATAAAAAAAAGGCCGGAAGTTGGTGGCGAGGTCGTAAAATTATTTCCACATGGTGTTTTAAAAGAAAAATACATCAGTCTTTGCAATGTATGCTTATCTGCCTGTTGACTTGGCATTGAAGTAAACTTGTGAATTGTTGTGAAATTAAAGTACAGTTTTATACTGACAAGCTCAAACTTAATTTTGAGAAGAGTCAAGAGCCTCTGTACTTTTAACTTTGTACCATAACTGTTACTAAAATGTACATTATATTACTATAGTCCATGCATTTCTTGTCCGACCATTTATTAATTAGATTTGAATGTTTAATTATGGGATTCCATTGAAACGTTGTGTCGAGCATTTATATGCCAGTATAAATTAAGTATTTAAGTGTTTACTATTTTAGTTCACTACCAATTTCTTTTATGATAAATCTACTTTAAATTAGTTGGGCTCAAGGTCATGTTGCCATGGTAACAGACCCAGACAACACTTGTTTACCATTAGACTAGACAGTTTACAGACATGATTATTTGATCTACTTAAGTTCCACCTGTAATTTGTTGCCCTTGAAAATAAACCCAGAAAAATTGTGCATTGAAAATCCTGAAATGCCCATTGAACCTATCATAATCATGAGTACATGAAGGTCAGCCCATGTTGTTTCATTTTAGGACCATCGTTTTCAGAAAAGTCACTGTAGGCCTACAGATGAATTTACAGCATAAATTCACTTTGTTTCGCTTTTATCAACATCTGCTATACCATGGCATACCCATTAAATGCATCTATTTGACATTTTATTTACATTTCTCAACCTGAGTTGTTTGTTTCCGTAAATTATATCGAGTGAGTAAATAAATGTCGTCACCACCAGTAGGGAAACTAAAGGTTATAATGAGGTTATATATATTTATCAGACGATGGCATTGACAAGTAGTCGTACGATGTTACTTATCCAATGGGGTCCTAGCTGTTAAGTGTTGACTGACCTTACACACATACTAGTGGTTGTGCCTGATCATGCAATGGTGCATGACGCAATTATGTGGGCTCCCGCGAAAACCTTGCACAAAACTATTTGTAAGCTGTTAAGTACACGTACATTATAGATTACCCTACCTTTGATTTTTTACCAAGGTGTGTTATGTAAGATGTGTGACTGCCCATGCGGCAATTTCGCTTAACAATTATTGCTGTATAGACAAAACATGCAATTGTGCTCAGCCCTAAAACTGTTGTGGATATAATTTGCCAATCGCTCTGAGAATAGCAGGTGTATTGGACCTTTCAACGCAATTCTAGGTTCTCCAATTTCGGTAAGATTGTTTGAGCTTATAGATAATTAGTGTTGCTCATTGAAAGAAATAGGTCACCAGCCAACATTTTGGTAATATTGTTGAGACTGTTAGTGCTGCCTCACTTTTCCCCTTTAAAATGTTGGGTAGTAGCAACTAGCAATCACAATTCGTTGAGTGATTATTTTGAGTGGGCTATTGTTGGTTGCGAAGGTTGAGTGTGAATATACAGGCTGACCTTCCAAGAGAAGTTACAAAAAGATCCCAATAGTCTGAGGGTCTGAGTTAAACCGATTCCAATGCCGATAGTTTTATTTAAAGGATAACGTTGCCTTGGATTGGTCGAGTTGGCCTTTGAAAGGCGTTTGTAACCGTTTGCTATAAAATGCATATGGGTAGAAAGATGCTGTAAAAGTAGAATACAATGATCCACAAAATCATGCCTAGAAATTGTACGGTTTTCCTTTTACCTCGTCGACCACCAATGTCGGCCATTCATGGGAGTCAAATGTTTGACTCCCATAAATGGCCGACCGTATTAGTTCGCAAAGTAAAATGAAAACCACGCAATTTCGAGGCAAACTTGTGTGGATCATTGTATTCTACTTTAACAACATTTTGATCCAACCATTGCGGTTTATAACAAACGGTTACAAACGCTTTGTATAGACCGATCCGAAGGCAACGTGTTTCTTTAATTCAGGGTTAGTTTGAAACGACAATTGAGAGACGAAGGTATGTTAATTTATCCACGGAGGCAAAGTATAGATCTAATGATTCGGTTTCGGGAACCGTTCGATTATACATGTATAAATTCTACACAATAAAATTAACCTGTGAAATTTCACCTCAGCAGTTTGTATTCTTTTAGCTTAAAAAAGATTCATTTTTGTGAAATATTGTTTAACATCTGCAAAATTCTGGTTTTCCATCTTTCAAGACGGAAATTTTTATTAATACACAAGAAATATAATCTTTGCCTGCCACGTGCATTGCATTCCATTTACCGTTTTGACCGTACATGCACAAGGAACACATCAGATTGTCCATCTGCGTGATCATTTATGCAATACTGGAAAAGTTCGTGATGAAATGCAATTATAGAGCTGACACTGTAATGCAATGCCGATATAAGCCTTCTGCTGTACGCGTTTGATATGCACATATCGTTTTGCCTCGGAATAAAAAGTACAAAACGCTCAATGAATTACGCATCAATTCGCCAATAATGAACCACAGAGTGTATTTGACCTTAAACTTTTTTCTTTTTGCACGAGTCGTCATTAATATGAGTCCAAAATAGAAACACATATCGAGAAGAGTTCAAGTGTTTACTTGAAAAACACAATATAATATGCCCGATGGCTATTTTGCTTAAAAAATACATTTCGGAGATTCTTTCAGTAAATGCTTAGTTTGCTATGGAAACTCGAGTTCAATCAACTGTCGACGATGACGTCATATAAATGGGAATAAACTTTTTCCAATAGGCATGTATCATTAGTATCAATACATTCCAGATAATGAAACCCAATTGCAGAAGTCGGGTATCAGCAGACAGACTATGAACCCATGTGTCATACTCGGATGTTACTGCACATCGAGTCTAAAACCAAAGCTTCAATTGAAAAGTAACGATTCCATTATTGTGGTTACTTTACTAAGATCGAATCGTAGAAACAGATTCTCCCGGTTTCCGTGATATACATTTTCTTCGGAGGAAATTTAAGGCACATCTTTATTTGTCTCCGATAGGATAACTTGCGAATTCACTAATTCAAAATGGCCCCACGAAATCACATCTACTCTTCAGTGGAGCTGACCCCGGATGAAGGCAACGCAGAGCAGGTACAAGAGGAGCATGGTGAGACCGACATGCCGGGGACAGAGTCGGCGGAGATGGCCGACAGTCAGCTAGGAGATGGGGTGAAAGTCCCGACAAGAATTGTGTGGCGTAACGTTGTTATTATGGCGGCGTTGCACATCGCGTCCGTCTATGCTTTCTTGTTTCTGACGTGGAAGTGTCGAGCGAATACGCTCCTTTGGGGTAAGTGTCTTTGCTCTTAAATTTGCATTTTTTCCTCCAACTGACGTCAACAATAAACTGAAAAGTGATCCATCTTTTAGGACGCTCATTCAGGAAACATGCACGTGTTTGTGTGGGACAATAATTGATTGCAGACATTAAATGAAATGAAACTATGAACAAAACATGACTTTTATGGACTCTAGCTCTGATGCTGCCGATCAGCAGAGTGTGTGTTCCAATCTCTTGGTCACGACACGTGCGTTCCTAAGGAGAATACTAAACCATTATTGACATGTTATTTTATTGTTTGTGTCTTTTCAGCTATCGGGCTTTATCTTTGCGGTGGTATTGGCATAACAGCAGGAGCACATCGGCTGTGGGCTCATCGCACATACAAAGCAAAGCTCCCTCTACGGATACTCCTTGGAATGTTCAACTGCGTAGCACTCCAGGTGAATAGACACCCAAAATCCCACCCTCAGTGTTTTTTTTTTTGTATAACAGAAACTACAAATTCAGGGCCAGTGGAATCACAATGCATTACTCAACAAAACAACACAAACCGTCGACATCACTTGATTGCGCCTTGCACACAGCAAAGTCAACATTTTGTTTTTTGATAACGGTCACAAAACCCCACCGTTAAACTTTATGTGGCTTGTTTAAAGCTTCCGCAGTTTAAGTTAATAGTTCGTAGCATGATCACAAACCAGCACTAAACTACAAATCACTTGTCCGTCTTTCTATTTATCTAATGACATGAGACATCACAACATCATGTCTATCAAACTAAAAAAAACTACCCCAAAATGGACATTTGTCTGAAGGCAATTAGCCATTACAATATTGTAACCGACAAAGCTCAAATGATGAACATGATTGATAAATCCATAGAGGTAGAAATACCTCCATGATAAATCCAACAAGTGTGACTAAGGCAGCGTTTTGTATTTGCAGAATGACATCTACGACTGGTCACGAGACCACCGGGTTCACCACAAGTACTCGGAGACCGAGGCCGATCCACACAACGCCACAAGAGGGTTCTTCTTCGCTCACGTCGGCTGGCTCCTTTGCCGAAAACATCCTAAGGTGATCGAGAAAGGGTCTAGAATTGATCTTCGTGACCTCTTGGATGACCCAGTGGTGAAATACCAAAGAAAGTGAGTAGGAGTTACTTTTTGAATGTGTGTCAGTGCTAAACGATGAATGTTGCATTCCAATTCGTAATGTTGTTGTGGTGTTTTGTGGCAGGTACTAGCTGTATTCCAATCCGTAATGTTGTGGTGTTTTGTGGCAGGTACAGCTGTATTCCAATTCATAATGTTGTTGTGGTGTTTTATGGCAGGTACTAGCTGTATTCCAATTCGTAATGTTGTTGTGGTGTTTTATGGCAGGTTCTATCTCCCGTTGATTTTGTTCTTCTGTTTCATCTTACCGACTGCTGTACCGGTGATCTGCTGGGGAGAATCCATCTGGAATGCCTTTTACGTAGCTGGGCTGCTACGCTACTGCTTCACTCTCAACTGTACCTGGTTGGTGAACAGCGCAGCACACTTGTGGGGGAACAAGCCTTACGATCGCTTCATCAACCCTTCCGAGAACAGATTCGTGTCCTCCTTGGCAGTTGGTGAAGGCTGGCACAACTACCATCATACCTTCCCATGGGATTACAAGACAGGGGAATTCGGCTGGAAGATCAACATAACAACCATGTTCATAGATCTGATGGCAACCCTGGGCCAGGCCACAGAGCGGAAGGTAGTGCCGAAAAAGGTCATACAAGCCAGGATGCAGCGCACTGGCATTTTGGGTGCAGGAGTGGGATGCGACTAAGCCCACGTTTTCTAGTTAAAATTACAGCTTTTGTACTGCTGTATAAGAAGAGTACTAGCATTACTGTTATTTTTTCATGTCTTTTAAGGAACTTAGTAAAACAGCTTTGATTAATTTAAGGATAAGGTTTGCTATATTATATGTTTTTCCAAAGCAAATGTGTTTGGATTTCAAAAGTTGACTTGTATGTGTATGTTTTTGTGTTTAAGATGAATTATTGTGTATTGCTGATAATGACGTTGTTCAAAAACAGCGCCTTCCTCTACAGAATGCGAAACGGCAAAAACATTTTATCCAATAAGTTCACAGTTGTAAACAACGACAAACTCTGGCTAAAATCATGTTCATGGTGACAGCCAAAGTACCGAAAACAAACCAAAGTGAAACACATTTTTATAAATGCACCCTGCCAAAGGATGGCATGGCTGGCTTATAATTGTCATTACTATATTTATATTATAACGATTTGGTGACATTTCTAAATGTATTAAATTGGTGTGTACTTTGGTATTGTAAGATTGAAATGTAAATGCTCACAGATTTCACTATTAAACTTGGCATTGGTAAGATTGAAATAAAAATGCTCACAGGTTTCACAGAAACTTGGTATAAAGATGGTGGGAAAACTCCCCTTGTGACGTATTTCCCGGAACTGCTTTAATTTCGATATCGCTAGTCCAAACAAAATCCGAAGTTTGAAAACAGAAAAAGAAAAAGTGAGTGTTATTAAACTGAAAAGTCTGTCGACTCTGATGTGAATATCGGCCTTAGATAACTCCTTATGTTTGCCTTGTATTTTAAGCTGTAGTTTTTCCATGTTGAATTTTGGGACTAAGATATTATTCTTAACATTAAGACTTTATTAATATTAAACTTATATTCTTACACTGTTAGACTCAAGTGCACTAAAAATCAAAGTAACATGGACAAGTGCCATTTTGAAGAAGAAAACCTATGAAACTGCTGTTGATACAATAGACAATTAAGCGGTAGTTTCATGTTACTTCCATGTATTTATACGTGTTGTGTGGTGCATCACTTCAAAAGAAGTCATGTTGAAAAAAAGGTGTTTTCGCTCAGAATAACCCAAAATTCATTGCACACCAATAATTTGTGGCCAAGAGCATTTGAACATGTCTATAAACTTGATCTATTTCTTTTTTGAAAGTATTGGGATTTAGACTTGAAAGTCATGTAAAAGTGCCTAATTAGCTGTGAAAAAAACCGTTCACTTTCTTTTCGTTTTATGAGAAAATATCAAATTTGGAACATTTCAGTATGTTGTTGTACTACCGTTTATAGTTTAACTATTGTTATTGTTATTTCAACATTGCCTATACTAAATAAAAATAAACAAAAACTGCACGAATGTTCCAAATACAATGGAGAGTGGTTATTTTTTGTCAGCACTGCAATTTTAATAATTACTTCATGTATATCCATCACAACAAACAACTTGTCCTTTTTCGTTTATCAACAAGAAGTAGACTGCATAATAAGGGCTAGGCCTCCCACCATTTTAGAACTTTGTTTTGTAGACCACATGTGTTGGCCAAACTCTCTTCGAACAGAGCGAGACGCACCTCTGATGCACAATGCGCGTCTGCCTTTTTGGGAGTCAATTTCTTTGTGTACATTTGGCTCCCAAAATGGCGGTTAAGTGCGATGCGCGTTGTATGTGCTAGGGGTCGGGAAGTCGGGCTTTGGTTGCGGTGAGAAGGGAGTCCGTCATTTGGTAGTCTTGGTTCCAAGACCATTGGTGTTGCGCGGTCACACACGTAACCAACGTTCCGATCTATGCACGGCAAAAACTGTACACGCTCTGTAATGACCGAACGCTAGCGGGCACGACCTTTTCGCAAATACTGGGGCGCGCGCGTAAAGCTTGGAATTAGGTGCATAGACCTTATCGCAAATACCGGGGCGCGCGCGTAAAGCTTGGAATTAGGTGGATTGTGGTCTTGCTGGTATCAAAATTTGATCCATATCTATCCCACAATGCACCTCATTCAACAGTCTGCGCTTGCGCATTGGTATTTGCGATAAGGTCTATTGTGGTCCAGCTGGTATCCAAATTTGATCCATATCTATCCCACATCGACCTCATTCAACAGTGTGCGCTTGCACATTGGTATTTGCGACCTTATCGATATGGATCAAATTTGGATACCAGCTGGACCACAATGCACTTAATTCCAAGCTTTACGCGCGCGCCCCAGTATTTGCGAAAAGGTCTATAATCAGAGAAACAGAGCGCCCGCTAGCGTTCGGTCATTACAAAGCGTGTACAGTTTTTGCCGTGCATAGATCGGAACGTTGGTTGTGTGTGACCGCGCAACACCAATGGTCTTGGAACCAAGACTAGTCATTTGGCGGGCTGGAACACATTTTGGGGGTTTCTCATGGTTTCTCGTATCACCTTGTTTTTTAGGAAGGGGGCTTGGGGGAAGTGTAGAATGTAATAATTGCTGGTGAGAAGCTTTGGATAGACCATAGAGCAAGGAACAGACAGGGTTACGCAGCGGCGCAGCATGTGCTTATAATTATTAATTAAAATGAGAACTAGACGTTGCAGGAGGGCCACGTGGGTGACCTCAGCGTGTGGAGGTCCCCAACCTGTAGAGGGCGGTTGCGTAATATTACGCAACCGCACACCTTGTTTTGGATTATCAGTTATATAAACAATAAGCACGTGTGTTGTAGCTCTAATAGAATTCATTCAACATTGGAGTCGGTGTGTCACCATGGTGTCACTTTGTCTGTTCCTTGCTCTACGCTTTGTATGGTTCAAACCATAGTTCAACATTACTCCATGGTTCAACATAGTTCATACAGTTATAAACACAGCTTTATACAGTAACACTTCTAGGTTCTACCTCCATCTACCTCCATGGTCTCACCATACCTCCATGAAAACACCTATTGTCAGTTCGGTACAATAAACGCTATGTGATTTCGAGGCCGAGTGTGGTCGTCTTTCTTGATCAGTCACAAGGCACGAATTTAAATAACAATCAATTCAAAGCTTCGGCAAGGCCTTGAAATATGGCTTGGGTTTACAGCTTTCTTTTTATGGATATCTCTAGCAATGGATGGCTTCACTTCGGTGCAGATTAGCTGGACATTGTTCAGCAGTAGTATGTGTAGATCAATACGGTCAGTGCAATTATTGGCCTACAATAGCTTTAGGGTGTGTGTGATATGGGTTAGGATTCAAGCACTCTAGTTGCAGTTTACAGTCACTTGTTGCGTTGGTTGGAGTCTACACACTCACACGGTAGCATTTTACTTTATGAGGCGGAAAGTCCAGAAGGTTGTGTCACGCCCCTTCAAATTCTAGAATTCTACAAGCTTAAAAAAGCAGGTAAGCTCGCTGCAGTGCAACACATTATTTGTTGATAATAGGTGAATAATAAACTGTAGTATTTTAACCTGTAACTTTATGGACCTAGACTAGAGTTCAATATGGGTACCGTTCAGTATGTGTTCTGATCGTGGAGTAGGTTCTCCATCCATGCTCTGATGAAAGTCAAGAAGCTTGCACCATCTTTAGTGACCCGCCCCCTCAAAAGAGGGGAACTTTATTGGCAGTGAGAATGACCAGTGCATGTGGAAATTAGATTTTATATAGATAGAAAGATTTTCACTGCACCTTGCTCTGTATCTATATGCACAAATTTGTATTAAATGTTTTTACTTCTGCTGGAGCTTGAATTTAAATTTGTTTAAATTAAATCAAGGGTACGAGGTTCATGGATAACCCTTAAAGAAATTGTTTGGTAATCCTAACTAAAGCCTGCATGCTAAAATAATAAAGATTAGTTTTTTTAAAAGCATCCGGCAAAATTTCATATGAAATAATCCTACAGTTACAAACTATAAACCAAATTCTCTGATTTTACCACAGATTCCGTCATGGCCAGTAGCGGAGTGACAGAACAGCTTAAGAAGCTAGGACTTCTGGATATTGATCCCAAACAGCAGTCAGTAGAGCTACCAGTAAGTTGAAATTATTGAGTTTATGTTTTATACCTAAACTGGAATTGCAAGACCCCAAACTTTAGATCATACTTCCACAGTATCTCGTTTTTCAAAATATTACAACTTTTTTTTTTTGAAAGGGAACTACAGAGTACGTGCGCGTTTCCCCACTAGTCAAAGATGGGAAGCTCATCTCAAGATTCTACGACGGAGTTGAATCGCTACACGACTGTTTCATGCGTGGCTTGAAACTCTCTGGTAAATTCATTAATTTGACTCTGGTCTAAACTCGAAACAACCCAAGGGACCACTTGACCATGGTCACTAATAAAATTATTAACTCCTACTGACAGTTTCTTAATCCAAATACAGATTTCTTGTGGAAGATTTACTTGTTATTGTTTTCCTTTGTGATGTGATTGGCATAACGTGCATCTGTTTGTTTTGTAACCTGGTTTGATTTCAAAAGGCCCCCTTTTAAGGTCCCTTAATGCTAAGAGAAAAAGAGAATTAGCTGTTACAAACTGCTTAAACAAAATGGACGTTGAAATGTTTTGCTATCAGTTAACGCACAGCCATAAGTGGGCCCAGTTTACGACAGTATTTTCTCTCTAAATGTTACCCTCTATTATCTTGCCATTTTACTCCTGTTCCTGTTTATCATCCACAGCAAATGCACCATGTCTTGGATGGAGGGCGATGGATAATCATCCATACTGCTGGATAACTTATGAGCAGGTATTATTTATTTATTTTGAATACTTGTTTGTTTGGGTTTAAGGACACCTATTGCCGAGCTTAGAAGTAGAAGATAACACACCTTTGAATTTGAACTCCATTGGTCGTCGAAGTGGCGAGATGATAATGGATGAAAAAACACCCTTATCACTCAAAGTTGTGTGCTTTCAGGTGCTTGATTTCAAGACCTCAAAATAATTCTGAGGTCTTAAAATCAGGTTCAAATATTTCAGTGGAAAATTACTTCTTTCTCAAAAACTACGTCACTTCAGAGGGAGCCGTTTCTCACAATGTTTTACACTAGCAATAGCTCTACATTGATCTCTAACAAGTAAGTTTTATGCTTACAGTTATTTTGAGCAATTACCAATAGTATCCAGTGCCTTTAAAAACACAACACATTGTAGGTTGCATTGCAACAAAATATTAAAATGACATGTTGTACAAATGATTTTATGCAAAATCGGGACCAGCCAGATGTTGTTGATAAAAGGTTTCTCCACAATATACATAAAATATTTATTAAATTGGTTAAAGAACAGACAATCATTTCAAAATGCAATCATGTTGTCATTAAATCTTTGACAGCTGGGATTTAAAAGAATTTCTGTAGCTGTCAGTTATTCACAGAGGTGGAACTAACCGGGTCACGTTGCTTTCTCTCAAATGCTGTTGTGTAAAGTCAGATGTAGGGGGGGGGGGGTGGACTGCTACAGTTTTTTACCCCATAGTCGGGCTTATATGCACAAACTTTGAAGTATATTACGGCCTATGTATGACAATTCATCCATATAGACAATTCATTAATCTGAAGCTGTTATTTTTTATCCCGAAAAAAAATCATGACTTCTTTTTCTCTTAGGTATACGCTCGGGCGATGAATTTCGGTTCTGGTTTGATCCAAAAGGGGTTATCTGCTGGCAATGACACGTACATCGGTATCTACTGTATGAATAGAGTTGAGGCAAGTCCAAGGCATCTAGTATAATATCTTTTGGGCAAGGTGTGTTTCAAGTTGAATCCAAGTCACTTTTGTCTGGATCTTTGTGATGGAGTCCATTGCACTCGGCCAAGACACAACACGCATAAATAGCATCCAAACTTTCTTGGGTAGGATTCAAACCCATGACCCTTTGTACACTAGAGCAGTCGCTGCATGAACCACAAGCTCATCTCAACAAGAAAGGCAAGCACGATGGATTGTTCTTGTAAGGGCAAGGCGGGTTTTCCAAGTAAAGAGCATCAAATAGAAGTAAACGTAAATCAAGAGGGGCACTTAGGCAATGACCACGACCCTATTTCATAAAGCCTGTAAGCACAAAAGTTTGCTAGGCACATAAAGTATTGCTTAGCAGAAACATGTTACCAGCCAAAATCACATTAAGTTTACATTGATGTGACTGGTGCCCCACTTAATGCTTACCAAAGACATTTGTCAAGCAGTGTTTTCTGCTTAACACCTTTATGGAATTTGGGCATGGAGGCAACTACCTCTATTAACTTAGGAATTATCAGTTATCTTAGAAACGCCATTTGAAAATTTGATTGTAATTTTTTTTTCTTTTTCATGTTGGTTTGTACTGCAGTGGGTTCTGACCGAGCAGGGATGTAGTATGTACTCCATGGTTGTTGTACCTCTTTATGATACACTAGGACCTGTAGTGTGTCAGCACATCGTTAACCAAGGTTTGATCAACTTATTTCAAAATATTAATGATATAACAATAATATGGCAGGATAATCATATCAAAGCTGAGAAACTGAATCGTAATGGACGCTGCTGCAACGTTGTGAAGGCATAGATCAATATTTCCAGAGGGAGGAAAGCCGAAAGGTCTGGAGAAAAATCCTAGTTGTACAGGAGAGAACTGACACATATCTATTTTCACATGGCACTAGCGGGGAATCAGGGCCAGGGCCACGGTGGTGAGCGGTAAGCAGGCTGCCCACCAGCCATGGAGAGAACCGACACACATTTATTCTCACATGGCACTAGCCGGGAATCGAACCAGGGCCACGGTGGTGAGAGGCAAGCAGGCTGCCCACCAGCCATGGAGAGAACCGACACACATTTATTCTCACATGGCACTAGCCGGGAATCGAACCAGGGCCACGGTGGTGAGAGGTAAGCAGGCTGCCCACCAGCCATGGAGAGAACGGACCCACCATATTCTCACATGGCACTAGCCGGGAATCGAACCAGGGCCACGGTGGTGAGAGGCAAGCAGGCTGCCCACCAGCCATGGAGAGAACCGACACACATTTATTCTCACATGGCACTAGCCGGGAATCGAACCAGGGCCACGGTGGTGAGAGGCAAGCAGGCTGCCCACCAACCATGGAGAGAACCGACACACATTTATTCTCACATGGCACTAGCCGGGAATCGAACCAGGGCCACGGTGGTGAGAGGCAAGCAGGCTGCCCACCAGCCATGCTACTTAAACATGTTGTAAAGAGGGACTGTACCAAAACCTGGTTCACATTACAGTTCATTCTCAACAAATTCCTGAACTTGTTTTTCTCTGTGCACGTACAATATTGATAGATACTGGTGTTAAGTAAGACCCAGTATTATGATCAAGTGTGAAGCATTTGAAGAGTTTCTATTGAAAGATAGAATACATGGAGTCAAACTAATTATTTTTGTCCACTAATTATTGAAACCTTTTTTTCGTTTTTGTGTGTGTAGTTGAAATTAGTCTTGTAGTATGTGACACAGCTAAAAGAGCTGAGATTCTTTTAGATCAAGCAGCATCAATGCCTGGCTTGAAGCAAATCGTGATCATGGAAGAGGCTACTGAGGAAATGAAAATGAAAGCAATAAGTCAAAACATTGAGCTACTTCAGTTTGCAGATGTTGAGGTAATCAGGTCTCTCGTACAATCAAGCAACCAATCAAGCAACCAATCAATCAATCAATCAATCAATCAATCAATCAATCAACCAGCCGCAGAGACAGCAAGGGTCTGCCGTCGATTTCACTTGGCTCGCCAGTTGTTGAGACCAGAGTGGTCTTGGCCGTCCTCTGGGCCCTTCTAGCCAGAGGCTGGATCTAGGCCCCTCCCGGAGTTGATGGCGATGCTGAGAGCGTTTTAGCTGGGGTGTTGTCTCCCGTAAACTTAATTAATTCTAGGTCAAATTTTGACTCGGATCCGAGTCCAAACCCGCCATCAAACAATGACCAATGTGCATGATCGCTGCAGCAGTATGCCATTAGCAGACTGACTCAAGTCTAATGTAGACTTGACTCTATTTTAGACTTGAATCTGACTGCTTAGGCATACTGCTACAGTCAGCATTACCTGGTGTTGGGGTCAAACTTATCTCATGAAACTGACCTAGCTTTGGGGCTAAAGTTCATTTTGGGTCATGCTCTTTATAACATTGATACAGTCGTGATTTTTCTTTGCGTCTCAAAGAGTCTGTGAATCCTCTGAAATGTAACACCCAGGAGGTTCAGGGGCTTTCTCTAGTCCAAATGTATCTAGACCGTTATTATAAGTGTAAAAGGAATGTAAAAAGATGAGAAATTAGAAATGCTTTTATTATTAATTTTTGACAGGAACTTGGAGCAAATAATCGGCAAGAAAAAGTGGTAAGTGTAAAGCTAGTTTTGTTGTGTGTTTGATGTATGAATAGCTCTTGCATCTTGTCAAAAGGCTTCTATATCACTGTTCTGATTGGCATGAATTCAAAGCTCTACTATTAAAACTCAGTAATTGAAACAATAAAAATATAAAACAGTGTATGATTGTAATTTGATTGAATTGGATTTTGTTGAATCTGTGTTTGTTTTCTTGTTCTACAGCCTCCAGTCTGGGAGACAGTGAGCACAATCTGCTACACTAGTGGTACAACAGGGACACCAAAGGGTGTTATACTAACCCATGGCAACATCCTGGCATGCGTAAACGCATTCTTCATTCACAGAGGGGTGAGTATTACGCAAGAAATGCGAGCGGGAAGTGGAACGCCGATGGTTTTTTTTTTTTAACTTCCAGCTTGTTTCAAATCAACTATGTGCAATCTGCACTCAAGTTCAAGTCAAGTCAAGTTTGTTTATTTGTCCACAGTATCAAGATCAGTCTATAATAGCAAATATTACTACAATCTACAGATAAAAAATAGATATTTATGCTTATGTAACTTAGCGGGCAAATTACATGGCATGAGGCATGGACTCAATTATCAAGCTGTGTTTTAAACCTTAAATATAGAAATTCTCTGGGCCAGATATTCTGTGGGCCAAATTTTCTTAAGCCTGTAAGCACAAAAGCTTGCTCAGCACATACAAACCTTTACTTAAGGAAAGAGTAACTACCAAAAGTATACCTTCCCTTTTTGTTTACACACTCGGCTGACGCCAATTGTTGTTTTGGTTTTGTCGGAACTAAATTCCCTTTATATTTATTCCCTTTTTTGTTTTCGTCAGAGCTCAAGTAAGTTGGACCTACGCACAGATGATGTCTACATATCCTACCTTCCACTGGCTCATATCTATGAGCGTCTGTCACAGGTAAATATCATGTCAATAATTTTAATTTAAAAAGGACAAAAAATATAGACTAATTGAATCGTAAAATCAATTTCTTGTAAATTGCAACACTCATTCTGAATCAGAATTATAGTCTGCAAAGGTTTCTAATGGAAACATCACATCAAAGTGTAATAGGAGGGTTGTTTCTGTTCAGCAGAGTGTGGGTTTGAATCCCGGTCGTGACACTTATGTCCTTGAGCATGACACTTAACCATTGCTTCTCTCCACCCAGGGGTAAATATGGGTGCCTGCGAGGGCAGATATGGTTCTTGTGGTTGATTAGCTTAGTGCGCTTCTTTTTCTGACAGTACAGGCTGTATACTCCCCAGGGAGCTGAGACGGTTGAAATGGCCCAGTGAATGTTGAAGCGCCATGAGCGTCACTGCTTGACGGACCTAAACTCTATATAAGAAGCTACTATTATTAATATTTGTCAATATTTTAAATGGTTCTTGCTTCCTAGGTGACTGTACTTATAAATGGCGGATGCATCGGTTTCTTCCGTGGAGATCCAAAGAAACTTTTAGATGATATTAAAGAATTGAGACCAACAATGTTTCCATGTGTTCCGAGGGTCATGAACAAAATCTACGACAAGGTCAACTATTTTCATTTTCATCTAATTTGTACACAAGGCTTTAGGATTATACCAGCTTTATTTTTAATTAAATTTCTATGATCCTGAAAAGCAACTCGAACTCAAACACTTCAACTCGTTGAAATCTCTGATTGTGAAGTTACAATGAATGTTATCCATGGCATTGTGTCATTGCAAATATCACCCTGCAACGTAGACCATAAGCAGATCCCTTATACACGAACATTGCTTCACAGACATCAAAAGCAAAAGAAATAATCAAACTACATGTATACATTAATCAATAATTGCGAAATTCTACGACAGACTGGGAGTAAAAGTCACAGATTGAAAGATTGTTAGCGTTGATTATTGTATGCAAAGGGTTGTGGTTGAATATGTATAGGTTCAATACTGACTATTGTTTTGTTCATATGGGACCGATAGTTAAGAAGCAGGGTCCAACTTCATAAAGCCTGAAAAGCCTATATTTTTCAAGACCAGTAGTTCTTTATGTTATGGTGAAATGAGGGTATACTTTAAAATGTTTTATTAGTTTGGACCTGTGTATTTGAAGCTATAACTTTTTATTATACTGGGTGCTCTGAAAATTTGCAATAAACCTGAGGTCATTAACAAGAATTTGCATTCAGCCTTGTTCCTATACGACCAAATTTAATCAAAATATTCTTGCTGGTACGTAGGTGCAACAAGGTGTGGCAGAAAAAGGAATGGTTGCGAAATTTCTTATGAACACAGCACTGAGCAAAAAAACCAAGGAACTTGAAAGGTATGACACTGGTTTCATTTTCTAAATTATGTAGACATTGTTTTCAAAGTTCCCTTGTCAAAATCAAGCCCTGACGAAGAATGAGCCACCCTACCTATCCACCACTGACAAATCAACAGCCCCTCCAATTAAGCTTGGGCGATATTGCTTTTATTATCCTTAATATATCTTCAAAAAAGTATCGCGATATTCAATTAAATCGCGATTTACATTTGAAATGTAAAACTCTGACATTTTACTATGCTCATTTTTCATACTTCAATACTACAAATCGAGGTATGGATCTGTGAGGTGTACTGTCTTCCCATGGTGTTACAGCTCTATGAGTTACACTCATAAAGTGTCTTTTAAAGTGTCATGACTGTTCTTACATGTGTGTATATCCTGCCCATTTCATTCTAGCTAACCAATAAGCATCCATAATGCACATGGGGTGACCTCTCATTAATAAAACGGTTGTTGATGGGTTGTGGTTTGTGTAATATGATCCCATTGTGTTCTGTGGTGAGGCGGCGCACAAGGCTCCCACAAGGGAGGTAATACATTGTGTTACTTCTGAAGTGTCTGTGAGAGACCACGCTAAAGTCTTTGATGTTATTTTTTGTAATTTGGGAATTTTGGGGTTGATTCTGGGACTTTTTTTTTTTAAGCAGCCCGCTGTGGTTGCAAGACGTCTCAATCAAGGAAGACATCGTGATACTTCATCAAAACCATGATATACCGATAATTCGATTAACAAAAAAATCAAGACCATATATGGTAATATGGTAATCGTTTAAGAAATGGTATCGCGATTTACGATGATATCGAGATATTGCCCAAGCTTACCTCCAATTCAAACCTCACTACCTTTGGTTAAACAAAGAGCATTTACCAAATAATTGTAAAAAGTTAAAATTAAATTCTGCATTTTTTTTCAGAGGAATTTTCAGAAATGACGGCTTTTGGGACAGAATCTTTCGAAAAATCCGGGTGAGAAACTAATGTTTTCTGTTCATCTGAATCCAGCACGTAACAAAAGACATGTTTAGCTTTCAAGTGAATAGTGTAGAACTTTTGAATTGATGTTGTAATGTATGAAGGATACTGTAATGGCACTTGAGGGCAAGCTCAAAGGGGTTTCTGGTTGAGTTATCACTGTTTGAGTAATCACTGTTTGAGTTATCATCGTTTTAGTTGTCACTGTTTTAGTTATCATCGTTTGAGTTATCACTGTTTGAGTTATCATCGTTTGATTCCAAACTGTTTAAGGTGGCTTGTGCCTAAAGTCTTGCCTCTCATCAATGTGGCCCTGGTTCAATTTCCTGCTAGGGCTATATGTGATTTGAGTTATCACCGTTTGAGTTATCACTGTTTGAGTTATCACTGTTTGAGTTATCATTGTTTGATTCCAAACTGTTTAAGGTGGCTTGTGCCTAAAGACTGCCTCTCATTAATTTGGCACTGGTTCAATTTCCTGCTAGGGCTATATGTGATTTGAGTTATCACTGTTTGAGTTATCACTGTTTGAGTTATCATCGTTTGATTCGAAACTGTTTAAGGTGGCTTGTGCCTAAAGACTGCCTCTCATTAATTTGGCACTGGTTCAATTTCCTGCTAGGGCTATATGTGATTTGAGTTATCACCGTTTGAGTTATCACTGTTTGAGTTATCGCTGTTTGAGTTATCATCGTTTGATTCCAAACTGTTTAAGGTGGCTTGTGCCTAAAGACTGCCTCTCATTAATTTGGCAGTGGTTCAATTTCCTGCTAGGGCTATATGTGATTTGAGTTATCACCGTTTGAGTTATCACTGTTTGAGTTATCGCTGTTTAAGTTATCATCGTTTGATTCCAAACTGTTTAAGGTGGCTTGTGCCTAAAGACTGCCTCTCATTAATTTGGCAGTGGTTCAATTTCCTGCTAGGGCTATATGTGATTTGAGTTATCACCGTTTGAGTTATCACTGTTTGAGTTATCGCTGTTTAAGTTATCATCGTTTGATTCCAAACTGTTTAAGGTGGCTTGTGCCTAAAGACTGCCTCTCATTAATTTGGCACTGGTTCAATTTCCTCCTAGGGCTATATGTGATTTGAGTTATCACCGTTTGAGTTATCACTGTTTGAGTTATCGCTGTTTAAGTTATCATCGTTTGATTCCAAACTGTTTAAGGTGGCTTGTGCCTAAAGTCTTGCCTCTCATCAATGTGGCCCTGGTTCAATTTCCTGCTAGGGCTATATGTGATTTGAGTTATCACCGTTTGAGTTATCACTGTTTGAGTTATCGCTGTTTGAGTTATCATCGTTTGATTCCAAACTGTTTAAGGTGGCTTGTGCCTAAAGACTGCGTCTCATTAATTTGGCACTGGTTCAATTTCCTCCTAGGGCTATATGTGATTTGAGTTATCACCGTTTGAGTTATCACTGTTTGAGTTATCGCTGTTTAAGTTATCATCGTTTGATTCCAAACTGTTTAAGGTGGCTTGTGCCTAAAGTCTTGCCTCTCATCAATGTGGCCCTGGTTCAATTTCCTGCTAGGGCTATATGTGATTTGAGTTATCACCGTTTGAGTTATCACTGTTTGAGTTATCGCTGTTTGAGTTATCATCGTTTGATTCCAAACTGTTTAAGGTGGCTTGTGCCTAAAGACTGCCTCTCATTAATTTGGCACTGGTTCAATTTCCTGCTAGGGCTATATGTGATTTGAGTTATCACCGTTTGAGTTATCACTGTTTGAGTTATCGCTGTTTAAGTTATCATCGTTTGATTCCAAACTGTTTAAGGTGGCTTGTGCCTAAAGACTGCGTCTCATTAATTTGGCACTGGTTCAATTTCCTCCTAGGGCTATATGTGATTTGAGTTATCACCGTTTGAGTTATCACTGTTTGAGTTATCGCTGTTTAAGTTATCATCGTTTGATTCCAAACTGTTTAAGGTGGCTTGTGCCTAAAGTCTTGCCTCTCATCAATGTGGCCCTGGTTCAATTTCCTGCTAGGGCTATATGTGATTTGAGTTATCACCGTTTGAGTTATCACTGTTTGAGTTATTGCTGTTTGAGTTATCATCGTTTGATTCCAAACTGTTTAAGGTGGCTTGTGCCTAAAGACTGCGTCTCATTAATTTGGCACTGGTTCAATTTCCTCCTAGGGCTATATGTGATTTGAGTTATCACCGTTTGAGTTATCACTGTTTGAGTTATCGCTGTTTAAGTTATCATCGTTTGATTCCAAACTGTTTAAGGTGGCTTGTGCCTAAAGTCTTGCCTCTCATCAATGTGGCCCTGGTTCAATTTCCTGCTAGGGCTATATGTGATTTGAGTTATCACCGTTTGAGTTATCACTGTTTGAGTTATCGCTGTTTGAGTTATCATCGTTTGATTCCAAACTGTTTAAGGTGGCTTGTGCCTAAAGACTGCCTCTCATTAATTTGGCACTGGTTCAATTTCCTGCTAGGGCTATATGTGATTTGAGTTATCACTGTTTGAGTTATCACTGTTTGAGTTATCGCTGTTTGAGTTATCATCGTTTGATTCGAAACTGTTTAAGGTGGCTTGTGCCTAAAGACTGCCTCTCATTAATTTGGCACTGGTTCAATTTCCTGCTAGGGCTATATGTGATTGAAGTTGTGCATTTGGTTTCTCTTATGCCACAAGGGTTTACCTCACCGCCCTATAATGGTCTTCCTCCCCTCAGGAAAAATCAAACCTTCCATATCTGGCTGTGCTTTGTGCTCTTATATCTGTCAATGTAGCATGCTGCCAAAAGTTCTTGTGGCATCCTTTGCATTCAGTACCTCAGCTGCTAGTATTAAAGGATGATCAGCCTCTCAAATCACATAACTCTCAAATGGCTGGTTATATCCATAAACAATTTTAGGAATTGATGTCTGCTTGCGACTGTCTTCATGAATGAATCTTAAGACTGAGTAACAATTATAATTTAATTTGTATATTAAAACTAGGTGATGACTGGTGGGCGAGTTCGGTTTATCACTACTGGTGCTGCTCCTGTTTCCCATCAGGTCAAGATGTTCTTTAGATGTGCTTTTGGTGCTTCGGTAAGTAGTCACAGTTATCCTTCTGAGTTTTCTTGTTAAAGCCATTGGACCCTTTCGGTAAACAGTGTTGTCCAAGGCCCACACTTTGTGTACCACAACTTCTATATCAAATAACAAACCTGTGAAAATTTAGGCTCAATCGGTCATCGGAGTCGGGAGAAAACAACGGAAAATCCCACCCTTGTTTCCGCGCGTTTCGCCGTGTCATGACATGTGTTTAAAATAAATCCGTAATTCTCATTAACGAGAATTTATATTGTTTTGCTGTTTTCTCAAAAAGTAAAGCATTTCATGGAATAATATTTCAAGAGAAGTCTTTCACCATTGCCTTCTGTACACCCTGTAAGTTATTTGTAAATCTGTGAACTTTTTTTTTTCTGAACCGAAAGAGTCCAATGGCTTTAAGCACTACCAGAGTTGTTAAAATCCAAGGACAAGTAACTCGTCCTAATCTCAAGATAAGAATAATCTTAACTCTTTTTGACTCTTGGTTAGGATGAGTTACTCGTCCTAACTCGAAATACTCGAGATAAGACCAGTCTAAACACTTTGTTAGGATGAGTAACTCGTCCTTTATCGAGATAAGACTAATCTTAACGCTTTGTGATTCTTTGTTAGGATGAGTAACTCATCCTAACAATGAGTAACTCATCCTACCTCAAACTCAAAATACTCAAGATAAGACTAATCTTAACTCTTTGTGACTCTTTGTTAGGATGAGTAACTTGTCCTAACTAGAGATACTCAATAAGACCAGTCTAAACTCTTTGTTACAATAAGTAACTCCTCCTAAGACCAGTCTTACATCTTTGTGAAATCCATCCCAGATTGTTTGTCCAGCCTTGACTTAAAAACTTCACTTGAACAAAGGGAAACTAGAATATAATGAATCAAAATAATTTGTCTTAAAAAAGAGCTCACTGTTTATGTTGTTTGCAGTTAATTGAAGGTTACGGACAGACTGAGTCTGGTAGCGTATCAACCATAACACTTCTAAACGATGTGAGTGCTAACCATGTCGGATGTCCGCTGGTATCCATGTACTATAAGCTACAAGATGTTCCTGAGATGGACTATTACGCTAAAGATTGCCAAGGAGAGGTAAGTCAGGGTGCCATACTTAAGATTCACTGTCCAGGGCTCGTATTGAAGACCACTGGGTTTGGAGCTCATAATGTTTGTTTACTGGACCAAAGGAGTGATAAGTCAGGGTGCCATACTTTAGATTCACTGTCCAGGGCTCGTATTGAAGACCACTGGGTTTGGAGCTCATAATGTTTGTTAACTGACCAAAATATTCTTCACAAGAACACCATCAAAAGGAGAAAGGCATAACAATCAAAATGACAACATATATTTCTAGCTTGTCATACTTGTTGTTATCCTGGACAGATTTGCCTGAAAGGATTCGGGGTGTTCAAGGGATACTTCAATGAACCAGCGAAGACTGCTGAAACAATCGATGAAGATGGTTGGTTACATACGGGAGATATCGGAAAATGGCTGCCTGTAAGTATAGAATTAGCTTGAACATCTGACGTCACAATTTGAGGCTCATGAATTACCCCAGAGACTCACCTTGAGCCTTTGTCAATCCCTGTCCCTGACCTCGCATTCATTCCAAATGGAGATTCATGTTCAAATCCTACATACATGTACAAATGCTGCATGCATCTGCCAATTATCACCTCGGACCAATCAAAACACAGCTATGGAAAGCTTCTGTCACGGCCTGTTTATCCAATGTAATGGTTGTATCCAATGAAATCACCAGTTCTGTAAAACAAATACGTGTATAATCCTTGCTGATGGATAAAGACGGACCAGCGAAGACTCTAGTAGATGACTCTAGAGTGTCCTCAAGGAGGGCGCTGTTTGCCCTGGTGATGTCATATGCAAATCAAATAAGTTTGGTTCAACACCTCATTAAATTTGTACAAGTAAATTCAAATTTTACATGCAAATATAGAGAAAATCCAATTACAAGTAAAACCTTGAACTTATTCATCAACAATCACTTTGCATACTAGTTTTTGATTTTTATTTGATTGAAATATTGAAGTTTTGAGTCATGAAATGAACAGCATTTTAAAGAGTAAATATTCCCGTTGTTTCTGCTTAGAATGGACAATTATCAATCATTGACCGGAAGAAACACATCTTCAAAATGGCGCAGGGTGAATACATCGCTCCAGAGAAAATTGAGAATGTCTACATCCGTAGTGAGTTTGTCTCACAGTGTTTTGTACATGGAGACGGCCTTAAGGTATATGCACAGATTTATATTTGTAGTTTTCTAATTCAATTTTTCAACTTTAAAAGTGAACATAGTACAAAAGTGAAACAAAAACTTAATGTTCTTTATCCCCGGTGCAAATTTCCACCTGTTTATAATTGCCTTCGTTCTGCAATAATCAATCTTTGTCATTTACAGGTTTATGTTTGGAAACATTTGCATACACTAAGGAACCTCACGGCCAAGTGATCTAGTACAATATACTTCTGTGGCTCACAGAGCTTGAGTTTTGAATAGCTTGTTTGTGTTTTTATTAGGGGAGTCTGATTGCGATTGTTGTTTGTGTTTTTATTATCAATCTGATTGCGGTTGTTGTTTGTATTTGTATTAGGCGAGTCTGATTGCGATTATTGTTTGTGTTTTTATTATCAATCTGATTGCGGTTGTTGTTTGTATTTGTATTAGGCGAGTCTGATTGTGGTTGTTGTTTGTGTTTTCTTTAGGCGAGTCTGATTGCGATTGTTGTACCAGATGAAGAAGTGATTCCAAAACTCGCTAAGAGTAAAGGTGTCGCAGGAGACATCAAAGAAATCTGCTTAAACAAGGTAAATATCAAAACAATAATGCAATATTTAAAACTTTGCATGTTCGGAATTCAATCAGCTGGCGAAAGTTCAAAGACAGAGAGACAAATAAGGAGACCACCAACATAAGGGCTAGATAGCTCAGTTGTCAGAGTGCAAGCACGATAAAATGGAGGTTGCAGATTCAAATCCTACTGTCGTCACTTTGTCTTTGTTCAACTCAAATTTACCCTGTCGGTTTTCCTTCTTGTTTCTCAATAAAAAGTGCAATCCCTTAAGGTGATTCCCTCCCCAGGTCGTATCTTAAACTTGGTTGTGATCTCTTGGGTGTGATCTCTGGTTTGTGGTTATAAAGTAGTTATTGGTCGAATGGCTTCTGACTGGCACCCCTGAACAAAGATAATGATAAAGTAGGAACACTGCCATCATTAGGGCTAGATTGCTCAGTTGGTAAAGCACCGGCATGTTAATTCGGAGGTCAGAAGTTCAAGTTCCACTCTTGTAAATGTTTCTCATTCTTCCCCAAATAAATAACAATAGAGTTATATACTGGTGAGTATTGAGTCAAGTGTGTTTGGTAAAGTCAGTGGTTTAAGTTTGGTTTTTATTGACAAGGAACTTTTCATGACTTATTTCCCTCAAGGATGTGAAGAAAGCGGTTCTAGAGGACATGGTCAAGATTGGCAAAGAAGCCAAACTGCATAGCTTTGAACAGGTAGGTGCATACTTTTTATCAATTGGGCAGAGTAAATTTTCTTGAAGCCCTCTGTGAAGCTACACTACCACAATTTAGAAATACCATACCATAGTTTTTTTATTTTTTTATGGCGGTGGAAAAGGTTGGCTTAGTGGTTTCTTTCTCTGCCTTTCACCTCTATAGACTCTGGTTCGAATCCCACCTTAAACCAGAACCTTGCATGTGGATTGGGTTTTTCGTCCTTACTTGGTTACATGGGTATTTCCTTCTACATACTTACAAATTGCACAGTATAATAATGAGGATAGTAGAAAACATCCCTTGAAATATTTCTGTCTGAAGTGTCATACTTTATGAGAAATAAATTATCTAATTTCGCGTTTGGAGCCTATCGCTCAGTGAGCGTTTTATTAATTTGTTGTTTTGCATCGATGTCCTACAAATGTGTATTCGGTTTTTCACTATTTTCTCGTGACCCAGATGGCCGCTCGATCTCAAACTTCGAAAGATTTGTCAGTTTAAGTATATTATGGTGGATTAAATAAAGTGCTTACACTGCCAGCAACTGTTTTGTGTGCAGTCACACTAAAATCACATTTAATTTTATCATGATTAAAATTGTATTGACTATTTTTCTTTAAAATTCAGGTTAAGGATATATATCTTGAAAGTGAGCTTTTCAGCGTGGAGAACAACTTACTGACCCCTACCATGAAATCAAAGCGTCCATGCTTAAAGAAGCATTATGCTGAGCAGATTGAAAGCTTGTATAATAATCTGGAGTAATATGAGTACAAAGTCACGTGAGTACAATAAGCAAAAACTGTCATACAGTAAGCTAGAATTATTCTCGCTTGTTGTCTCAGCAGAAAGGGCCTAGCCAAAGTGTGTCTTGTAACAAACCAGTAAACAATTTTTGTTTACTTTTGTTTTTCAATATTTACCACTTAAATACCTCGTTCATTTTGACTGCATTTTATTATTAAAACATTCCTTATTTGGCATTACATATTCAGGGCAGCTTGAAGCGTTCATTTTGAAGCATTCATTTGGATCTTATTTTATTATTAAAACATTCCTTATTTAGTATTACATATCCAGGCCAGTTTGAAGCGTCACAATTTTTCTGAGTATATTTCTTACATTGTTATTTCGGTTCGTTTGAAGAAGTTACTTTAAGGTAAGGGTTTGACTGAGCAAAAATACATTTTTTGTAGCAGCAAGTTCATTTTAATTTCTTGTTATTTTACCAATACCAGAAAGTGTTCTGATAACACACTGCCAGACATAGTTTTTATCAACTGATAATTTGTAATGTCTATTTTTGTATTCATAAAATTTGAGATTTTCACATTAACTTTAACATAATTAATTATTTATAATGTGGATGAGTTATTGAAATATAAAGCCTTCAACCATTAGAATGATCTTCAAGATTTATGATATTATTAGCGTTAAATTGACTTTATTTTTGAATATTTTGGTAACAATATTCTATATAACATTTCCCGTAGTATTCAGGGTATTTTATTTTTCAGGTTTGTTTGATTTGTATTTGACTTTTATTAGCTGAACAAAGCCATTGGGCACTTTCGGTAAACAGTATTGTCTAAAGGTAACAAAAATAACAAACCTGTGAAAATTTAGGCTCAATCGGTCCTCGGAGTCGGGAGAAAATAACGGGGAAAACCCTCCCTTGTTTCCGCACGTTTCACGTGTCATGACATGTGTTTAAAATAAATCTGTATTTCTCGATTGATAATTGTTTTAATGTTTTCTCGAAAAGTAAAGCATTTCATGGAATAGTATTTCAGCGGAAGTCTTTCACCATTACCTTCTGTAAACCCTGTAAGTTGTTTGTAAATCTGTGAACTTTTATTTTTTCTGTGCCGAAAGTGTTTAATGGCTATAGTGTATAAAGCAATTTCGTTGACTGAAAAACATAGGGCAAAATATAATTTTTGTAACAATACTTGTATATTTTGGGTAAATTTTACTAATATTTTCCAAGTCTTCTTTCTCAGTTTGTTCAGATTAATTTTAATCTGTAATACTCGGGTGTCTGCTGAAATGTGCGTTTTTTTTTATATATTGTATTATTCTCTACACTACAAAAGTTTAATAAAAGTTTGACATTAAATATATTTTGAAGGTTGAATGATATTAGAGATGTAGAAATGTTTAATACAAATATGATATTCTGAAGTTAAATAAGATGTACTCTACTAGTTGAGTTCAAAGAGTGTTTGTGTATACTTTCCTTTGCTTTCAGGTAGGGTCATACGAGAAAGGGTTAATTCTATCCGAAAGACCCCTTGTTTTAAAGATGATAATGGTAGTAAGCATCCTGCGAAATTATTTACTTATAAATGACCGGTTGATTAGAAATCATTTGAAGTTCATGTAAATTTAACTTTCCAAAACTCCTGCATGGGTAATGATGGAGACCATATTACTGTGGTACCGTTTCGGTGATGCAGTTCTAACCCAATGTCACCTCGCTAAATGTGGTCAACTTGTAGATGGTTTCGACGTTCTTGGTACATATATTTATTTTTTTAACAAGTAGAAACTCTCCTGGGTGATATTTATGTTTCATTCTTGACTATTAGCCCATAAAGCGGCATTGCTTTAAACTGGCTTTCACATTAGCTTATGGCATAACGTTTTGCACGTTGTTATATTTTGGTGAACACTTCATGTGTCTGCGCTTTCAAAACATACCTTGAAACCTCTGTAACAGAAATAATTTAATTGAATTACATGACATTTCCAGGCAGGCAAGAAACCACATTGGTGACGTGGTAGACTACCGTAAAAAATCCAGGATTGTGACAAAGGCCCCTTTCTTAGTACAAAAATATAAACCAATTAAACATTGCAATCATTGGACTATGTGCCGGAGTCCTGGTTAATTGAAAAGTCGAATTAATTCGATTCTATATCTTCCGCCCTAAACACATTATTCAGAATCGATAATCTACAGAACATGGAAGTTCAGTTAGAAGGGGATCATTGACATCTGTTCTGATAATTCAGTTAAAGTATGTTGATAATTAGTATGGATGCGTTTTTCGCCAAAGAGAATAATTATTCGTCTGTTCTTTGCCCGCAGGGACCACCAATTAATGAAATACGGAACATAAGATGACGAATAAGTACTACTGATTACGAGTCATTTCGACTGTTGCGAATATTCAATTGATTTCATTTTCGGTTGGCTTTGTACGTTTTTTTCCCTTTCTCTGGAGCAATTCGGTTTTGTATAAAGTTGATCTGATATCGTTTATTGCACTGATATAAACACATTGAATTGAACTACCCCAGATTCAGAAGTTGGTAGACATCAGTTTGGAATCAACTTAATAACTAGAGGTAATAACTTTTCAGGTACAAATGTTGCTTTAAAGGGGTTGTCTTAAACTCAAACTCAGTTTTGTGATGCACTCATTTTCTGATAGATATACATGTAGTCTTTATGACAATGGGGTGAAAGTACAAGTCTTTAACCCTACTTTATAATGATGTTCTATGCTATTGGATTTGATGCAATTCTCTAGAGTGCAAATTTTGTCAACATCCAATGACCTCGCGTTACAAATTATGCGTTTTATTTTATTTATTTATTTATTTTAAATCTTCGGACGTAATTCTTTGTTGGCAGGGGCCGTCCAGGGTAAGGCAAAAGTTTTAAAAACTGTCATCAAAGCGACGTGCCATCCCAGACCCCTCCAACAAAAAACATACATGTTTATAAAAATACAGAAAATAAAAGCATGAATTTTAAAAATGTAGATAATAACATATAAAAGTACAAAACGCCACATTAAAATAAAATGTTTTTGTTCGAGAAACTTTTCATTCCTGTATTTTATATCTGAATTTCAATGCTACACAAGTCAAACTGACACAAACATTTATCTTTAGAAATGCAGAGTTTATTGCGTCTTGGTTCCTCGCGAAGAGTATCACATTAATTAAATGCCAGTTAACATTATTTTTACGTGAATAAAACTATTTTTTGTTCTCACTTTAAAGGCGTTTATCTAAAGAAAAATGAGTCTCTTCATTCATGGGGATCTTCTCTTTATTCATATCACACGGTACAAATACGCGAAACCAATGGCAACCAATCCACATTCGGTGAATTGTTTCCTGTTCTTTCCTGTAGCTTCACTGTAAACATGCCCCAAGGTATTTCTCAGTTATTCCCGGCATCCAGTGAGGTACTTGACAGTTTCGGCAAACCATGCATTCCCTTGTCGAGAGTATAAGTGAAGAACTATCTTATGAATATGAGATAAAAAGCAGCACTTCAGGGGGGGGGGGGGGGGGAGTCCGCCATAACTGAGCTCTGAGTAGGACCGTTATTTTTTCGTCTTGGCGCCGAGTGTCCCTCGGTTACCTCTTCCCGTTTTACGATATATCTCTTTACAAATTACTTGTCAATGTACAACTGATATTTTTCTTTCTTAGACAGACATTTGCTGGGAATAATTGTCCCCATTGCAGAATTTGACTTGAAGAGGATCTTCTTGAACCAAGCGCGGTTTCAGATCAAAGAGTCTCGAGTTTCTTCGGGCTAGTGACAATTCAACAACAACGCTGATCTAATTCTTAGACCTGTCTCGGTTCATGAAAGTTGAAGTCATTCGTGCCGGCATTTTGGTGCCCAGACATTTCCCGGAATGACAGTCTTCTGGATTCTAAATCATCTTGAATGTGCTCCCTTTACCGTGAAGAACGCATTTTGTGTTTTTCCGTATATTTTGCACAAAAAAACATTCTTACCCCAACAAGAAAGGGAAAACAGGGGAACACGATTGGAAACAAAACCAAAGAGAAACTTTATTGCAACTCTTTTTTTAAGCAGCGATAAACCGGCATAAACGACAACTACTTTTGCTTACTAGCAAATTACATGTATTGCTAAAAAAATTCTGAAAAGTGTGACTCCTGTGTGATGTGCTAGACAGCTAGCGAGAAACGCAGTGAATATAAGCCGGTTGTTCTTTTTCGAGTAAAATTACTTACTCTTAAAATGATGGTTTTGGAAAAAGATGTCAGTTTTTATCCCCCATTTTGAAGTTGAGAAACATAACTGTCAGACATGTTTCTTTGTATGTCTTATACGGACTGTTCTTGCGTGGAATCGGTGATATCCTAAAAAAGAAAGAAAGAAGAAACCAACTTTTCAAAACTGCACGTTGGCATAGCTTGGAACAGTCAAACGGTTTCAAAAATCAAAAGTAAACTTGCCATTCAAACTAAATTAGTTTTATTGACCGAGGAGTCTGCAATGAATTTCCTGCACGAATATTCATTTCAAACTGTTCATGACACAGAAAATGTCAGATGCCGTCAAATATCATGACGTATTATTACAATCAATGTCAGCCCTTTTTCTGTTCATTGTCTCAGAAATGATATTAACTTCCTCTTGTCACAACATCGACTGGAACTTGAAAGCTGCATCAATATGAGTCGAGAATTTCTGACGTGTTTCCGCAAAAACCAGCATTCTCTGTTTATTGTACCGGGTAGCTAGCGCGAAATGTTCCGTATGAGTGTTGCACTTAATGTCATTCTACATTAGCCGGAGAATCCGTCAAACTAATCCGGCTCGTCTTGTCACCGAGGAATGCTTCTTAATGCGAGGGGGGGGGGGGGGCATGATGAAGTCAGCATTGACTGGAACCGATTGGCCAGCTAATCTAACCTTAACCTGATCTAACCGTTTTGAGATTGAAGACGATTTGCTGATGGCAATGACCTGAAACTCCAGCTCACAGATCCGAGATTTTAAAGATGAATGGTAGTCTGGTTTGAAATTAACCGACAGACTTTCGTAGTACCTTCGTCATACCTTTATTGAGGAGTTTTTTCCTGCTTACCATTGGTCATGTTTGCTTACCAATTAATTAATTGGGCTTTGATAGGGTCCATGGACTGATGTTTGTTTATTTGTTGTTGTGTCGTGATTTTGATTGTACTTGTTATCCGTACAAGATCTCCTTTTTAAAAACAAGTTCAAGGTTTATGGGGGTCAGGGAAGTGACCGTTTGGTTAACAAACTTTTTTTTTCTTCTTGTGTGAATTGCTGTCTATGGTTATTTCACTGCAGGTTGAAAGTCTCGATTGTCGCACTGGTCCGATTTACGCCGTGGCGGGCGCTATTTTACGGATTCACGGTTTAACACATTCATGTAGCTCTGTAGGCCCCTATTCTGCAAGAAGTCGTAATGCCCTAAATACATAAAACATGAGTCTCACAAGAAAGTGTAGCATCACGAGTGAACAACCAGCACTCATAATTGCGTCTAAAACGGTCTTTGTGTTGTTTGGTCTCTTCAAAATCTAGAGTAAAGTTGACTGCTCACTTTAAAGTTATATCATCGCAATATACAACCATTGATAACACGGATTTGTTTTTATATTTTTTAATATTTGGGTTATTATAATGGAAAATGCAAGCGGGTGCTCATTTGCATTCTTATTATTAGTGATATGTAACAACTTACAAAGATCTATAAACATCGCTTAAAAATGCTGTATCATAATTTTAAAACATTTTTCGGAACGCTCACATTTCATTTCTAAAGGATCGTAATTGCAATTCTAGTCTAAAAGGCGGGTTACGTAAATCTGACGCACGCTGACGTGACCATTGACGCCATTCGATCAAAACACTGAACAGACTTTTGTCACCAAAAACTAATGCATATAAATAAATGAAAAGGTTGTTTTTGTATTGATTGTTTTTTTGGTTTTTTTCTTTGTTTGTTTGTTTGTTTGTTTGTTTGTTTTTGTGTTTGTTTTGTGTACAAAGAGCAAACCAAAACCCCGACAAGGTCAATGAACAAATCGAGTAAGGATGAAGACATCTCGAAACGTCGACTAATGATCTCAAGTATAGCTGATCAGCTATGTATTAATGGCGTCGCTTTTCTTAGTATGCCCCGCACATCAAACTCTCATGTGTGGCCTAGCACATCAAACTCTCATGTTTTTGCGGATAGGGGCCCGCGTGTGGAACAAAAACAAACCCTCGTTTTAATTGTAGTTTTCATGCATATCAATTAGGCTACAACATTACGCCTTACACGTCAGGGGGGTCCTAAAGACGGAATTCGACACCCTTTCTTGAGAGGTCCTGAAATTGCTGGACCTGTCGAGAGCATGAAGGTAACAATTTGCAAGTTTAATAGAGCACAAACTGTTATTGGAGATCTTTGCGCACAGGTATCCTCATTACTCAAGCCAAATACTGTCTTTGTAGGCCGCGCGGTCTTTTCCTTCCAATGTTGTGAATTTACAACATTGAATAGTTATTAATGGAAAACTGAAGTCCAATGGTGTTTTCATGTACAGTTACTGGTTTTGACTTCACGGCAATGGTGAAAGCAAAGCAAACAATGATTCCGATGTCACGTTTGTATGGATAAGAAGCAACAACAACAACAACAAACAACAACAGTATAAACTCTGTTTTGTTTATAATATTTCTGTTTACGCATTTGCTTCGCACATTCGCCTGTATCCCCATGGTAATCATGAGTTGTGATTTTAAATCAACTACATTTTCGCGCTGTTTGTTGGCGAGCGGATGAAGTCGTTGGTTACTACACAGCACGCGACCTGAATTTACCTTTAAGTTCAAGTTGTGACCAAAGTAAAGTTTGGGAAGATGGGCTTTGATAAAAAGTGGCAAAAGATGACAAGTCTCAACCTCACGTGTAAACTGCCATTGTTAGACATTTTCGGTGCTGTGATATCATGTCACCTTCCAGAAAGACTCTATGATGACCGATTACAGACTGAGAAATCGCGTCATTTTCTAAGACCTTTCCTACATTGCTTTTAAGATGGTGTTGCTCTAGCGTCTAAGCAAGATAATAAGTTCACACGTTGACTTTTAATTCTTGCACAAAACAAGTGAACTTGGAGAGGTTAAATATCTCGACACTGGTGGTCTAAAGTGATGTATGGCGCTTCAGGAGCTCTGTAAATTAGACCAAACACTCAAATTAGTCCATAATTATTATTTATCCAGCAAGAAACAACACTACAATACAGAACTCCCATATGGGCCTGTAGCAGCTCAAGCAAAGCTAGACCTGCTGCCTGCGGGCCTTGACCCAGAATCACTGAACCGGATCCTGGGGTCAGGATAAACATGAATGAGTTATAGAAAAGTTTGCGGTAACACCATGTAATAACAATCTCTAAATGAGTTGGGGTGGTTCTGAAAAGAACCGTTGGATTAACTCGACGTTTCGATCAGTATGCTCTGATCGTCTAGGACGCTGATCGAAACGTCGAGTTAATCCAACGGTTCTTTTCAGAACCACCCCAACTCATTTAGAGATTGTTATTAGAAGACGATCAGAGCATACTGATCGAAACGTCGAGTTAATCCAACGGTTCTTTTCAGAACCACCCCAACTCATTTAGAGATTGTTATTACATGGTGTTACCGGAAACTTGTCTATATCTTACTTCCACCATGCAAAGTTTCAAATCCTACTTATGAATGAGTTAATAGAGAACCCTTGAACCATAGAGGGATCTTGACCCAAGAAGTGTCGTTGTGCATTGTAGGGTAAAACAAACACGATTCATGAGAATTTCTATTAAGTGATAGTGATACGATAGTGATTCGATAGTAACGATAGTGATTGAGAATTATGAAGACATCGCGCCTTACATCTGTTTGAATTCAACCTGACACAAGAAGTCCTCGGTGTTCTAGAAATGGCTGAGGATGAACGAGCAATTCTTAGTCAATCAAGCAAACTGTATCTCGGCTATTGGACTATGACCAGCCAGTACTTATTTAGGTCTCAGCATAGAGTAAGGTCTCAGCTATGGAGACGTCGATGGCTTCTAACTCAACGGCTGTTTCATGAATAAAACATCGCCTGCGGCGCGGCGCGGGAGCGTTATCGGTCACCAAAAAGCTACCGAGTGACCAGAGATGCGATTGGACGTGAATGTCGCGAAATTGCCCCACAATCAGGGAAGGTTCGATGTCAGAAAACATCCAGACTGGAAGCTTCCCTGTGTGAGATTTTGTCGGGTTCTGTCGCCCCTCGACACTTAGCCGACACAAGTACAAACAGGGTCAGTTTTAATTCCTGACATTATTACACGCCGTGCTGTAACCGTATGGCACTCGCAGAGTGACTGAGATGATTGGCGTAAGGCACCCACACACACAAACATTTCATCAATCTGTGTGCAGTTGTCGGACCATCTCTCACGAACGTCCAAGCAGTTAATTAGAAGCGAGGATTCTTTGACTCTCGAGAAGAGAGTTACAGCCGGTTGCAGACTTCAGTTTTACCCGACAACGTCAATGGCCGACAGGCAACCAATTTGACCATTGGTGAGTATTTCTTTTCACTAGTAGTAGTTATAGAATCTTAGATTGAACGTCAACTAAATGTTGCTAATGTAGCCATTTGCTTAATATTGTGCCTAATAAACAGTGAAGTCGGCCATCTTGTGTGGGATTCGAACCCACAATCGTTCCAATTCAATGGTCGCACTGTTAATTCATTGACGAAAGGCCAGCAGTTTTAGGCCTGAGTTTATTTATGTTGTTTGGCACTTGGCTGCAAATGTTACGTAATGAATGCCATTTGATGTGCTGTCTTTTTCAATTCGTCTTTGTGTGAAGTGCTAAACTGTGTAAACCACGTGACCAGTTAGTCAGCGAAATATGTTCACAAGAGAAATTCCTTTTAACTTTGTGTCGGATTTCCCATAACATCCGAGCATACATGGCTCGAAAGCTTGTTTTATTTTATGAATAAAAAATAACTCCGACGACCCCTTGATCGTTCCGTCCCTCGATCCAAACACCTATTTATATCCAAACCTAGTTTCTAGAAAAGGTCTTGTAATATTATCCATTCCCCTGTGTTAGAGTAAACTTAAACCCCTCTGGCCCATCCTTAGAAACATGTCCAAACTTTCTTTCCCCCACCCCCTGTTTTCCTAATAAGTTATGTTTAAAACATCCGATCTTGAAGATAAACACTTATTCTATAGACAGAGATAATATTCCAACACCGATAATCATTCATCAAAAAAGAAGCGAAGTCATAGGAACTGCGTAGTGATAATTTTGACACCTTGCGATGAGCAGGCCACCGACCGCGTCACTCTCGGGTTACTCTTTTCTAACGCTTTATTTTGACCCAAGATAACTGCAAGGACTTCCCATGGTGTTTCGTTACTCAATAAATTGATAATTTTTATCTCTTACGTTGACGCTTAACAAACGCTAACAAATGAAATAAGAGACCATTGTTTTTAATAATCTGTATCAGAGAAACATATCTGGTAATGAATGAACCACATCATGAATGACTAGCTCCGGCTGTGGCTTTGCTTCCTTCTAGCCGCAGTCAAAGTCGCTGGATTCAGACTCTGTCCTGCTGCCTCGTGATTGGTTGAGAGCGAGTCACATGATGTCCCTTTTTAACGTAAAAAAGTGCGACGCGCGACGAACTATCTGTATTCTATATATAGCAACCAATGTGTCTTACCATATCAACCAATGTACTATACCCATAGCAACCAGTGTCTTATATCCGTAGCAACTTCTTGGTGTCTGGACATCTGCTTTAATCCGTGTTTCGTAATGGTTTTTAGTCTCAATGGTTTTTTGCGTGAGTCCTCTTTTTTGTGACGTCACAGCTGGTTGCTGTAGTGCCAATTTAAAGGTAGAACCAGTCTGATTATAACCACAGCTTTCCATCGCTTGGATCACCCATGGAGGTAGAATTCTACCTCCATGGATCACCAAACCCCACTGGAATTCTCGAAATTGTTATAATCCTTGCTCCTGAAGACAAACTCTCCATTGCCTCACGGAGTCTCTCCATTTGCTTTTATCTGAGCACCCCTTAGGGTGTTCTCATTCACAGTACCCCAAACATCAATTAATTCTCTATACATTGGAAATATTTTCATATGGTTGTCTATAAACATGGGAGTGCACCTGTAGCGCCCAGCAAACTCAATCGACTGACGCCATCTGGACACGTGTCCACCCTACAGGCCGTAACGTCTTCCATCGTGTAGAAATCGACTTATTGTCCGCAGGGTTTAGTCACGAGTGGTCTTGAATAGATAGAAACATAATCAGGAATACTTTGAACCGAAGGGTTTTAGAAAATGGACCCTAGATGTGAACGATATACTTAAATCCATGAAAATTGCAAAAGTCTTATTTTTGTTTTACTCTTTGAGGCAACTGTTTCTATTCCAAACGACAGCCGATTTTAAGGGGGAGAACAAACAAATTCACCTGTTGATCAATTTTTAGTGAATGTTTGAATAATTTATTTTACCGTTTTCGTTACGTTGAAGCCTTTCACTGGTACTCATAAACGTTTATCAGCTTTGGGTCCAAAAGTTTGCGCGTTTGAAGCAAATGCGCAAGCGTATTACGTAGTGACATAATAATATGGGGTCACGCCCTAGCTAAACACGCTTAAAGGTGACTTTCAGTCATAGAGCTATATATATTGACTAGAGAGCTAACACCCCGTTATACACGCACTAAGGTTTTGAAGCCGTGTGGGCGCATCCATGTTTATGTACAAACCAATACAAAAGCTTGAAATTTTGTACGGCAATTGCACGGCTATTTGCATGATAGTGCGTTTGTTCTTTTTTATGTGCCACCGAAGCAAAAAATGCAGTAAATGTGAACGCACAATCTGCTGATCAGTGCACAAACTGCGAGCGTCATGTGCGTCATGATTAAAAGGCGCGTTTACTTTTTTTTTGGAAGGCAATCAAGTCGAAGTTACGGTTTTCGTAGCGCGGACGTACGCGCGCGAGTGTACAGTTGCGTTTGCGTACGTATACGCACACGCAGAATGTAAAATAATCGCGGCAATGTGTGTTCTCTTAAAATTCCGAATTCACGCAACACATCAAACATGTCTGCGCCCAGGGTGGCTTCAAAACGCAGAGCAAGTTAGCGCTCTAGTCAATATATATAGCTCTATGCTTTCAGTACAACATCTTGTTGAATGAAACTTCAAAGAGAGAACATCTTTAAGTGACGCACTGTAATTAGACTTCTTATACTGGTACGCATATTGCTTGGAAGCACGGTCAGTGTCTTAGTGACATGGCTTCATTCCTCTGTTTACAGATCAAAACCTTTCTATTTTTATTCTCTCAACACCCCAGGGAAGAATAACAAGAGTCCGAAACTGTTTGATGGATCTTCGCTTTATTTTTAGCCCAACTTTTAATATAATGCCAGCAAGTGCTTTGAAATATTGTTTAGAGTAATATTGTTGATCAACAAGTTCTGGTTTGTCGATTAAAATAACTGGGGGTTATTGAAATGCCGAGATTAATCGAGATTCTAATTTAGATGACATGAATTGATCTTAGGGCCTATGGGGTTCGGCTAAATTGCTTATACGAGCAAGCTATTCTTTGCAAATTCCGTCAGCGGTTCGTGCTCTTTTATGCTTCATTTTAAAGAATAAATTAGTTCTGTACAGTATTCTATAAACACGCCTAAAACTGGTGAAACTGATTTAAATTTGTATGATAAATCAACATTTAATGCTATGACTCAACCCACAGAAGCAAAAAGGAGATGTTGTTGCTGTTGTTGCTGTTGTTGTTGTTGTTGTTGTTGTTGTTGTTGTTTCTGTTTCTTTTCAAAGCTGCTGTTATCCATAAAGCATGGGAAAGAAGTGCACCCCTCCTTTTTTATTATGTCATGTACATTACATGTCAGTTTATGACAGTGATTTATAATGTCGAGTTGTCTCACTAATTGAGAAATGTTGATGATGACCTTAGTCTGTGTGGATGACATGTGTTTTGGTTATGAGGTCAACAACGTATACTTGAGCCACGGTGTATGATTAATATAGACCTTGAGTAATATACGAAACATCTTGTCTCGTTCTGGCATACCATGGTGGTAGTAAACTGGGCCGAGGTTTTGGCTGGAAAGCCCGTGGAGGAAACGCTGCGATCCCCCGACGAACGAACTGCACATCGGACATAATTTACGATTCGCTAGATGTGTTATTTCTGGATCTACGAGGACACGATGTCGTTCATAATTTGCAATGTTGATGTGTTTAATAGGCAGGGATGACTTATTGATGAAGATTAAGATGTTCCTCTTGTGTTATGAAATTATGCTTACGAGATGTCAAAAATGTCATAAAATGTCAATATGTTTTACTCCCACACTCAATAAAAAGCTCTGTGTTGCAGTCACTGTGTGGATATTCCTCTGTGAACTCCTATATTCATCAGCACACTGTGTGGACGTGTGTATGTCCACATGGTGTTTCAGTTCCTTTTCTTACTGCCGTTTAATTAGGGCCTACACAAAACAAACAGAAGACGTCAAGCAGAAAGAAGTGAAGAGAGAGAACAGAATGAATGAACAATTGCAGATGAACAATGAAAAAGACGATAGATGAGTGGAAGTATTGGGCCAGTAACGGGGGCGACTTTGTGGGGCGACATTGTTAGGGGCGAGTTTGTACATGAAAGGGGCGAGCTTGCTGGGGGCGACTTTGTGAGACGACTTAGCCGGGGGGGGGGGCGGGCGAAATGACTGGTTACCGTTTAAACACAAGAGGATGGAGACACATACACAAAGACTAAGCGAAGGCAGAGAAGGCAAAGACAAAAGGTTATTGTTCATTTCCATCTTGGCTATTCAGACCATGGGATTGAGCTAATAGTCTGGAACCCCATCACCCCCCTTTAAATCCATAGTTTTAATATCAATAACGTTTAATAATCATTCCAAACTATCTACAGAGATTCAGAACGGAACTAATTAACGCATTCTTGGGTGCAAATAATTAAGGAGTTTATTATTCTTAATCTCTTCTGATTTGTGGATTGAGTGTCATGGCTGGTTAATTAACCACTAGACATCCTTGGTGAACATTCCCCATCATGATAAATTTCTCAGTTATGTCATTATGTATCTGTCATTGATTTATCTACATTTTTAACATCATTAATGTTAATTAATTTCAGAGCACAATCGCAAACCAAGGTCTATTAAAATGGGGCAATATTTGTTTGTCATCTAATACATTATACATATATAAATTTCAAATTAAACAAAAAATTGACACAACTTGCGCAATATGCAACAAACGTAATTGACAAATTTTTTTCTCTTTTTTTTTAAGGAACGAAATTATTTTGTAAAGAACAATAATAGCTAAGGGCGCGTTATAAATACGGTTTTCATTGTATAAAACTATTTCAAACAAACAAAATACTTTATTTTGTACACGTCCTTTAAACAAGAATATCTGTACATGTCCCTGTATAAGGGCTCTTCTAAATAAATGGGTTTACTATTTCTAAATGAACCTTCGCAGCCACAGATCTCGTCACAGTTTAATAATTCGTCTTTACATGAACAAACAAGCCCTCTGGTGTTTTAAAACAGTTTAACGGTTTCACTCATTAGACATCATTTGTCAAATTCTACACATTCAACCCCAGAGGTCTAAAAGATAGTCGCGTTTATAATTTCATGCAAACGATTGTCTGCTCCAATTCTCACACACCATTTACAATGAAACACCCCAGGCCGCCTGAAATGACAAGACACCCACTTGTTTCTAAAGGGAAGGTGGTAAAATCCCCTTGGAGAGCTTAAAGTTTGTAGAGCTTCATCACTGAAAACAACTCAAGCTGTTGATCAACTAACAACCAAGTCGACCTTCGCTTGAAAAGAGCGACTTAGTGTGAGTTTCTTTGCAAAGGCTGTTTCGTTTCTCACACACGGAAGCTAATTTTACACCTGTAGTTATTAATCCCATCAAAGCCCCGCAGTGTTTGGTTCAAATAGACTCAACCTTGAAGAAAACACGCAAAAAACTGTGCGGTGAGAAACAATTGTTGAAGCACGTCATTCAATCCAAGCGTAGCCATTGGCTGAGTGTATAGCCCCGTGATGCTACCGTGACTGTGATTGGTCAACTGAAACTTAATCTGGGTAGACTTCTTTCAAGGGTTTGTACAGTGGTATACAAGTGCGTCTGAGAGTGGAAGCTAATGCGTAATGTCAACAAAGAATACAATCTAGTTGTCACACACCACCGATATAGAGCCATTGACAACCTCTCACCAGTCACGTATATCTGTATTATCACTTCTTCAAATAAGTCTCATGTCATTTTAAGTAACATTATCCCCCAGACAACCAACCCAGACCACTTAAATATGACAATACCCAGCTATCTCCAAGAAAAAGCTTGCAGCGTTGGTCCTCCAGGCGGTCACTCAACAAAATAGTGCAAACGTAAGTTGGCAGATGGTTGTATTATTTATTTCATACTATGTTGATGTAACTCGTTGGTGTTGGAGCTTAGGAATCGGGTCGCATCTGCTGAACTTTTCAGGTTGGTCAGCGTGAGGTTTTAATCTCGATCTTGACGGTCACCATTTTATCCATCTTAAAGATGAAGGTTCATATAGTAATTATTGATGTAAATATCTGGAATTGTTTAAGTGGCCAAGCAAATTATGTAAATTTTTACCAGATACTTCGTTCTGGTAACTATCTTAAGGGCGAGGCACCTTTTGCTATATCTTTAACGAAATATACAAATGTAGAAATGAAGATTGCTTTCATTCTTGAAAGACGCCTTTCTCTCGGCTCTTTGGGTTGCTATGAATGACCGCTACTCTGTCAGTTTCCCTCAAAGTAATTATTCACATAAAGATCAATGTACCCTCCTTGCCTATGTTTCTTGAAACCACACCTGCAGATCTTTTCAAAGCCAAAACTCCACACCATAATACATTTATTCTTATTATCCACATCAAACAAAGCCTTGGATCACCAATGTTGGAAAACTTTTGCTCCTGAAAATAATCCCTACCGTTTGAAACGATTTGTTCCTTAAAAATCTCGTAACTCACTCTAAAACAGACCCCAGAAACTTTAATTCTAAATTGTGTGACAAGATTGCACCTTTCAACAAGAACTGTTACACATCAAATGGTTCGCATTCTAGATCACCAATAATCAAATGAAATCAAAATCAATACTGTCTAAATATGGACCTAACCCCCCCCCCCCCTCCCCATCATACTCCAAGAAAGTGGTCTAATGGCATGAGAGGCCGGGTGTTTTGACTGTAATTTGACCCATCGGTTTATGGCTGTTCCATCATTGAGGTCATCGAGTTGTCACGTTGTCAATTTCCATCTTCCATTACGTCTCCAAACAAAGATCGGATCTTTGTTTCCCTCCTCCGGCTTCTTTTAAAAGGACGAGCAAACACAGATTATTGGATGTCGTCTTGACACTTCTTCTGACTCTAGAAGTGATGGGTCAAAGATAAGAAGAGGGGCTTGGTCCATTAGTTGCTTTGGTTTAGAGTCCATGTATCGGTGTCAGTATGGAAGAAAAGAGCCTTGGTATCCATAGAGAAACCTTTCTGTATAAGATCTCCGGTGAATTGAGGGCTTTGCTGGTCGGGAGCGCGCCGGGCCAAAGTGGTTGATTTACCGCGAGCTATCTCTCTATTAACACCCTTGGATCTTCGTTCCATTATCCGCCAATGCGCAATTAGTCCGAGCTGTCTCACAGAGCATCTTGACTAATTGACTTTGTGAAAATGGTTTTGTGTTTGTTGGGGGGGGGGGGGCAAACAAAGTGTGGATGGGATGTGTCAACTCGATGTACGGAGCTTGTTTTGACAGATTTCTTTTTGGAAGAAAATGGAAGAAAGGCGACATTCACGGTGCCTAAGAATTCCGTTCTGCTCTGTTAATTTGATAGAGATGAACCAGGCGTGTTTGATGGTCAAGCAGGGAAAAGAATTGCCCGAAACCCTGAAATCAAAACTCATTGTAAATTGTTTACTTCAAAATTTTGCATCACAAACGAGTAAATAAGATATTGGTGACATGTAAGTAAGGTTTGAAGATATGGTGGAGCTATTATAGAAATCGTTCTGTTACAATCATAGTATAGTTCTAGCACGACTATAACTGTCGTTACACATTCTTGTGAATTATTTGTCTATGTAAAGTTTAGAAGCGCGAATTAGTTTATTTGCCGCATCCCCTCTCTCAAGCCACTCCCCCTCCATGAACATCTCTGGATACGCCACTTCGTTTGCAGTTGTTCACTACTTGCAGTTATTCTGACAGCTTGTGGTCATTTTGTATCTCCATGATAGAGATGGCTACAATGTGTGACCGCGGGTAAGGGGTTGGTAAGGGGGGGGGGGTGGTAAGTTCACATGCCTCGGTCCATCGATGGGTGAAGTGATAGATGAACGGGTAGCAGCCGCTCACTGGACGACAGCTCCTCGTAATGCCTTGGCCTTTAGACACAATCCATTCCAGCCTGGCCTACCCTTTTAATAAGATTTTCTTAAAGGCAAATTGTCCATAGCTTAATCGCATTAATACATGACCGTTAGAGATCGTTGTAAGCCAGGAATAACCCGAGAGTGTCGTTACAATCCTTAGGCACACACAGAGTGTGACTAGAAACACCAAAGTGCTATCCGGTAATTCGCTTTATGATATGGGCTAGTTCTGATAACGTCGTTAGTTTTTGGCGTCTAACAGACTTAGTGTCAAATTTGACCGCAGTTTCTTTGAAAATGAATAGCGAGACACAAAATTTAATATATTATGTTGCCACTAATAGCTGTATCAAAATGGTCATATTTATTACTATTTTTAAAGTTCAGTTCAAGTGATAATAATTTGGTCATATTTTCTGTGGTCGCTAGAAATAGAATCATTCTGTCGCTTATAATATAGAACCATTCTGTCGCTTATAATATAGAACCATTCTGTCGCTTATAATATAGAATCATTCTGTCGCTTATAATATAGAATCATTCTGTCGCTTATAATATAGAATCATTCTGTCGCTTATAATATAGAATCATTCTGTCGCTTATAATCCCAATACGTCATCTGTCAACGATTTTAAACGTGCACTAAAAACAAACTTGTTCATGATGGTTTTCCTTATAATCGGTATCACTGGTGCTTTACGTTTGTTAATTTTTATCTTCAATAACATCACTTTGCCACTAATACCAGCGACTAATTAAGTATTGTATTATTTCTATTGCATATGCCCCTTATGTTTAAAACATTATTCAATTGCTATTTTTACTGGCAGGTGGTATATAATGCAAGGTTTACCCAACTTCCACATTATGTTCAATTCCATGTAATAATATGCTTAAGCTCTCAATGTGATTGGTCAGTTGCGATCGGGAGAGAAGTTACGTCACAGTGACGTACTCGTTTATGCAGTTGTGATTTGCCTACATACTAATTCCATGAGGTGATTTGGAGGATTGAGATGTATTTATAGTATTTTGAATATTTTCAAGTCATGCCATTTGGGAAATTTTAACTCTTGTGTACACAGTGGTCTCTAAATAATCCAATATATGCACATCGGGTGTTACCAGAAAGGGATTAGTTTCAGCCAGATTGTCGCAACACACCATAGTTACCCAAATCAAATCAAACATTGAAGATGTCGGATGATTATTTGATCATGGACTCAGTCGGTCTCTCTTCCAATCCAACTCCTTCAAGTTGACTTGACCCTTTTCACGCATCACGCTGTTGTTATTTTGAAAATCTCATTTTAGTTCAGTCAAGCGAGGTCTCTCCATCCTGGATTACTTATCACCCAATCTATAACCTGATAATGACCGTTTGATTAAGAGAGATGGTTTTCACGTGGGTCAAATGGTCAAGTTGATTTTGACCCACGTGGGTTGGAGGGGTGTGCCCCGGGTGGTGCAAATATTTGGTTGAGTTATATGGTATTGATACGGTGGATAAGCACGGTCGTGGCTGTGTGGTGACGGCCAACCTATGTCATGTCTCGTGGGATATTAAAATGTATAGTTTGCTATAAGAAGGTTAATTTATTTTACAGATGGCGTGTTCTATACACCGTATTGACGTGTCAGTCCTTGATTATAAATGAAATATGGCAATAATTATCATGAAAATCCAATGATAAGGCTTAAAACATAAAGTCAACATTTGTTAATTGTCTAAACAAGACAGTTACAAATAAATCCACACTTTCAAACCCCACTGTTACATCAAGGGAAGGACAAACCTATTAAAGTTAAAGCTCGGATCTTAAACCTGTTTGGCAACTTGATTAATTGGTTGAATTGTGCCTTTGATTAAACAACCATGGAGTAAGGTACACAGTCTCAGAGAATATGGAGAACGATATTTATATATAAAGCTGTCGTATACTTGCGTTTTGGAAAAATAAAACAAGCAGCTTTCAAAAATGTTATAATTTGATGGATGAGTAGTATGGATTGTTATGCTATAAGAACCTATATTTTTAAGGGATAAATCTGTGATGAACCAGATATATTACTCTTAATTTAATTTCCCAGAAAAACAAAATTTGTCATCCCATCCGAGGAAATTATTGTGAGCTCACCCCGACGCCAACAAATCTAGCAAATAATTGTGTTTAATGTGGGTTCTGTTTGCTTGGCACATCCGCCCCCCCCCCCCCCCCCCAGTCATAAAGAGCTGTCATGTACTCACTCGACCTGATGATACATCGTTTATCATTTGTCATCACATCCATCTTGGGACTTTCCCTTAACCATTATAAAATTTATTAATAAGAAACACCTTAATTCTTGTAGTGTTTGGCCAACATAAGAGGTATCGAAGTTTGTAAATTTACCGTTGATGTATGAAAATGACAGTTAGTTCCGTATTTGCTTTGAAGCATTGCTTTAAACTAAAAATAAAAAGAATAAGTTAATGGGACTAGCAAAATACAGCTGGAACTTCATTTTGACTCAACAAACCACATCTCTTTGGCGTTAATTGCACTAGGTTCTTTAACGTACATTGTACACCACACGGGACCACTACAGCCTACGTCCCAGTTAAGTGTCTTGCTCAAGGACACATTGAGTCACGACTGGGACCCGAACTCACACCCTGCTGATCAGAAACACAAGGATTGGAATTTTACCCCCCCTATATGCTTTCTGGCTGGATTACTTAAAGTTGGCGTGTACGTTGTTTCAGGGATGATTGATGGTTTTTGGCGCCAACAATTTCCGAGATGATCGTCCGTGAAATATTGAAGGAAAAAATTGCAAGAATTTTTGGGAATAAAATACCTTTCCCCTGGGCTAGTTTCATGTTTCGAGTAGCGAACTCATCCACTTCTTCTTCTTTTACGTTGTTTTTTCCTGGAAGCAAATGTGAAGTGTAGTGTTTTTTGCAGACTCATTGATTTCTAGTATCGAATAGCCGTAACCGGATAACCAAATAACAAGTGACTTCAGCGGTTACAAACCAATACGTTGTGTCACATCTGAACTGGAAATTAGATTAGATTAGATTAGATTAGATTTGTATTCGTCATGCCCAGCATGAAAATCACTTTCTCGATTTGCACATTAAAATACAGTTATTAAAAATAGCACAAATTAGATTAGATTAGATTAGATTAGATTTGTATTCGTCATGCCCAGCATGAAAATCACTTTCTCGATTTGCACATTAAAATACAGTTATTAAAAATAGCACAAAACATACATGAACCGTAGACATTAAAACAGCAACAATAAATAAAAATATCACATTGCACATTGCATCTGAACTGGAAATTGTCTTTTTTTTCTCCTTCTAAAATATTTTCATTGTATAAAACCTGTATAAATTATGAATACAACCTCATTTTAGTTGAGTTTAACTTTTAGCTTTTTGTTTAGAAATGGTTTATAGGCCTAGGCTTAAGGAATATTTTTTTCTAACTATGTAAACCACCAAAATAGAGGAAACAAAAATGAAAAGACATGATTCAGCGTTAAAAAAGTGCATCAAGAATTATAAGTTATCGAAGAAGGAACAATTTTATCAGTTTCAAGACTGAGATGAAATTAATGCAAAACGTAAATGAAAACTTGCAAACCTCGCGTGCAGGCGGATACTCTTTACTGAAAATAGTTGATGGCTTGAAGTTTCAACTCGAGCAGAGTCTTTCTCGAAGACGAATACTGTTGGATACAGTACGTTACCACTAGTCACACGAACACAGTGTGAAGGCAACAACATCATGTGATTTAGTGTGAGTTACACGAGATTTGAACCAGCCAATTTTCTTGTAAAAACGGTAATTCTGATCGGCACATTCGTGTACCATGATGATGTTTCAACTAAATGAGCAAAAAATAATCCCCCAAACCTCCACCCCGCCCCTCCCCGACCCCATCCCTAACTCCAACCCCGACCCCCCAAATCACCTCATCGGCGATTCCAAGATATCGACTGTTCAGTACGTCATACCTGTCTTAATGTAAAACTATAAGCGCAAATTGATTGCTGCACACCGTGTTTTAATGTGGCTCGCCGTCGGCGCCATTTATATCCAAATTAACACAAATCGAGTCAGGTTTGTAACCCAGTCCCGTCTAGGTATGTCAACTACACAAGTTGTGTCCCCAGACGTCTTTACTTTATTGTTCACTGCAACTAAGCACCTGACTACTTCCACTTCATTCCAACACATTTAATCCGTTGTGAATTAATGCCAAGAAGCATTAAACCTAGAGCCTCCTAGCTACAGACAATACGCATTAAGAAGAAGGAGGGCGCAATTCTCCTGCTTGGAAGATTACGCAATCACACCTTCATACGGGACCCTGTACGGGACCAAACGAATACACCATCTCCCACCATGTTTGTCGATACATGTTTAGTTTTAGATCAAGTCCATAGATTAAAGGGTATACTTTTGGTAATGACTTATGAAAATGAAGTGTGTATCGACTTTAACAGGTTTTTATTTTTCAGGTGGAAATATTTCTCTGCTTAACGTTTTGTGTCTGATATGAACCTTTTTATTCCTGTGAACTTCAGAACTAAATGATGATCAATACTTCACCTTTAAAGACACGTTTAGTAAATTGTCAAAGACCAGTATCCCCCTTGGTGTATCCCAAATTATGCATAAAATAACAAATCTATGCACATTTGTCTCATTGGAGTTGCAACAATTATAGATTAAATAAAATGAAGGAAATAACACCTTGTTGCACACCATTAATTTATGCGCTTTCTGGTGCTTAAGAAAGGCTTCAGGTCTCAAGATCTCGGATTAGTGAGAAATTACCCTTTTCTCTAAAACTATGTTACTTCAGAGGTTCAGAGAGTAATTACCAAACGTCGTGTTCACCAGGGCCTTTAAGAATCGTATTACTATTGGCGCTTTCCTTCCAAGAATTTCATTTCTACTTCAGGCTTTAATTTTGTCTGGAAATAATTCCAGAGGAAGTCATGATTAATTCAAAGTTGGATCTGGAAGTAGCTGCGATTATGAGTTGAAGGGGGGGGGGGGGGGGAGGGGCGCTTTGATGCCCATGAGCAGATACACCAGGCGGAAGTCTAATAATTATTTTACCCGGAAACCGTACTGACTATGTTTGAGACTTAAAACTCTGCCCGGATGGCTAGGGCACTTATCCCACTAACCTAATTCTGATCAGTTCTGATCCATTATATTTTGTGCATCAACATAATTCAAGCCTCATTTTGCAATCTTAGCACATCCCATTCTTTCTTTGACCTGACTATGGGGTCGGCAGAGAGGTCTGTAGTATGGATACAGGTTGCTATGTAACCCACAAGTAAAAATATGGCAATAAATAAATTATCTGTTTACTGCTCCAGATAACTTGGGGAAGTGTCTTTCTGAATCTCGTTAGTCTGCAAGAAGGTGACAGACAATGTTGTTGCTCCAGCTTTGAAGATGACATTTCAGAGAACAAAAGAAGATAGATGAAGGCCGCGCATGCTTGAAAGTCTCAGGGGGTGATTTGTGCAAATTGGCTCTCTCGTTGTACTAAGCGGCTCTCCAACATTCTGCTCATCACGTGTTCTGGCTGCCTCCGACCCTACCGAACCACGGTCATAATGTTACCGAACCAATGGTTGGGGAGATATAATAAAATGATCACCTTTGTGTTACTGATATTTATGAGCATTGAGTAAAATAATCAAACGTTCTGCAGCGCTAATCAAAGCTTGAAAGTCGCCTGTTCCTGTGTGAATAAAGCCACCCTGATCTCTCAAACGAAATTAAAACGCATTCTAGTATTTCAAATTGCAATAAAAATCTATTTTATATTCGTAAGGTATTACTAGCTCGGTCTTATCAAACGAACTTGTGTTATTTGCATTCACATTGACGGTTCATGTTTGCTTTGCTTTCATAACAAAATGAGTAATAATAATATACGGGGATTGAGGGTTCTGAATCCCCCATGAATGCAGGAGATGATTAGCATTTACGATGAAACCCCCATGAATACAGGAGATATTAGCATTTATGATTAACACTTGTCTTGGACAGTTCCTGTCTTGAACTGTCTTGGGCCGAATGTTCTCGGTGCCCCGGGTCGATCTTTGTCTCAAAGTGTAGGTTCCGTTCCTGGTCTTGGAAGTTACAAAATAATGATTGCTTTGTTCTCTGAATGGGACAGCGAGAAGTCATGAGAAATAATGATTGCTTTGTTCTCTGAATGGGACAGCGAGAAGTCATGAGAAATAATGATTGCTTTGTTCTCTGAATGGGACAGCGAGAAGTCATGAGAAATAATGATTGCTTTGTTCTCTGAATGGGACAGCGAGAAGTCATGAGAAATAATGATTGCTTTGTTTTCTGAATGGGACAGCGAGAAGTCATGAGAAATAATGATTGCTTTGTTCTCTGAATGGGACAGCGAGAAGTCATGGGAAATAATGATTGCTTTGTTCTCTGAATGGGACAGCGAAAAGTCATGAGAAATAATGATTGCTTTGTTTTCTGAATGGGACAGCGAGAAGTCATGAGAAATAATGATTGCTTTGTTCTCTGAATGGGACAGCGAGAAGTCATGAGAAATAATGATTGCTTTGTTTTCTGAATGGGACAGCGAGAAGTCATGAGAAATAATTATTGCTTTGTTCTCTGAATGGGACAGCGAGAAGTCATGAGAAATAATGATTGCTTTGTTTTCTGAATGGGACAGCGAGAAGTCATGAGAAATAATGATTGCTTTGTTCTCTGAATGGGACAGCGAGAAGTCATGAGAAATAATGATTGCTTTGTTCTCTGAATGGGACAGCGAGAAGTCATGAGAAATAATGATTGTCTTGTTTTCTGAATGGGACAGCGAGAAGTCATGAGAAATAATGATTGCTTTGTTCTCTGAATGGGACAGCGAGAAGTCATGAGAAATAATGATTGTCTTGTTTTCTGAATGGGACAGCGAGAAGTCATGAGAAATAATGATTGCTTTGTTCTCTGAATGGGACAGCGAGAAGTCATGAGAAATAATGATTGCTTTGTTCTCTGAATGGGACAGCGAGAAGTCATGAGAAATAATGATTGCTTTGTTTTCTGAATGGGACAGCGAGAAGTCATGAGAAAGGTATGAGAAATAGCATTAGAAAGATATTTGGCCGTAAGGTAATCATAGGTTCGGCCATTGGAAATAATTATAGGTAGAAAGGGTAAATAACGACAGCCATTTTAAAAATTGCTCTTAGGCCTATTCTAGTAAAATATTTTCGAAGGACAAATCTGTGACGGCCCTTCAGACAAACGTTCTAAGTGACATACTATGGCTGTGTCCGAAACGACGACTTCGGCTACAGCTACGTCTAGATCAGCGCGTCTACCAGTGTTGAAGAATAGGCAGACGCGCGCGATCTAGCCGTAGCTGTAGCCAAAGTCGCCGTTTCGGACACGGCCTTAGTGTCACATTCAGTGTTTGTACCACCAGCAATTCCTTCTAGTTTTCCTTTCCGCCCACCGTCATAAGTACATTGTGTTATTTTTATCGTTTGCACTTTGCAGTGGTCTGGAGTGCACACATCTTTGGATGATAGTTATCATGCTTTTGTATAAAACCTTGACAGCCCCTGTTCAACTTGTATTCCTTGTGTAAATGTCTGAACATTTTAGAATAAATAAATACTAGATTTGCACTGACATACTGTCAATAATTTCCTTGAGTTTTTGTTCCTAAGAGTATGTTATGTTGGTCGTCAGGGCGACAAGATTGCAATCTAGAGACGTGATATCAATAGAAGAAACTAAGCCTCGTCTCTAGTTGATTTCGAGCAGTCCCCCGACTACAAGCACAACATTCGGCTTGAAACGTTGAGTATTACAAGCACATCATTCCAGTTTTCAGAATAAAGCTACTCAAATGATGGTTAAGCAGTGGCTCGTTTTAACGAAAAATGGCGTATAACACCTAATCCAGTTATCTCATGTCTTTTTTTATACTTATTAATTTCCCCTTTGCAGGTTAACCTCAAACTGTTGCTTCGATACCCCCAGGCTCCTCCATAGAGCGTTAGCGAGAGTTATAATCCATACACCCTTGGGCCAAAATGGAACATAATTATAGTCATGTTGTCATAGCAACGGGATGACTTCACGACGAAGAGGAGCAATAATGCATCAAACTTCAATCTTATAAAGGGACACCATAACATCGGACGATCTACTTGACTTGCGCGCAGTATCCCAATCACTTGACGTGAACGTCTTTTAGCTGCGTGTGTGGAGAGAGAGGCGTGTTTTCTTCACTTGAATATCACGACACTTCAGTTTGAACTGAGGACGTTCTTGCATAAAGGTTCGCTCATTTCAGAGCATCCCACATCTTCAGATATACTGCTTACTTTACCATCGATGTACAATCGATGTTCAACGTAGTTGAAGGAAACTGACTGAGATATTTTGGACTGAAGGTTCCTCTCAGTTCAAACATGGCTGCCGAAGAAAAACTCCTGCCAGTCATTTTCGGCACTGCATTGGATGATATTATGAAAGCAAACTTCACCCATCCTCGTTACCACCAGTCTGCGAACAGCTCTTACGATGTGATGGGTGTCAACGCGTCGGGAGGCCCCACTACACCCATGAGTAGCGAGGTAGGGGATGATTATTGCGACTTGGAGTACGGAATTCAAGACAGCACCGCGCGCTCGTTGATTATCGCCGTGTACTCCTTGACTATTTTCCTCTCTGTTGTCGGTAACGTGATCGTGATTGCTGTACTTGGCTTCTCAGCGAGAGCTAAGACTGATCTCAACCATTTCTTGGTGAATCTAGCGGTAGCTGATCTCCTAACTGCAATAGTCTGTATGCCGTTTACATTTGTCTACATCATGAATGAAGATTGGGTCTTCGGTGCCTTCCCATGTACGTTTGTGTTCTTCATTCAGCAGGTTAGTTCAGTTTTATATTTAATCAATTATTTCTTCCGTTTTTGTAAAACGGTTACAGAGACCTTTATTGCCCTGGTATTGCCCTGGTATTGGCCTTAGTGCCCCTTCTAAGTTTTCCATATACTTGATAATGATCTTTAGGTGGCAACTATTTCCAAACAGGCCTACAAAGCCGGGCACCAAAAACTAACTGTTTGAGACCTTGTGGAGGGGGGGGGGGTAGCGGGAGGGTGGGGGGGGGGGGTATTCTAAAGACAGTTGACATAAATGTATTTCTTGGAAACTATGTTCTGCACGAGTGTGCTAATTTTTCTTCCAAACAACACATTAGTTATCTTTCTTTTTAAATTCTTAAAGGTTAGATCTGTCTTGTCAGACCCTGAAAAACATTACCGTTCAGTCTGTTTTCACTAAAACGCCACTCCGTTAATTGAATGAAATCAGTTTGTTGGTCGAAAGGTTTGAATGAAAGTTCTCTTCTTAAAACATTGAGACTTCGTATAATTGAATTTTCACCAAGGCAATTTTGACAATCTCTTTGAGTCTCAGCAACGACGTAATTGAATCTTGCTCTACGGAGCTCTGTGAGTGCCATCCAAACAATGATTTAATCCATTCAAGTAAATGAAGTAGACTTACTGCAATGTTTCACCAGGATGGTGTGTCGACTTGTTTATGACCAAACATGTCGTCTCATCTTGTAGAAAGGTTATATAGCTTACTTACCAAGACGACTGAATAAATGAGTAGTACAACAAACGTGAAAACACGTAAAACTAATGGTAATAACAACTTTCGGTTCAAGTAAAAAGCGATTCACTTCGAAGTCATGCGGTATGGAACAAAACATGAGTTTTTATGGCCCAAAATTTGAGTATGAGAATCAGATTGTGTTTTCTGAATATTCTTTCATGCCTGGACCATGGAGGGTTTCTTCCTCCATGCTTGGACGTATTGTTAGTGTTACGTGAGTTACACGTCATCAATGTAACGTGAGTAACACTTGATCTATGAGATGGAGTAACACGTGACCAATGTAATGCATGATATTGTATTGTAACATGAGTTACTCATCAGTCAGTGATGAGTAACGCACGTTACGTGTGACTAGTGGCCAATGAGATGGAGTAACACGTGACCAATGTAATGCATGATATTGTATTGTAACATGAGTTACTCATCAGTCAGTGATGAGTAACGCACGTTACGTGTGACTAGTGGCCAATGTAACTTGTATTCAATACACCCAAAGTAACGCGATAGATCGCGTTACATAATGTGACTTAATTACCCACTATAACACTGTGGTAAAGGGAAAGGCTACCATATTGTTCGTTATACATGGCTGGGCATTCACCATACATACTTTTACAATGTCCCTAAAACATACGCCAGCCCAGCCCAATCATTAACACAAGGTCCCTATCACACTCCTCTCCGTTAAGTGGGACAAACCTTGTATAAACTCAAGTTAACTGACCTCAAACATACTGCCGACTGGATTGTCCAATTTACGGCAATCTCCTACAATACTGAAACATTCTGGTGTTTGGGGTTGATTGCGTTTGGCTGCATGAATGATTTATGACTAAGCTAATAACATACGGTTGTGCGGACTCCCACTACCTATTTGATGTTAGCCCACGAACTTCCCAATTGTGTTTTCGGTGAGGGACTGTCTTTCCTGCGTGGCAATATCACAAAAATTTAATGAAGCCTTCAGATGTTTTTTAATTAACTTTTATTGTAATTTATTTTATATCTAGGATCAAAACAATCGAACGGTTGCAGCAACAAAAGGATACTTTGCCTTGAAGAAAACATTTGCGTCCAAACAATGGGAAACAAAGTCGATATAAATGTTTTTGAATGAGCTTTTCTAAGCCTGTTGAAACAGAGGACTTTAACATAAGGTAGCAGGGTGTTTTGGAGAGTAAGGGCGCCCTCAATTCGCTTACAGGTAGAAAACCAATTCGGGCGTTGCAAACCAATGGGAGAGAAAAGAGAAGACCTCAAATCAGTATTGGTCGACAGAAATAATGAAATATATTAGTGTGCGAGTGTGTGGGTCGGGCGGGGGCCTTTGGCTTCGGAGAGTAGGTTTTTTAGTTGATGCTCTCTTTCTCTTCCTATCATATAAAATATCAGATAAATACAATTGTTTTTAAATCGACAAGCCCTCTGGGCAACCTCGATCCCCTAGTGGTCCTCATCCCCCTGGATGCACCGTTTCCCTCTATGAATTAGAAAAACATTATTCCAGATGAATTGTTAGAACAACAATCCAGAAATTATTTGGGGTGATAATTGCTTTCAGCACAGTTAAATGTCAAAATATTAAATTATTCAGTCGTATAGACGCGTAGCCTCAAGTAATTTACACAAGCTAAACCGAAAAACAAAAACATTGGAATAAGTTATCAGCTTCAACCTTCTGGGGAAATATTTTTTCATTTTACTTCTCGCTAGCTTCCCCTTTATTTGTTCATCTTTTATGTTTCTTGGCACTTTACACGGTCTGTTTGCTTCGACGTGCGATCAAGGATGATATGAAATGCTCAGTGAATTTGAATGACATTTAAAACCAATTCGGAATGACTTTAATTTTCAAATCATGTTTTTGTTTGTCCAGACGTTCCACCCTCCCCATTTCTCTAAGTGGTGATGAAACTTGAAACGCGTAACCCCCGAGTACAGTAGTAATTGAGATGACAGAAAAGAAAGGTCCTATACATAAGCCATGACACAGAATGATATTTTATATGGTTCTGAAAGGTTAGTTGTTGACGTTTCGAGCTGCGGTGCTCCACTCGTCGACAGGAGAAATGTTTTGCCTCCAGGATGAGGCCGGAAACGATGATTAGAAATCGTTTTACTTATATTTGTCTCTGGGTTATGTTTCGGGCAAGTAAACCCATCTCCCCCCCTCCCCTAACCAAGATTATCTTTCAAGATTATCTTTACTATTAATTTTAGACAAGTAATCCTTCAATGATGGGATGGCTTCGCGTGCCATGAAACAAGCACAAGCTATGGCTAATTTAAAAAAGACTTATTCCAAAAAAACCAAACCGTATTAAATTGTCAAGCTTTACCGATGTACAAAGCTCATCGGCTTAACTTACCCCACGGCCTTTCAGAATAATTTGTATTTAAATCAACTTTAAAGATGGGTGCTTAAGACTCGCTTAAGATTTTGCAATGATGAATATTGTGTGCACAGTTTCAAGCTGACAAAGCGACGAGTTGTTGTATAAGGAGTGACCAGTCAAGATAAATGAGACTGACGGGTCACAATGCTGGCACACTTGGTTTGTTTGTTTGTTGGGGGTGATGATGTTGAGGGACCATGAGGCCCAATACCCCTAAAGGGAGGTTACATGTCACGTTCCCAGAATCTTATTGCGAACCTTGAAGTGTTTCGGCTGCCCGTTTTCTTGACCTCCTTTTTGGGAGGTGGAGAGGGGAAATGGCCCTTCAAAGATGGGTTGCGTTACACTTTAAGGACTCCTTGTGCTTAAGATTTGCACCGTCTAGCTTCCGACAAGCTGTTGACCCTCTCTACGCTGCAAACTTTCCCACCAGGGCCGTGGGGGGGGGGGGGGGGGGGGGGGGCAGCGGCCGAAGTCGGACGCGTTGTGAGCCAACATAAAAGAACAACAATGTGTTTCTAACTCATGATGCAATGTTTTCGGCCTTATTTTATTGCCACTCAATGGAGCGGTATGGACTGATGAAGTAACATGATATGACATGAATTTCCCTAGCTCTAAATTGAATCTTAATTCATGATATTAGAGTGATTGTTTCGTTTGTATCACCAAACTTTTACGAACAGGGAATCCAGGTAAAATATTGGGACCTGTTTTCTACCAAGTAGGTCAGAAAAACTATAATAAATAGTTGATTTATTTGTGAAGGATTTTGTTGTCACAATGAGGTTATTCAATTCCCATTTAGACAATCGATGGTAAAAACATTCGTTAGGTGGGGGAGGGGGGAGGGGGCACAAATGATGGCGTATCCGCGCGCCAAATTTAAAAATTGGCGAAAACTACGTCATCAAAGGTCAACTCGCTGGGTTCAAAACACCCTTTCTTTTGTTTTACTAAAGGGCACTTTATTCCAGCGGTTTTGTTGAGCTATAACCGTTTTTATTTGAACTTTAACACACACGCGGTGATGACGTGTTGCAAACAGGACTTGTGTGCAATGACGCAAACCAACTTTGGCACCTCGTAGAGTAAACGTTACACAGAATGCAAACACTCAAAAGCCACGCGCTGACTTGGATTGCAAGATACGTGCCATATGCAGACGTGATAGAAATCAACAATTTGTCTGAAGCGAAAAGATAAGAAACCGTAGTGATATGAGATTAGTCTCGCCACAAGTCGATGTTTTTCAGTGAGCGCAAAACTCACGAAACCTGTCCAAGCCATGCGTGCATGTCATGTGTCGTGGTCGTGACAGAAGTCAGTAATTTGAATTAGAGCTGCAGCGAAGTGGCCTGAATTGGACACCGTAGTGTTATAAAGTAGGCTTGCCACAAGTCCGTCAATACAGTTAACCAGTCACCAATAAAGTATTAGTAGTTGTTGCTTTCTTCTCCAACTGTACCCATCGGCGAAATACCCAAATATATCATTTTCAATTACAGATTGACATACACAACTCCTATATCCTCGATTTAAGCAAACAGTCAAGTTTGCAGTAAGCGTCTATTCCAAGACTAAACAAGACTGGGAAACGGTTATTCAAACACCACTGTTAGTAACTCAATCTCACGCCAGGGATACACACTCATATTATACATCCAGTGATATTATACCCTAGTATTTACTTTACCTCGTCTTGTCATTTATCCACCAAACAAGATTGGTTGGCTAACAGGCAACTTAATATAGCTCCAAACCCTTTACTTGGTTATACAGGCAATCATATTATAAAATATGACGAAAGGATATGTTATAGGCAGTGCTGTAAATTGATACCCGAGCTACTTTGTGAATCTCTAAGTTTATTGTAAACCCATAGCAAGCACCCTCGGGTTATAAATGAACACGTCAAAATGGAACTCCTCTAGATATGACCGATAATGGCGTCCGAGTGGCACCCCGAACAAAGATATCGACAGAATTGGGAGACCACTAAAACACAAATTGACAATATCATCTTCTTATACGCACAGTCTTTACAGCCCAAGCTCAACTTCCAATCCTCCCAATGACAGTAGCCATGCAATATACTGGCTAGATGACTTCCAATCCTCCCAATGACAGTAGCAATGCAATATACTGGCTAGATGACTTCCAATCCTCCCAATGACAGTAGCAATGCAATATACTGGCTAGATGACTTCCAATCCTCCCAATGACAGTAGCAATGCAATATACTGGCTAGATGACTTCCAATCCTCCCAATGACAGTAGCAATGCAATATACTGGCTAGATGACTTCCAATCCTCCCAATGACAGTAGCAATGCAATATACTGGCTAGATGACTTACAATCCTCCCAATGACAGTAGCAATGCAATATACTGGTTAGATGGCTGAGTTGGTAGAGCGCCCCGCCTTGACTCGGTGGTCGCAGGTTCAAAATCCCCTTCTTTGTACAAACCCAAATTATTACAAATTTACTTATGAAAACATAAAATAAGCTGTTCTATACTACACGTAAAAAATAAATAATAAAAAATAGAAGAAAGAAAAATGTCCGTGAACGAAGGACCCTAAAGGTGAAAGACCCCATTTCAGGTCAAAACAGCGAGGAAAATATTTTAATTTACCAAATCAAATTCCGCAAACCTGACTAGATTAACGGTAGATTAACATATAGAAGACTACGATACTGACGAATAATCTACAAGTTTAAAGGGTCGTAATCGTGTGCACTGTATTACATTTCCATTTATCTACAGCCGCCAGTTTAAAAAACAAAACAATTTAAACATTAAACAGGCATTGAATAACTTAATAGTTGAGGAAGTCGGGGAATTTTGTTACGTTTTCCAACGGGAGCAAAACATCAATTTGTAGCTGTTATCTACAATAAGAACTGCTCCAAATCATTCTCAGGCATGCTCACTTTCTACACAAACTTTTCCCCCATCCATTTTGCTTCCATTGCAAGTCTGAATGTTTTAATAGATTGCTTAACTCAAACTTGTTGCACGTCGCTATTATGGTCTTTTCGAAACTACGATTTGAGTTTGGGCTCCGGCTAGGGCTATGCGTCCAAGTGGTTGCAGACCCGTAATTACAAAGGGAAGCGCTTGTTTTCTAAATAACTAGCGGAGTCTAAGGCCCAGCCGAGACGTGGTTTCGAAAAGGGCCCGTTGACTACACTATGTACATAACCCCCTACTCGACTCTGCAGTTAAGTTTTTGTTTTTGAAATTTAATATTGGACGGGCGTCTGTCCATTATGGAATAATATTCGTATCAACGGGACACTCGCACCTGCGTGTGAACCCACTGCGAGCCGTACTGAACATGACACACAGAGATAAGATAACAAACAAGTGAGCAAACTAAAGTGCACGACATCTTAGCAACAGTTTAAAGTAGAAAATGGAAATGGAGTGTCCTAGAACCAGAAAAACACCTCATTTATGGTAAGGAACAGTAACTTTATCCCACCCTCTACTCAGTTGTCTACTTCAACACACATAAAGTGTAGCAAAAGAGGAAAATAATCCACGTTTAGAATTTCTAAACTTGCAGCTCGTTTTTTTAACGGGTAATCTGTGTGTACAATGCGCTTTGCAATGTTTGGATATTTAACGGGATGCATTTGATGAGCCGATTGGTTGGGACTACTGATGGGAAAAGGCAGCGATCTGCCCGGGGAAGAGAGCGGACGTTGCCCCTAGGAACACTTCTCCTAGGGAAACGCTATTTTTGTCGTAAACTGATATTCAGTTACGAAGCCACTCACAGTTTGAGCTGCTCAATATTATTTATTATGTAGTGACGGGGTGTACTGAGTACTTGCGTTTAACGACAAGCCAATTGTTTTCAGATTCTCGTTTAAGAATTCGTGTTGTCAATCTGCGATGTACCATGCATTCGATATCAATCATCAACATTATAGCTGAATAATTATTGTCAACAATTGCGCCCCTATTCTTAATTTGTCACCTTGATGTCAATTTGTTGATAACAAGACTGTGTAATCCATGTATACAATAACAACCGTATATGTAAGCCACTCTGCTCATTATTACAGGGACCAGTCTTTTTTCCGACACTATTATCAATGGTCACGTTTTTAAGTTCGTTTCATTTTCCCTAAACCATTGACTTTAATTATCTTAATACCTTTAAGAAAAGAAAGACAATATTAATGTTGCCGATAGCCTTGCCTCAATCCTTACTACTTTAGGGAATTCTTTAACTCCTCTTGATTCCAGTTTCTAAACCTTCTCTGTTTTGGGATTTGTTTTGTTTCATCACTTTGAAACAAGATTCCGAGGAAACAGAGTCTCCGATGAGAGTTTCTGTAGCTCAGAAGCAGCCTTCATTCATCTTAAGATTGATGAAATATTTGATGAGAGTTATACTTTCTTATCAATCTCAGGAGAACAATATTGTGATGAAAGAAACGAAATGAAAGAATAGTGTGAGTAGCGACGGTGAGTTTATTGAACGGATGTGCTAATGTAAAAGAAAAACTGTAGAAAGTGATTATCGAATAATATTACTACAGTGAATGCCACAAAACAACCATTGTATAACAAATTCTGAATGAGAGATATTATTTAAAAGCTGCATGGCCCTATTACAAAAACTCATTAAAAACACACAAGTTAAGGGCACACAAGCTACAAATTTGCCAGCAAATATTGCTTTGCAGAAACAGGTTACCAGCTCAACTGGTGTGTGATGTATGCAGAAACAGGTTTACCAGCTCAACTGGTATGTGATGTACGCAGAAACAGGTTACCAGCTCAACTGGTGATGTATGCAGAAACAGGTTACCAGCTCAACTGGTATGTGATGTACGTAGAAACACGTTACCAGCTGAACTGCCATGTGATGTACGTTTTGACTGGTATTTTTATTTATTTTGCTTAGTTTGTTAGCAAGCAATGTACTTTCACCTTATCATCAACCAATGTATTATACTTGCAGCAACCACGGTGTTGTATCCGTAGTAATTTCAGTTTCTCACAGTAGAAAAGGTTGACTGTGGCGTTATACAAACTTGACTGTTTGTATTTCGCACTGTGCTGATCTCCCGAGGCGATCTTCGGATCGTTCTTTTACCCGAGACGAATTTAAACCATAGAGCAAATATTTATATAATAAATGTACCACTCGAAGCCACAATGGATGATAACACCGAGACAGTCGGAGTTGTTTGAGGATTATTTTTGTTCAAGTGATGGTTTTATTTACGTTTATACTTTGATAGTCTCCCACGGCAGCAGCACAAAATAAAGATATCAAAATGCGATTAAGTGATTCCCAACTTGGCGGTTTGTTTTGTAAGAAGTGCTTATTTTTCTACAATAAAACAAGGGGCACCAACACGTCATTCTAAACACAGTCAGCACACGTTGACGTCACTATAATCTGTTGTCAATAACCACAATGAAAAGGTTGAACAAATCACAAAGTTAATTGTATCTGAACATAGAAAGCGGAGACTAGTCTTAACAATCGTCAAAATTCACCCGAACGGATCTTAAATATGTGCGAATCTTAAGTGATTCGATCGTGTATTTGAAACCTGAGATGTGAGCTTCACGCCTCCATCAGCGAAGGTACGTCTAAAGGGCGCCGAGTCATCGACTGGGGAGCACAGCCCAAAGTAGCCCAAACTGGCTCTTAATGCGCAACCCGTACACATTAACACGGACCCACTATTAAAGAAACACACGACGTAATTCGAGCCATTTACTGAGTTCAATTAATCTTCAACGCGGTTCGGATTTTTAGTTCGGATTTAAGGAAACTTTGGGGAAATGGAACACGAGCCTTTGGTGGTTTTATAAATAGATAAATAAAATCTCTGTAGACCTTTATCTGTATTGAGGTAGGCGTTAAACATCAAAGATGTTGAGAACTGAGAGGTGTTTGTTGTAGCACTACTCAGGTTTCCTGAACGTCCCAAAAAATGAAGGAGCGTTGGAGAGATGTGTACAATATTATAGAAAGAGATGGGATTGCTGCGGGAGTGAAAGATAATTGTTACCTTCGCGATCGAAAGCACGAAAATTAGGTTCCCTTCACACCTAATATTAAAACAATTTGATTGTTAACGTTCAGTGCCTCGCGTGTTTATGGCCAAACTGTGGGCGGGTTGTGGGGGGGGGGGGTAAAAGTTGGTCACAGATTGTTACATTGGAACCTGTTGGATTAGATGAGGTTCATACGTTTTCTGAGAAGTTTTAAACAGTGTGAGGTTCACCTCAATTTGAGCGATGGTTCTTTTTTCATCGAATGACGTAAATTGTCGGATGTTGCCACTGTCCCGTCACTTGGAGTGTCAGGTTCTGTTTTCACCTTCCTCCCAGATACCCTGCTGGGAAACATCATATTGTTCGGAAACACTTAGGGTTGTGAGTGTTGTCGAAACAGGTGTTAACTAGATCAAGGGTATCGACTCCTAAAGACGGTGGAATCCGAGTCCGTAATCGTCAGGTTGGAGTAATTACATGCCAGGTCGGTTCCTGCCGGAGGCGGTATATGAAAACTATAGCTCGATATCATAAGTGAGAAAACTTGTATGTAAAAGGACTCTTAAAGTTTTGCTCTGAATACCTGCATGTAGCTCGAATGACATTTTGTTCGTGTTTGATTTATTGTATCATCTGTTAGGCATTCATTTGTCAATCATTTCAAGAGTCACGTGGTTGAAAAACGAGAAAATATGGGAAATATTTTAGATTTTTTGTGGATGCCTTTAACGTCAGCAAAAGTCACACAGGCACATAGTCAGAATATGTTAGAAAGATATTTGCTTTAAGGACATCAAAGGTTTTTCCTAGGGCAAGCTATTTTCAAAGATTTAAAAATGGCAGAATATTGATGTTTTTTATTTTTGTATTTTTTAGGTTGTTATCTGCGTGAGTGTCTTCACATTAACTGCAGTCAGCGTGGACCGTTATTTTGCAGTAGTGCGCCCTCTAAAGGCACGTATGGCCAGGTCTAACACAAAAACCATCCTCGTCATTTCGGGTATCTGGTTGGCGTCTTGTATGATGGGAATGGTCCAACTGATTCTAGCGAGGTCGAAACGTTACGAGTGGTGTTACGGAGAGCGCCAGCTAACGGTCTGTACCGAGCACTGGCCAGATGCCAACCTCGAGTTTGGCTACGAGATCTTTAATATGGGTGCAACTTACGTCGTCCCCCTGGTCATATTCTCATTCACTTATAGTGTGGTTGGACGGAAACTCTGGGGACGGAATCTACCTGGGAACGCCGATCATTTGAGAGATGCTTGCCACCAGAAAGCCAAAAGAAGGGTAGGTTGAAAAAACTGAAAATGACCCAATGGTATAAATGCAACTTAGCCTAAGAGAAAGACTCAAGGAAGTCAAGACGTCAGGATATTCACTATTTTGTGCATTTATTCAAAGATTTAACGAGGTTTGTTCAGTTATCCCGAAAACCTTTTTGAATCCCGTCATATGGAGTTACCTTTTATTCTTCCTGCTGATTAGAACTGCAGAAATGCCCCGCAGCTTTTAAGAGATCACCCTGACATGAAACTTTCTTTCCTTTTGTGTTCGTGAGTTGGTACCATTCTGATCCCGTTGTGACCAATGGACAAATCAAACGTATTGTCACTAGCGTACTCTGCCTTCGGCTTATTACACAAAGCAACGTCACAGTCTGGAAAACAAGTAATCTCGCCCTCCGGCAAAGTCGCCCCCAGCAAGTGGGAGAATATGTGGGGAGACATTGTTAGGGGGCGAGTTTGAACATGTAGGGGGCGAGCTTTCTAGGGGCGACTTTGCGTAGCTTTTTGCTTCTCCCCTCTCCCTCTATCTCTCTATCCGCCCCCCCACACCCCACTTGGATTTCTTGTGGAAGATTCTTCAGAATGCAATGTGAAGATTGAGTCCAAATTCTATACAGTTGCAATGTCTTTGATTTGGTCTGACTATCTTGGGAAATCTTTTCACGAATAACAGTCAACAACGCAGTGGTGCACCAACCATTTACACACGTATAGGCCTGGATTTTTTTTTTAATAGTGAAAAGAAAAAAAACCCGTCTTTGACAATCTGCATAATATTATGGCAAAAATCCAAAGTACATGTATTTGGCGGAATAACGTGAATATTCTTCTCTTCAAATAAGAGAAATAAAACATTATGCAGAGTTAGTTGACCTGCTGCAGCGATGCAATTGAAAAGAATACAACTTTTATGAAATCCGAATTATTTAAAAACCCTCCGGCGCTCGACACCCTCTTTATTTAATCGTTCTTTTCCGTGAGACAAAATATCCGGGAGACAGAATCTCCTGCCTCACCGGCCTTGATAAAGATCAAAAGATCAAACCAGGGTAGCGAGTCCAAACGACCCCTCAAGCTAAGAACTTACAGGGTGACTTGAGCTCCCAGGCACGGCATTTTGTAATGGATACGTCGGGTTTGATTATTCATGAGCGGATTAATGAATCAAATTAGCATAAACCTATATTGCGAATTATAGCTATACCAACCCTTACCACATGAAGATTGTATACTGTGGGGTTGGGTATTTTGATGCACGTACGAAATGTTGACGTGAGATTGAGACCAAAAGACTTGAAACATAAAGTAGGGACTTGAAACATAATGTGGACTTCATGTCCACACAGTGTTATCTGTCCTAATTGTACAGAACAAATCCACACAGCGCACAACACAAAGCTGTGTGGATGTTGGTGGTGTTTCTTGAATTATTAGCCAATCCTTTGTTCTCTATTTCAGGTGATTAAGATGTTAGTAGTGATCGTCTTTCTCTTCATTGGTTCGTGGTTCCCCCTCTACCTCTATCTTCTGATCGTCATCACCAACTTTAAATTAGTCAGTCTGTACCCAAACTTCTTCTTCGTCTACTTCTTTTGTGGTCATTGGCTCGGCATGGCAAATAGCTTCATGAATCCAATCGTCTTCGGTTTCTTCAATGACAATTTCCGGGTGAGTATTCACTGAGGCCTGCGTCGTAGGGGAGTGTGAAACGCCAATGGCACACTATTTCCCTAGTGAGTCGGCTTGACATTTTTGAGCTTGAAATTAATGATGTTCTACTCTTTCCTAAACCTTTATTTATCTCCTTGAATGATTAGTCGGTATGTAAGGAAGCAGTAGGTTATTTATTTGGTTCTGAATGGCAATCTTGATAATCCATTTGGAAGAGTTGGCCGAGCGACTTGAGGGTAAGTCTAGTCTCCTGGGAGTTATGTCAGATAAAGCATTAATCAAGACATAGATTGGATAAAATCAGCAACTTCCGGGAAAAGTGACCACTAAGGAATTCTGCAATGCCTTTTTTCTAAGATTGAGTAGGACTTGGCGTCGTGTTTTTGTGTGTATTCTTCTCTCCCGGTTTATCAGAAGAAACTCTATACTCGACCAATGAGACTGATTTTTAAAGAGGGACTATTTTTCATCGAAAGCGCCTTGGGAATTCGATGTTGTATATTAATGTTCTTTTAAATAAAAGAGACTTGTCGAATCGGGTGATCAGTTACACGACTGAAAGCAACTTTAGCAGTCACAGATAACTCAGAGATACCACAACACTATAAACAAGCTGAAAGCAACTGCCGAGGTCACACATGCCTAGCTCCTGACCGAAACTGCAGCGAACTCCTAAACTATATCATCTCCAGAAAGCCCCTTCCTGAAAATGTGAACAATTATTGTTATGATAATACGGGTAGGCGAGATATATACAAATAACTCAAGACGAATTAAAAGTCGGTGTTTTTCTGTTGCCTTATTAGGCTACGAATTTAAACGCAGTTGTTTATGGATACAACGTTTTTAATCAATCAAGATTCACTTCGATTTAAAAACATCGCTATGCATTTAGCTGCCCAGATCTGTTTACAGGAGCCCGCAACGCGATCTCAAGGGAGCTTGGTTTTACACAAGTAAACGTGGGTGTGACAAACAGTCAATTTTTTTGTGGAGGCAGCGGCAAATTGGGTTGCGAAAAAAAAAAGTTTTGTAGAGAAGAGGTGTGAAGGAGGGATGTGGGTTTGTGTATGGGCTCGATTGCATAGGAAGAGGTGTGAAGGAGGGTGTGGATTGGTGCATGGGCTTGATTGCATAGGCTTTCTCTTCTGGTTTGTTTTCACTCCCAAATCTACCAAAATCATTGAACACCTCGTTAGCATTCTCTCGACATTTTTTGATCCAAAGTAAATGCTAAACAACGGCTTCTTTATTTTGGTTTTACCTTAAACCAATGCGTGTTTGAAGCACGTAAACTTGAGTGCTTTACCCGTAAATGTCATACACTCTTTGAATACATTATTTGTTTTACTCTATATAGTGTTACTTTTTCTCCTGTATTCCAGGCTGATTTGAGGCGGTTATTTCAGCGGTGTGGTCCATGCACTGAAAAGTTAAGTCAACGTAGACGTCTCAGGAGTCGACTGAGCACAACATCAAGCCTCACCACTCGATCCTCATCACTGGTAAGTGTTACACACATGATTCAAACAATCCTTATAAAACACTCTGTGTGCATGACGTCACGAGTAAAGCGCCCTAACGTAGACGGCAATGAGATCGACTTGACTTACACTTCGAGGCTCGAGAATAACGCCAGATACCGGCTTTCAGAACCTTGCCACATAAAACCATTTTTACACAGGCTGGTATCGTTCCTAATGTAAATGTTTGTTTTTATTTCTTGAAGTTTACGCAACAGAGGTCCAGTAAGATTGGCGGAATGACAAGACCGAATGGCTTCGCACCACGTGACCAGCAAGCTCTAGAACGAATAGGAAGCGGCACTACTTGGAATGAAAGAACATACACACCGTAAGTAGATATCAGTCCGCTCACACCTTTTACGCCGGTTAAGCCAGGGTGCCAGACTAGACTGCACATTGTACTGTGCTACATTCAAACAAACCAAACGAACACCTTTAGTACTGGAAAATATATTGTGGTTGAAAAACTTAGCGGGAAAAAGTGAAGGGTCACTATTATAAGACATGATTGAGGGGGCTAAACTAAAGTATAAAGCTCGTTGAATAACAGAAGTAAGCGTTTATAATGAAGGGGGGGGGGGCAATCGCCGACAGGCAATAATCTAGAAGACAAAAAAAAAACTACTTCGCTAAGACCCAACCCTTGATCAACAACGTGTTTACAGACAGCAACAAAATTCCAATCCGCTTGGATTTGTTTTCGGTTTATAAAAATTATACTTGCCTGCATTTTAAACAAAAATAGATTTTTTTTGTTTAACAACAAAGTTGATCTTTCCTTTTTCTTCAGCTTTCATTTACGTCACTGTCTTGACGTACATTTCTATAAGCTTTTACAAAACATTTTAGAGGGAAATGAATATTGGCTTTAGACTTGGTTTAAACAGAACAACAACGAACACTCAAATCCTAGGCCTTATTTTGACCTCTGTTTAGCTCTGAACTTACAGGCACTGGGCAACTTTGGCAATTATTGTCAGAGACCAGTATTCCCACTCGGTGTATCCCAACATGACAAATTTTGGACAAAATTTATTGCTTGTTGACAAGTAAGTTTGTATGCTAACAATTATACAACAACTACCAATAGTGTCCTGCCTTCCTTCAATTGTGATTTAGCGGTAATAAGGATTTTGGTTTGATATCAAGATAACGCGAGTGGTCCTAGTCTCTTTTTCAGATTTATCAACGGAAACAATAATTGGAATAAATTGCAAGCTTTGTTTTAAAATTACTGTATTTTTTTGTATGACGTCACTAACAGGAACGGAACAGGTCAACTCCTGGTTGATGACTACTCACCATGAGGTTATAATGACGTCATTGAAACCTTCTTCCTCAATTTCCGAGTTTGTTTTTCTTCAGTTTTTAAATAAGTAAATTTCGAGTAGAAAATACTAGGGCCTAAATACAACTATACACAATCCCTAGTGCCAAGAACAAATCCGTCATAGAATTACGTACGGATTAATAAACCGGTTTTTTTTTTACGGATTGACAATCCGTTTACGGATACATTGTTCTTACAGATTGCCATCCTGCGAATTCTTAAAAACATATTGTGAACCCTTAACGAGTTACGCCCCTTTTGCTCTATGTTTTTATGTTTATGCATGAGGTACTTAAGCATGCAAATTATTCATAAAGCAACATTTTCTGCTTATGGTTCAAAGATATTCGACTCAAATCTCAGATTGTTCTTCGAAGTGGTTGTATTAATAATTATAAGCATTCCACTATGACGTCACAACCAATGTGTTTATCAACGTTGTAAAGCTACAACCTAATTTACAATTTGAATATTAATTTAACAATGATCTTAAATGTACATAAGCCAAAATATACTCATCCATAAGTGTACTTGGAGTTTTAAATTTAAAGGTTTTTTTAATGTTAAAATAATATAATGGGTGCATGAATGTAATATGTACATTATACCGCCACCTAGCGTTCAACAGTGTATCGGTGTAACCTTTGAAGTATGTTGGCGTAAAATGCAAAGTATGTTCTTGGTTGAGTGAATGTCTGAACTGAAACTGTAACATGAATCAGTACTTTACTCTAAGATGAGTTCGAAAAGTGAGGAATGTTGTCAAGGATCACTTCGATTTTGTTAATCACAAGCTCACGTTATCCCTGGTCCAACATGAAACAGTCGGTTTCACTTGTTTTTTTGTTTTGTAAATCAAGTCAACGAGTGGTCCGTATGATGTGAGAATGAGATTTAGTTGAAATTGTGGGTATGTTTAGTAGTACCCAGATTTACGTTATACATGCACATATGAATTATTCTGTTTTTTTCACGGAGCGGATCTTGAATACAATTTTGTTCCGTCTTGACTTTCGTTAAATTGTAGTTACTGGCTGCCCGAAAGGCATTACACATTGTAGTTAATGTGTGTAATCACTGGGGCCAAGAGAAAGGATTGTCAAATCAGAGAACAATGTTGTTGTTGTTGTTGTTGTTGTTGTTGTTTACAGAGTGAAGGCTGAACTGAACCAAAACAGAGGATAGGAAGGATGAAGAATGTGTATTAACGCTGATTTTTTTTTTTTTTACCTGATGTGAATTATATGAAAATCTTGTGTTATATTTGATATATATAAACGGCTTTATACTGCTTAAAATAGATATTATACAACCTGTACTGCTTTTGTTAATATTTCTATAAGAATTGTATATTACGGTATATTGGCAATGTGTTTTCATGTATACAGTTATATATCATTATTATACAGTGAAGTAATGACATACTATATTAATATTTTTGTAAATAGTTACATTCAGAAACATTATGAAGTTGTTTACACAGTCTATCATAAACTAGTCTTGGCTGCAAGGTTGTTGCTGTAAATAATTTGTGTTCAAAATAATTCAAAGCTGAATCTCATGATTAATAATTAACTTTTAATTAGCTATGTTCATGTGTCACAGGAAGTGGTTAAAATAATTTCCATCCGTCAAAGTTTAATAACTAATTAAAAAATACAAATGAGTTTTCGTTTGAACCAGCTGATTATTTTAATCAGGGACCAGCAACCATATAGCTGGAAAAGGGCAAGTTTTTTTTGCGATAACTGTACTTCTAAATCAAAAATACTCCCTTCATAAGAAACAGGCCTAAACGCCTAGAATGTCATTAACGTTCACAGTACAAAGTTTAAAACTTCTGCTTGAACCTTTTGTAGAATTAAACTTTATCAAATATTAAATTGACATTGAAGAAAGATAAAAATTGAAAGTTGTTGTTTCATGTTTAATTTTTGACCATGGCACTTGGTAATAACAAGTAATAATGGGCATGCTATATACTTCCTGCCAAGTTATCGTGAAGTTATTAGGCCAAGTAATGTTCAGCACAAAGTCAAGTAGGCCCATATTTAATTGATAGGTGTGCCCCAGTTGCGTAGCCGGAGGGCGAGGGCAGCACCCTCCCCCAAACAGACTGACAGAATGTACCAAATGTTTCCATTCAATAGCCCCCCCCCCCCCCCCGCCTGAACAACAAAAATGTGTGTCCCCTTCCACAGTGAGGAGCTTTCTTCCCGCAATGTCACAGGTTAAATATCCACATTTGTTTAAAATGATATTCCTTCATTCAGGTTTTAATCCTGCTTAAGCATAAAATGCCACATGAACAACATTCTTTGTTAGGTTTTGTCATTCTTGTTTTGGTTTGAGTAAATTTTTTCACTTTTGGCAAATTTCACGCAATTTTTAGGCCTATTTATGACGTCATTTTTTCCATAGTGCGAATTTTGGGCAAAACATGAAGGAAATTTGGTCACACCAAAAAGAAGCAATGGAATAAAGGAATAGTCAGAAATTGTTATGCCTACTTGTGTTGTTATCTGTGTACAATTTCAGGAAATCTATCCCTCATCTTGAAGTCCCCCATACGCCCATGTTAATTCTTTTACCCCGTCCACTGCACATACACAAAGAAACTGCGTCATTAGGCAGGCACCAAAACTGCTTGAGTGAGCAGTTTGTGAGGACACCCCCCTTCGGGTCGCAAGCCGGCTCAGACCAGTCCAGACTAGTAGAAACCACTCGGGTAGGCAACTTCAACTTGGTAGGCTGTGGGGTGTTGCTGGCAGTGAAGACGGAGATTGTTTCACTGGGAGTCTTGTCTTCTTTCTTAGAGCTTCGGAACAAGCCACTAGAGGTATAAACTATACTTATTAGAGTGAGGGACAACATGGCTGTGATGACGAAGTTTATTCTTATTCTCTCTCTGGTCGCTGTTGCACTTGCCAGCAGACATAAAACGAAGGTATGTTATTTATTTATGAAGTGACCGGCAACAGTCACCGGCGTTCTAATGTATTAAAGTATAGAAACAGCGAAAGGACCGTTCAATAAGTCCAATAATACATTATTGCCCTTTTAAGAAGTTGGTTGTTAATTACTTTAATTTGAGACGAAAGCCCCAAAGGTTTGCGTGGTCCCAAAATTGTTTTCGAAGACTATATTCATCAAAGGAAATAATCCACAGTAACTCAATATTCGAATCAAGGATTTAACTGAGAGTATTATGATGAGAGTTTCTTAAGGAATCTGTATTTTAGAAGCCACGATAGAATCAAACGAAACTGCAAGTGTTTGGCTTTTGTCCACAGTGGTTTTACTCAGACCATGGAGGTATAAATATTTTTCTTAAGACCAGTAAGGATAACATCCAACCTCTTAAAAACTTGTTTGCGCACTACGCGCTTATACCATGGAGGAAGAACATAATTATTCCATGCTAATACACACTAAGCACACTAAGTGGGGGTATTAAAGGAACAAATGATAATTGGTTTGTTTACCAATTACTGAGTCTGCAAAGTTAATTGGTTAATGTGCTGTGTTCACTCTTGCATATAATTCCTACCCTTGAGCCTTTACAGGTGAAATAATCAGTTTGTGGTAACACAGTGCGTATCTACTCTGTTTTGGTATGCTTGTTCTTTACATAACCATGGAGGTAGAGTAGAACTAATAAAGAAATGGGCTGTAAACTTGGCTAAAGGCCTAGAAAACATTTCTGAATGGCTAGTGTGGTGTATGGGTGTACATTCCTTCCTCAGTTTTGTATGAAACACCTAGCCATTTATTTTTGCGAATGGTAGGCACGCTGAGACGGCTGAGTTGCAAATTTGCATGGCCACCACCGGCGCACCACATTTTTCTGGGGTGAGCAATACCTGCTGCGGCATCCAAACTGTGAGGTCACGGTCGGGTCAAATGTCGTTTGTGGGTCTTTTGTTCATTCATATTCATAATTAGGAAACAAATGTTGAATTCGGGACTGATAGTTAACATAGTGACTTATGTTGACTCCTAAGCCCCCACATAAATTCCCAGCATTTTGTAAGTTTTGTAAGCTCTTCCCTTGATGTTTCTTCTCGAAAAGTTTCCAAAGTTCATTATGTCTGTTGCCATGGTGATATGACTTTTGCGGCTGGGCCTGATGAAATGCAAACTTTAATCCCAGCAGGCAGTGTGCGGGGTCGAACTCGGAGGTCACCCCACTCAATCTGTGGTCACGGCTGGGTGCCGAAGTCTGTCTGTGAATAATGAGCTAAGATCCCCAAGTACTATAGGCTAAGAATTTGGTGGAAATTAAGGGGATGGATAATACAATTAATTTGGTTAAAACAAGAAAGCTACTAGTCACCGTCTATCAGTTTCAAGCACCTACTTTAAAACTACATATCATGCAATTTCTCAAATCCTATATAGATACATGTACTTCAAAACTTTCCCCAATTCTGTCTAAAGACTGAAGTGCAAAAACCCGGATCTCGTGCCAAACGTGTTGACGGCAAAACAACTCATGCAATATTGTTCAGTGACAGCATCTGGTGTCTTTGTGTGGGTGTGGAAGTAGTTATTCATATTTCTTAAGCCCACGTCGGCCCTCGAGCTAGCTTAATCCAGACAATAAATCATAAGACTGAACCTTTTGATGCTTGCAAGGTTTGCGGTTTAAGATATTGTTTCAAAATGCTTATAATAATCGGGAGAGGTTAAATAATATGTTATAATGCTACAATGTTATAATGTAACTCGTATCTAAACACAGACAGTCTTACATAACCTGTAAACAGATCATTTCATAAGGTGGTTGCGTTTTAGAGGTTTTGCCGAAAATTCGGAACGAATTATGTCTACGAAGATAAAAACAACGGCCCGAAAATGTTGTATCTGACATAATGTTTCTCATTCAAACTTTGTGGCATAACAATAATATCTGTTTTCATAGCTCTATTTCTTCAAAGTAAAATGTTTTCTCAAAAATTGTGATACTTCCACCCAAACAATGCGTCTTTATTGGCATTAGTTTTAAGAGTGATTACGAAACGTAAAATAATGTTTAATAAAAAGTTGAGGAAAAAGTTCACCCAAACCAAATCCCTGCAAAACAGAGTTGTTGAACTCTGTAGTTGAGTATGTCCTTGCTCTACTCATTATTATACGTATCAAAAACAAAATTTGAATGTTTCTCAATTACAACTCAGCTTAAAAGGATAATATTTCAAATAATGCCTTGATGTCTATCACTGAGGTTTTCGTTATGGCATTAAAAGGTTTTACCGAACGTCGGCTTATAGTATATTTGTGAGGGATTCAGAGAGATCTTTCAGAAATCTTTTACCCTGCTATAAATGTTCTTAACATGATTTTCGATTTTAATCTATTATTCTTAGAATCAAGAGCTCAAAGCTGCCCGCCATGAGTTGGTTAATGCTAAGAAGGCTTTGGAGTCATTGACATACAGCAAAGAGGAGCAGATCTACAGCATCAATGGATACAGGCCGGAAGATGTAGCAGAAACTATCAATGATGTCGATGGCAAGAAATTATGGAATTAGTGGTTCTTGCTTTTATGGCCTGACGTTTCGACCCAATCAGAGTCTTTAACACATAAACACGTCAATTTATTTCGTCTGAAGTGGACTTGACACCAATATTAAAACACTTCAAACTCTTTCTTACATCATCATAGTTCTTGAAATAGATTGAAACTTTGTGTAATAACTTCTGTGAACAGATGATTTACTTCATTGCCAATGGAGATACATGTACAGTGTACATGCTATAAATAAGTAAAAGTTGTTTGCGTGGTTTCTCAGTTCTAGGCTAAGCCATGGCGAGGTTTGAGGAACAAGTAAAGTTCTTTGTTTTGTTCTTTTCTGCAGATATAGTCCAGAACAGTCATTGAACAAAATAACAGCTGTTTTTACATGCCTGAATTAAATATTCATTACGATTTTTAATCCCTAAGCTTGATTCGTCAATCATTTTTATCCTTGTTCGGCTCGTTGCCATCTTTTGTTGTTTGTGATTGAGGAAAACTGGATTGGTAGGCTAAGCATACATGCTTATTCCTGAAGCCATCCCTTTATCCTGACTGCTATAAAACCAGTTTTTTAAATTCCATATTCCTTGTGTGTGGTCTAATTACAGATAAGTGTAGCTCTCTCGAATGCGCCCCTGGCAAGTCCTGCTTTATCGATAATGACGGGGCTCCTTACTGCGATTGTGCTGAAATGTGCGTTGAAGACGACAGGGATCCGTTCGTACGAGTCTGCAGCACGAACAACGTCACCTACCCGAGTCAGTGCGAGCTGTTCCGACAAAAGTGCGTCAACCCCAGAGATATGGACGGCGAACACTTGGACTATTTTGGCCCCTGCAAAAGTAAGATTTGTTTTCATTTTAAAGGACCGTAATAAAGTTGCGAAAAGCTTAAGAGTTTTCTTTCCTGAGCACATTAATCAGTTGCCCCCAAGGTTGTTGAGACATGTTGTTTCCCCCAATGAGAACAAGTCTTGGAGAGAAGCTTAATAGCAGTTGAAACAACTGTTTATTGTTACATAATGTTTTGTTTTCATACTCCAGTAATGGAACAATGCAACCCCATCGACCTCATCAACTTCCCTGAACGCATGCGCACTTGGTTCTTGGAGGTCATGCGCGACCTGGCTGAGCGAAAGGAAGAAAATGGCGGTCTTGACGATGATGAGAAACGGCTCGAGGAGGAGTCTATGGATGAAGATAAACCATGGCGGCGCCCACTTCATTGGAAGTTCTTCAACATGGATGTTTCACCGACAGACTAGTAAGTACAAAAAATCACGCCTGGATTCTCAAAAATTATTTTATTATTTTGTACAAAGATGTTGGTTCGCATTAGCGCACGTCATAAATTATCGAAATAACCAGACCTTAAGTTTTCTTGTCTCCTCGGAGCATACAAAGTTGGTGGTTTTGGCGTTATATGTCGACATAAACAGTGATGTTGAGTTTTGTTTAATCCGTTTTAGCCACTTGAGCGATGAGGAGCTACTACCCATGCGCGCCCAACTTCTTCCCATGGAACCTTGCACCGATGCGTTCATAGCCGGGTGCGATACCAACGACGATGATCTGATCTCCATCATCGAATGGGGAAAATGTATGGGACTCACCGAAGGTAAGGAATATGAAATAATGGGTGTGGGACACTTTAAATTTACGGTTCTGATTGTTTCCGGCACTCTTATCAAACCGCAAATCACTGCAAATTTACCGCCAAATCAAATACTTAATATTTTGTTATCATAAATAACGCTCTGTTTTCGCTGTATTATTATGTTTCCCTTTCTTCTTTTTTCCAGATGAAATACAGTACTAAGTGCAGCAAACTTATCTGAGAGTGCTATTTTTTGGAACAACTCGTCATTATGGTGCTAACTGAAGTATAATTACTATTACGTTTTTAGCTTGACCTTTTAACTTGTGCATGCATTGAAACAAAAAAACAAAAACACTGTTTTCAGCCAACTAATCTTCATATTACTAAAACATTGGTGGCAAAGTAGATAAGATGCTCCCCTTGCGTGAATTTTGAAACTATTATTTGTATTATAAAATAGCAGGCTGGAACTGTCCGTTTTTATTTAAAGTCTTTTTTTAACCGATGTTCAGATTTTACCTCAAACATTGTGCCCCAAATTATTTGTGTTAATACGACGCCTTAAATTGTTATTTCAACTTTTTGGCTGCTACACAGTTTTGCAAAATAAAAGTTGGTTCCGACTTTTACCAGAATAGCTGTGTATGCGTTTCTAGCAATGAAGTTATTGCCGGGGCTTTAAATTTAAACTTGCATCATAGAACAGCTGTTTAGTGCAACTCCTAAACCTGCATCCTGTAGTGTCGAATGGTTTGATGTTTTAGTTAAGTTTTAATTAAAATTCAGCATTGACATTGTTTGTTGTGTCTTTATATTTATTTGTTTATCTATTCATGCATTTCCTGAGTCACTTCGGGAATAAGTTTATTGAAAAGAATGACCTAATGTACATACTGGTTTAGACACTATCAAACAGTATTTCACTGAGAGGTTTCCCCAGGGTAAAGAAGAAATACATATCTGCCCGATGAAAAAAAAACGACAACACACAACATCACCTCAAACAATCAAACAAAACAGTTAGGAGTTAAGTAAAGATCAATAGTGTTATTTATTCATTTTTGAAATACACATTGGCAAAACTCTCTAGTAACTACATGTAGTTTGAAACAACTTGGCAATACATGTACACGTGTACATGTAATTGTACAGAATTTAATGCCAGTAAATTGCCAGTAAAAGCATTCAATGATTCAGAGATATTATGATATTGTCCACAGCGCTCTCCTTTAACAGTGATAAGGTTTGCCGTACAAATACTACACGGCTGCAAATTATTTCCAAATTATCCACATAAAAAAAATCATTACTTCACATCACTTCATGCCTAAACATGAAGGGGGATCGAATCCTGATTGCTTTTCATCACTCAGGAGTAAGTAGGACTTGGAGTATTAAAACTAAAAATGTGAATAAGAAGCTACTTGCGCCAATTTGTCTGTGTTACCCACTCCTAGAACAGCAATGTTATTCCCTATTTTTTATTAATGGCTTAAACATTGTTTAGAATGAGGACGACTTTTTCAGATCCATTTGTATATAGGCCTGTCATCGGTTATTTGAATTTCCATTTTGACAGGACATTTGAACCAATTGGAGAGCAGCTCCTCAGAATAACCAATCAGGAAGTAGAATTTCTGGGGAGCGATATTCCGGAGCATAATTGCTACGATGATGATCTGATTGGCGCGTCGCTTGATGATAAGATCTGTTGATAAGCAACCGTGGAAAGTTCCATAAATAAATTTCCTAAGGAAAAGATCTTCCAGGGATCGATCTGCAGCACCATTCTCATCCATAAGATTCGCTGGAAATTAAAGCAAAAGTTAAAGGAATTAACACCAGTGGGAAACTGCTTTTGGAAATTTATATCAATTTTGAATCAACAAAGACAAATGTAGGATTTGAAACTAAGATAAGTCTCCTGAAGATGATCAGAGCATCACTGAAATATAGCCACAGAGTAGTTTAAATCTACACCTCAACAACTCAACTATTAAAGAGAGTTTTATTTACATGGTGCCTCTGCAAACCTCATTAGAAAGAACCATTAATACGAAGAAGGTTTGAACCTCTGACCTCTGAATTACAACCAAAGTATGTAGCCTGATGTTGCTGGTCATGCTATTTGTTCAATTCTTTGTTTGAGAGGTTCCATCCCTACACTGCCATACAGCTAGGGATCTTGCCAAGGCTTAAGATACAACATAGTATGTAAGTGGCAGCAAGTACTGGGATCACTGTTTAAATATCAAATAATAATCTACAGGAGAAACGGAATAACTTAACAGACTTCCAGTTCAGTACCCAAACGCAAATGCATGACTTACATGTGTGTTGTGAATTCCATCCCTTTCTAACGCCGATCTGAAACGGTGGGTTTGCCTGCTCATATGTGATTGGCTTCTCTCCCTTGCTTACTTTCACTCGTGCAGCAACAGACTTATGGCATATTGCAGTCGTTTGCAAACATCTGACTGGTAGATTGATGCTTTTGATGTGTTGACTCTGGGTGAAAAATTTTCAATTAGAACACTGAATATCATGATGTATTGAATATTCATGTGTATTTATGCATGGTCTACTCTTCATCCATGATTATGATGATAGGATTTGGTAGTGAATGTGCCAAGATATAGAATAAAGAACGTAAAATGAAAAACGAATGTAGGCCCATATTCACAAGATCACTCATAATTATAGATGACCCAATTCATCATCCAAATGAACAATCGGCCCTTGAATCGGTGACTTTTGCTTAACTAATTACATTTTGTAATAATAAATGTTATGTATGATGGGAGTTAACTTAATGTGACACATTCAACATTGGCTGGCAGTACAGTGGGTGGGCATGTTCGAGTTGGGCAAATGGAATTTAGAAACTAATAAGCTCGCTACTCGCCGCTGAGTGTGTGCTCAATGATGAACAAATTTGAACAGTGATACTTAAACTGATGAGTGATCAGTGGGAAAAAAAAGAGAAAAGTAAGAAATATGGTCATTTTGACATGTAATTTGAAATCATATGCATTTACTAGCGGCAAAGACGGACAACTTAAACAAATTGGATACTTCAATGTCCTCTACCAGCGTTTGATTTAGAGGAAATAATGCAAATACGAACCACAATCAGTCGTGATAAAATTCTGGACATGGGCGCCGCCATCTTGGAATACCCAATAAACGGCTCTTGCATATACGACGTGTGAGGCGCTGTTCTTTTTCGCAAATACCGGGGCGCGCGCGTAAAGCTAGGAATTAGGTGCATTGTGGTCTTGCTGGTATCCAAATTTGATCCATATATATCCCACAATGCACCTCATTCAACAGTCTGCGCGTGCGCATTGGTATTTGCGATAAGGTCTATCCTAACTGTAGTTGGGCTGGTCCCAACTTGAGTGTCACAGTTGGTACGGCTAAAACTATAGTTGGGATCTAGAGATCTGTAGCCAACTAGTCTTGTCCCGTGTAAATTTGTCACAATTTCTCAACGTGGAGGGCGCTAACCGCTCTCGCTGCACGTGGGAGTGGTCGTGTTGCCGAGTGGTTGTGAGTGACAGCGCCCTCCACGTTAATATAATTGTGACAAATCAACATGAGAAGGTCTTCCACCAAGACTAGTTGGTTACAGATCTTTGGATCCAACTATAGTTGGGACGTCCCGTTGGGACTGAGGCCAACAGTTGGGACATTTCTAAGGTCGGGATAAAAAAAAAAAAGTCGTAGGGACGGATCCCACAATGCACTGCTTCAAGAGAGTAAAAAAAGTAGACAAGATGGCGCGACGCTTGAACAGAGATTTATTTTGTTCGTTCCAAAGAAAAGGCAAAACAAGAATTTCAGAAGTCTGTGGGTGACACTTTTATTGTTGACTTTTTCACTGGATAATAATGGCGAGCGACAATCAAAGAGAGTTTATTGTAAGTGTGTAGTGTTAAAATTTAACACAAAAGTCAGTGTGTGGTGGTGGCGTTTCTCCCGTCATCATGCCCGTATGAAATCGGTATCGTTTTTGTAAAAAAGTTAAAAAGCTGGTGGTGTTATTTATCTTCATAAATAGTATAAAACAAAAGATCAAACATGAACAATGTTAAATATTATAAAATTTAGTAGATTTCTTGCAAAATTAACAAAGAGAAGAATCAGCAGCGAATTTTCTCCCTGATTTAAAAGTTTGATTTGTGTGTCCAATACAGTATGATGACTAAACTTAAGATTTTCTACCCTCCCCAACCAGGTGTTGTACACACACCAGAAGACAAAGAAAAGTAAAAGATGGCAGGACGGCATTCTTAAAGTGAGCCATCAAGCTTCTAGAGCAGTCCTCTATGATGACAAAGGGTGTAAATTAGATGCTGTGTTTGTGAAACCAAAACAGGTATGGCATTGATTGATTAAAATCAAGAATTAAAGGTACATAAATGTATTGATATTAGTTCAGGCAAGTAACATTTCATCAGATTTTCCCCTTGTTTTTATCATGAGACTGTCAATCATGAGACTGTCAATCACTGTCAATCATAAAACACCTAATTTTGCCTTAAACACAGGGTTTATGGGTCAAGTTGATTTTTTTTTCAATTTTGTTGTAGGTAGTCATCGGTGAGGAACTTGAGAGTGAGAGATATTTAATCACTATAGAAGAAGAGAAACCATCGGCGTCTGGTAGTAAGGAAAATTGGGGCAGTGAAGGGGTTCAGCGAAGCCAACAACAGCAGCAGCTTCAACAACAGCAGCACCAGCAGCAGCAACAGCAGCAGCAACAACAACAACAACAACAACAGCAGCAGCAGCTGCCAAAACCAGACTTCCAACATCGAATAAGAGTTCCTTTAAAAAGGAAAAGAACTGTAAGTTGGACAGGATTGAAAATATCTTGATGAATGAAGTGACAAAATCATTTTGGTGTTTGTCTTTGGTATTTGTTTTGGACTGTCTTGTTCTAGATGGGCCCAATTGTACAGCGCTGCTTACCATGGAATTCTATCTTCATGTAGGCTTATATGGGCCAAGAATCACTTTGCATTACACTACATGATCAGTAAGCTAGGCGATCTGTGGTGGTTGAAAACCAGTGCAATGAAATGTTTTCAAAGGGACAGTAATGGTGCCTCAAAAATCTGCATTTAGAGTTGCTTTTAAGCAACTTATTTTGCTTTCAAGTCTGTTTTTTTGTGTACTATAATAATAAAAGTTACCAATAATTCTCATACTAAATGATTTTCTTTCTGACAGGGTTTTACAGTTCCAAGGCAAGTCGTCCAAAAACTTGCACCAGCAAATGACGATGTTCAAACAGGACTGCCTAGTTCTATCTCCCTCGGAGGAAGACCAGGAATGGAAAACATCCCCCGTCTTGGAGGAAAGAGAGTCCCCCTCTTCAGAAGCCCCTTCTCTAACGATACCGAAGGTTTGAATAACGGCAGGGACCTGGAAGATGCTGTCCATGGAAGTCAGGAGATAAAGCAAGTATCAAACGCTCCATCCATGAGTCTAAATGATCAATCGCAACCATACATGTATCAAACTAATGAGAACCATAGCTACATATTACCATTAACAATGGAGGACAGTCCCCCAGCGTGTTATAATGTGGACACACCCAACAATGACCGCTTAGGAGATGTTGCTGTATGTGTAGATGCTCCCAGCTCTTATAATGGCCAGGGAACTTTTGCAGGGGCAGAGAGAATACCAGAGAAGAAGAACACTGTAAATTCAATCCACAAGCGAAATTTTGGGGATGATAAAATTGAAAGTGCAGATACGCAGGAGGGATTAGTGATCAATGAACAGCTTTATAGAAAGCATCAGATTGAAAGTAAAGATTGTCTTTTATTGTCCCCTGAAGAAACTTCCTTGTCCCCTGTCCATAACTCTGATCAATCCCACAACACACCAGCTATCATTAAGCCATCTCTATCATCAGTGGGAAAGAGGAGCACCTCACAGATTCTAGCACTTCTCGGAAAAGGAAGTGGAAAGTTCAAGCCCCCAATCAAACAGTTAGACTCAGACTGGATGCCTAAAGTGAGTGAAACATTGCCTCATGCAGGCAGAGCAGATCTTAAAACACAGTGTCATGGAACAGTCTCAGAGTCACCCTCTGTAACGCCTGTCGAACAACTCTTCATTGAAGACATTGATGTAATGGAGCTTTTGGGACAGGTAGATGTATCTACTGCTGTTTCATGTATCAATCCGTTATCTGCTGCTGACCCTGATGTCAACTCATCAAGGATAACACATGAAATGCTTGGAAGATGCAGTCATGAAACAGTGCAAGGCAATGAAGCAATTCCTAACAACTTGCATAAGCCATCAAAGCTTGTGGAGTCCAACAAATCGGTCCTTGTTGGATCAACGGAAAAACGTAAGCATAGGCCATACGATAACATTTAAAAACAGAAGGATATTTAGCACTAGTTCAACCAAAAACAAGTTGATTTAATTTCTTTGAAACAGTTCTTTTATTCAGCTTGATTGCCAGGGTTTCCTTCATTTTCTTTACAGTTTCCAAAATAGAGTTCCGAACAGTTAGCAATTATGCCTAGGAAAACTCATTAGGGGGCGGGGATAATATTTACTTGGTAGTTAGATACATTAAGTCGGTTTATAAATAATGTTTTTTAACATTACTGACCTACATATGTATAGAAACAGAAACTTAACTTTCTTTGACAGTACATGAGGTTGAGCAATACAATGGTTCGAGTCTTCAGAAGATTTTGGCTGAGGAGAACCGAGAACAGAATGAGGACTTACAGAACTTTCACAAAAAATCAGACATAAGAAACCAAGAGGATAAAAGCCAGGAAGAAATAAACCACCTGGATGCTGTTTTTACCCTAGGTCTGAGGAACCAAGGTGGTAGGAACCAGACTAGGGATCAGAATGATGATATGGATGTAGATAGGATGAACCAGGATTGTAGGAACCAGGATGATGAAATGAATGTAGATAGAAAGAACCAGGATAGTAGGAGCCAGACTGGGGACCAGACTAGGAATCAGTGTGAAGATATGGATGAAGATGGGAAGAACCAGGATAGTAGGAACCAGACTGGGGACCAGACTAGGAATCAGGGTGATGAACACCAGATTAGCAATATTGATGTAGATAAGAAGAACCAGGATTATGGAAACCAAACTGAGAACCAGATTGATGTTATGAAAGACGACGGAACTGAAAATCAGGAAAACCAGAACCAGAATAATGGGAACCAGAATAATGGGAACCAGGATAAGAACCAAACTAATAGGATCCATATTAGGGCGCATGTTGATGATGCCAGTAGCTGTAATGATGAGATAAACCATGTTCATTGTAACCAAGATGGTAGCGTGTTAAACCAGGGTGACAGTAACCAGGGTGACAGTGGTGAGGATAGTACCAACCATGGTGATAGTATTAGTCAGGATGATGGCTTTCATGATGATGAGATAAACCAGGATTGTAGTAACCATGGTGATGAGACAAAACAGGATTGTAGTAACCATGGTGATGTAAACAATGGTGATGGTAACAGTCAAGCTGTTGGCAACCATGGTAATGAGATAAATCAAGATTGTAGTAACCAGGGTAATTGTAACCAGGGTGACAGGGAGGAAAGTAACAACCATGGTGAGAACAACCCTTTGGATAATGGCAACCATAGTGATGAGATAAACCAAGATTGTAGTAACCATGCTGCTAGTAACAGTCTTGATGAGGGAAACCATGGTGATCAGAGTAGTAACAAGCAGGATGTTAGTAATCAGGATGATGGTGATAACCCAGCTAGCCAGGATAATTGTGAGAACACTGAGAATGACCCAAGTGAACTGGTTATTGACATCCCAAGTACAGATTCCGAAACTTCAGACACAACCATTGCTGAGATAACGGACTCTAAAATAGTCTGCACCCTTTGTGGAGTTGAGTTGAGTAACACACTACAGGACATGTGTGCCGAATGCACTGATGAGTTAACAACAGGCTTTGAATCATCATGGAAGTCAAGAAACCACTTTCAAGAAAATGAGCAAAAGCGTCACCCACCTGTTTCTTCACAAGATGCAACTACTGAAGATTCTGTGATGCAGAATAAGATGCCAGATACAGGAGAAGATGCTCTATTGTCTTTACCTTTAACTTCAGAGAATGCCAGAGCATCACCCAAGCCTAACTGTAGCAACGAGGCTCCTGCTGAAATTATAGACAGAGATGGTGATCTTAAAATCATCCAATACCAATCCCAGGTTCCCACTTCTGAGTTCCCTCATTACCGTGAAGATAAACGCATCAAGATGGTTAATGAAGACGGGAAAACCCTCTCCCAGTATCCCGTTGAGGAGTGGCTGAGAAACATGGATTGTACGTCAAGTCAAGAACTAGGAGAGACTAGCGATTGTGTCGTGCCTCAATTGACCATTACACTGCCTATAACTGGAATTTGGGATCAAGGTAAACAAGAAGTTGTGCCAAGGATGAACCTACTTGTAGAGAACAGACAAGAGAATGAGGTATCGAGCTATGGATTACATCAACAACAAAGCAGAGTAAGTCCACAGTTAGAAGCTGAGTCTAAGAACCAACGGACCTGGGCAGAGAGTAGTAGTAGTCCAACAGAACAATGCGTACCTGTTGATCAAGACCGATTCAATGCTGATCATCTGACAGTGTCTCAAGATAAATACGTCCAGCGTAAGACTCCACAGCGAAGAGACATAAAAGGATTCTTCCACTCAAATATTCTAAAGAGGATGAGCGAAAACATAAGTGGTGAAATGTTGCTTGTTCCTGAAGTTCAGATGGGAAGCCATACTATTGATGTCATTCCTCCAATCTGCTCTCCCATTTCTAAGCGGTCTCAGGATGTTTCTTTCTTTAACCCAATTAAGTTGAGAGGAGTGGCAAGGAGGAGTAAGACAGAAATGGTGTCGCATAAAACAGAGATGGATTATTTCAATCAAGGAACAGCAGTAAAATACTCAGAAAATATTGATCTAAATGAAGATGAACAAAACCCTATGCTGAGAATCAAGACTCAAAATACAGAAGAGGACTTCTGTCAATCAACTTCACCACAGTTTTTTGAAACAGGTCAACGTTTCTCACATGGCAATCAGAATCATTTTCAACAAAATTCTGATGGCAGATGCTCAGGGAGTCTGTTTGAAAACTTCCAAACTCAAAAAGCAGTAACTTTATCTCCAGCGATGCCCAACCATGACTGGTACAACGATGCTGGGATTTCTGTAAATCCTCAGTGGCTGCCAATGTCAACAAACAACAAGAGAGATTCTCCCTCGAGTCCTTGGTCCCCGTCTGCCTCCAGACCTTGCTCCTCATTCCTTCATTCCATTCATCAAGAGGCAGAAGTACTCTTAGATGAAATCATCAATGAAGATCACACAGAGATGATAGATCAAGAATCTTCAAGCCGATGTGAATCAGAGAGTTGCCTTGATCGCTGGATGATCCCAAAAGACCATCAGATGATTGACAGATATCCACAATCCAGTCAGCCATTGCTCGACATAAGAGGTGAGTAAATTAGAAGCTATCATGTAAAATAAGTAAAGTACAAATGTTACCATTCATGTGATATCACAAGGAGGTGGGAATAGTTCAATCTCCTAAAAGAATTATTTGTAATTATTTTTTGGTATTACAAAATCCCAACTTTAAAATCAGTAACCTCACAAAATTGTCATGATAATACAGACAGCGTTGTTAATAGTTTTTACAACTTTCTGATTATCAATAATGCATTAAGTCTATGTTGTACATTAAGACTTTCGGGCAAGGTTGTATTTTGAGATGGTATTTTGTGATGCTGGTGAATATTTGTAACATTCGTATGAGCCATTTGAAGGTGCCGGTGTGGTGCGGTATGACAACGCGCCATCTGCTTATATTATTGCTTACACACTGTAAACATACAGGAAAATATTTAAACATGCGACTCAATTTTACCCATCAGATGATGAATCTGTAGCGAGAGTACCTCTCAGGGAGCAGACAACATCTCCAGAAGGATACATCGTTCATTACTCATCGTTACCTGACCCATCGTTACCTCATCCAGCGGTATCTCATCCATCTCAGCTGAAGAGGGGACCTTCTAATGATGAGGATATGTCTCCCGAAGGATGCATCGATCCTTACTCATCGTTACTTCATCCATCGTTACCTCATCCGTCGTTGCCTCATCCATCTCAGCTGAGGAGGGGTCCTTTTAATGAGGAGGATGTGTCTGCTGAAGGATGCATCCCAAGACTCAGTGACAAGGTGATTCTATTAGTTTGGGTTTTTTACCTTTACACCGATGTGCGATATGCACTGTAAACTCGGTGCTGTCTGAGTCCTGAGCAGATGTAAAATGGAATAGTCCAGGTTTCATCTCATGATTATATTTTAACAACTCACTCATGTGTACATCCAATATTTGGTTTTAAAATGAATCATTCTCTACATTTGTTTGTATTTCTAAACTAAAATTGATCATTAAAACATATATGCTTATCTCCCTGCAGAAACCTAAAAAGAGAAAGAGAGAGAATTACTGGAATGACCCTGTGTCGAGTGGAACGGTACGCAGAAGGCCTCCAGCTGCAACCCTATACCAAGCCAGTGCAAGACGGCAACAATTCCCTGTCGCTTCCCAAGATGGAGGATACTCCACTCCCATCCAGGCAAGACCTCAAGTACCAACATTGCCGTGTGATGAGGATGGAGCTAAAGATGAGCAATGGAAAGAAGCATCAGAGCATCTTCCACATTGGGAGACATTCTTCAAAGAAAAAGAATCGGACACTCTTCATTCAAGATCTGAAATGAATCTTTCTTCATACACCACAGAGAAAGAGGCAGTAGATATGTTTGGATCTGAGGTAATTCTTGATTCAACTTTAACATCCGATATATTGTATCCTAGTTATACTGCAACAACTGAATCCTTTCCATTCATCTCTACACTAACTGACAAGAATGTTGCACCAGGACAACTCCACTACAGATACAACCAAACCTATGACAAGCAGTTGATGGAAGATATAGCCCACAATGAATCTACCATCTCACGCCCCTGTATCTGGAGACAGGATCACAATGGATACAACCAAACCTATGACAAGCAGTTGAAGGAAGATATAGCCCACAATGAATCTACCATCTCACGCCCCTGTATCTGGAGACAGGATCACAATGGATACAACCAAACCTATGACAAGCAGTTGAAGGAAGATATAGCCCACAATGAATCTACCATCTCACGCCCCTGTATCTGGAGACAGGATCACAATGGATACAACCAAACCTATGACAAGCAGTTGAAGGAAGATATAGCCCACAATGAATCTACCATCTCACGCCCCTGTATCTGGAGACAGGATCACAATGGATACAAATCTACCATCTCACGCCCCTGTATCTGGAGACAGGATCACAATGGATACAACCAAACCTATGACAAGCAGTTGATGGAAGATATAGCCCACAATGAATCTACCATCTCACGCCCCTGTATCTGGAGACAGGATCACAATGGATACAACCAAACCTATGACAAACAGTTGATGGAAGATATAGCCCACAATGAATCTACCATCTCACGCCCCTGTATCTGGAGACAGGATCACAATGGATACAACCAAACCTATGACAAGCAGTTGAAGGAAGATATAGCCCACAATGAATCTACCATCTCACGCCCCTGTATCTGGAGACAGGATCACAATGGATACAACCAAACCTATGACAAACAGTTGATGGAAGATATAGCCCACAATGAATCTACCATCTCACGCCCCTGTATCTGGAGACAGGATCACAATGGATACAACCAAACCTATGACAAGCAGTTGATGGAAGATATAGCCCACAATGAATCTACCATCTCACGCCCCTGTATCTGGAGACAGGATCACAATGGATACAACCAAAGCTATGACAAGCAGTTGAAGGAAGATATAGCCCACAATGAATCTACCATCTCACGCCCCTGTATCTGGAGACAGGATCACAATGGATACAACCAAAGCTATGACAAGCAGTTGAAGGAAGATATAGCCCACAATGAATCTACCATCTCACGCCCCTGTATCTGGAGACAGGATCACAATGGATACAACCAAACCTATGACAAGCAGTTGAAGGAAGATATAGCCCACAATGAATCTACCATCTCACGCCCCTGTATCTGGAGACAGGATCACAATGGATACAACCAAACCTATGACAAACAGTTGATGGAAGATATAGCCCACAATGAATCTACCATCTCACGCCCCTGTATCTGGAGACAGGATCACAATGGATACAACCAAACCTATGACAAGCAGTTGATGGAAGATATAGCCCACAATGAATCTACCATCTCACGCCCCTGTATCTGGAGACAGGATCACAATGGATACAACCAAACCTATGACAAACAGTTGATGGAAGATATAGCCCACAATGAATCTACCATCTCACGCCCCTGTATCTGGAGACAGGATCACAATGGATACAACCAAACCTATGACAAACAGCTAATGGAAGATATAGCCCACAATGAATCTACCATCTCACGCCCCTGTATCTGGAGACAGGATCACAATGGATACAACCAAACCTATGACAAACAGCTAATGGAAGATATAGCCCACAATGAATCTACCATCTCACGCCCCTGTATCTGGAGACAGGATCACAATGGATACAACCAAAGCTATGACAAGCAGTTGATGGAAGATATAGCCCACAATGAATCTACCATCTCACGCCCCTGTATCTGGAGACAGGATCACAATGGATACAACCAAACCTATGACAAGCAGTTGAAGGAAGATATAGCCCACAATGAATCTACCATCTCACGCCCCTGTATCTGGAGACAGGATCACAATGGATACAACCAAACCTATGACAAGCAGTTGAAGGAAGATATAGCCCACAATGAATCTACCATCTCACGCCCCTGTATCTGGAGACAGGATCACAATGGATACAACCAAACCTATGACAAACAGCTAATGGAAGATATAGCCCACAATGAATCTACCATCTCACGCCCCTGTATCTGGAGACAGGATCACAATGGATACAACCAAAGCTATGACAAACAGCTAATGGAAGATACAGCCCACAATGAATCTACCATCTCACGCCCCTGTATCTGGAGACAGGATCACAATGGATACAACCAAACCTATGACAAGCAGTTGAAGGAAGATATAGCCCACAATGAATCTACCATCTCACGCCCCTGTATCTGGAGACAGGATCACAATGGATACAACCAAAGCTATGACAAACAGCTAATGGAAGATACAGCCCACAATGAATCTACCATCTCACGCCCCTGTATCTGGAGACAGGATCACAATGGATACAACCAAACCTATGACAAGCAGTTGAAGGAAGATATAGCCCACAATGAATCTACCATCTCACGCCCCTGTATCTGGAGACAGGATCACAATGGATACAACCAAAGCTATGACAAACAGCTAATGGAAGATATAGCCCACAATGAATCTACCATCTCACGCCCCTGTATCTGGAGACAGGATCACAATGGATACAACCAAACCTATGACAAACAGTTGAAGGAAGATATAGCCCACAATGAATCTACCATCTCACGCCCCTGTATCTGGAGACAGGATCACAATGGATACAACCAAACCTATGACAAGCAGTTGAAGGAAGATATAGCCCACAATGAATCTACCATCTCACGCCCCTGTATCTGGAGACAGGATCACAATGGATACAACCAAAGCTATGACAAACAGCTAATGGAAGATATAGCCCACAATGAATCTACCATCTCACGCCCCTGTATCTGGAGACAGGATCACAATGGATACAACCAAAGCTATGACAAGCAGTTGATGGAAGATATCTGTAGACAGCAAGATGTTACTGGCCTGGTACCTCCATATTCCCCTAATTGGAGACGGGATGATGTCCAAACTCAATTGCGGAACATCTTGGGATCTACTTATGAAGACACCAACAGGCTGAAGGTTTGGCAAAGTCCATCTAAAGGGAGGCAAGACAATCTCGAATGTCAATCTGAGTTGCAGAACATCTTGCAATCATCAATTCAAGATGCTACTACTGCAGACTTTTCTGGAAGTCCCTGTAAATTGAGACAAGATGGAGGCCTAAATCAATCTAATATACACAGCAATTTGTCATCTTCACTTCAAGATGCTTACAGCCCGGATGTTTCTACAAGTCCCTGTAAATGGAGACAATATACTTACAGCCCTAAGATTCGTCAAAGTCCCTCAAAGTGGAGACCATGCAAAGCCAAAAATCAGTTCAATACACCAAAGATCTTTGTAGAAGATGATAGCATCTCTGACTTCACTCGGAGTCTCTTCAAATTGAGACAAGAGATGAGCACTCCTCATCAGAACGAAGCATCTTACAATCAGAATCTCAGCATTAAGGCAGGGAGAGATGTATCTACAGGCAACAATAGTAACTGGTTGGACCAGCAGGGTACCATCAGCCCATCCAGTACACCAAGCAACACTTATAATTACCCAGACTGTACAGGTGATGTCCTCTAGATGTGCCATCTGATATTAATGTGTCATGTCACATATGCCATGATATACTGGGGTTTTTCTGTGCTCGGGCTGTTACAAGACTTTACGTCTTTATTTGCATTCATATGAAAACCTGGCTGTCTTTTGATAAGTTTACCAGTTAGGAAAGTGGGAACCAAATACTAGGTTAAAAACATAGATTTGAATCGAATCTTGTTATTTGTTTTGTGTCCTGAGAAAAAGGGCATAGAGCCTTACACCCTTTTCCAGGAGTATTGCAATATTAACCTTTATGAACTGTTGTTTTTATCGGACTGATGTGGTCATAGATTGTTCACACTTCTAATGTTTTCTTGATGATTTCAGCAGAGGGCTTGTCTTTACAGTTTTTAGCGAGGCAACAATACAAGGGCTTCAAGAATCCTACTTCATCAATAGCTGGACAGAGTTTACTTTCATCAGGGGTGAGAACAGAGATAATACTGATAGATTCAATCATTAAATGACTTATCGCAGGCTGGCATACATGCATCTATCTTTCTAAACCACAGTGGATGATTGAACGGTCAGACAGTTGGAGGGTTGACTGTATAAATATAGTTATTCATATGATATCACATTGCAGTTTGCCATAATTTTGTGTGTAAAGCGCAATGATAATTATTTTGGATTTGCAAAAGGTCAAAACTTTCATAACCAGTACAGAGAATTGACTCTTATAAACCACTTCATGGAGAATCAGGAACAGAACCAGAACAAACAGAAAACATACGGTTTGATCGGTTACCAGATGAGACAATTAAGCAGAATAGTTAAACTTTTCCAAGCAGCTGTTAAACTTGTCCCCTCACTCCCGCATTTGACTACGAGAAAAGTCCACAACCAGTTGAAGAGTTAATGATGTTTGTTGGATGTTTTTGTTTGACTTTCAGAGAAGCGTCAGTGGGGAATTGTTCTTTCCCTCAGCAGGTGAAGTTCAGGGTGTTGCCTCCCTCAAACGTCAAGTCCAAATCCCTCCTTCCTTCCCATCAGTAGCTTCTTATAAACAAGTCTTCACATCAGCTCTCAAAGGTAAACTGACAGCACTTTTTTATTAAACATTTTAAACTATGTGCCATGAAAACCCAAATTGCAGAATATGTAATATGCAGTATAGGATTTTAATCAGCTAGTGTGTTTAAGGGTTGACGGTAATTTTATTCTGATGATTATTTGACTACAGAGCATCTTAATCTCATCTTGTTCAACCTTGGTCAACGCTTCCACACAGCCAGAAATAAAGTTGATACCCAATGCCTTGACTCCTCAACGCCGCTAGCCTCCATTGATAACCCTCAAGCCAGCCGCGCTCCTCAGTGTAACCATGGCAATGCTGCTAAGATGGTGTGTGTTAAGAAGGAAGGCAAGAACAAAGGCAGATTCTTCTATGCTTGTAGTGCGCCTCGTTCCAACCAATGCAAGGTGTGTTCATAAAATAACATTCCAAAATCTTATATTCAAGCTCCATCACTGTTTAGCCCCATTCTACAAACAGGATTTTAGAAAACCATGTTACTTCTTTACCTTATGTAATTATGATGTCATCGTTGTAAAATTCTTCTTTAATTTGTAGTTGAACAATCATTTGTGGTTGAACGAGGGCAAATTTACTGGAGCTGGTCTTTAAACTGATGGATTAGCGAGAGCCCGCTACCAACGGCTATCTAGCCCTATGTTGGTTGTCTCCCAATTAACAATAAATTGAAACTAATCCTTTCCGTCTGAAACCCTGATCCCCTTGCTCTTTTCATCGTCTTGATGCAGTTTTTCCTGTGGGCAGATCAGTTTAAATCGGACCCATCCAGTGATGCTAAGGGATCAAGTAGCACCAAGATATCCCTAATGGAGCCCAATGCAGCGATGACGTTCTTCAAGAGTCAAAATGTTCGCCTGTACTACGGTTGTGAATTCCGGAGAACTTGTTCATATAACTCCATGTTGCCTGGCGCACCAGTAAGTTCCTTATATTTCTATAATGTTATTTGTCAAATTTGTCTTAGACTCCATTTTTCAGTTCATTACTGGTGGGTCACACTACAGTGAACTCTCTGTAGTAGACCATGGAGGGACATTTGCCCTAAAAGTTGTCAAAATACAATCACAGCACCACAATGACATTATATGACTGTAGAACTGAATCCATCAAAGTTAAAGGTGGGAAATAGAATTGAAAGTAAATGTTCATGATGATATTTGATGACTTGCTAATTTCTGTTATTCCAGGCTTGGGCAATAAAACGCAAACAACAAATGATGAAAAGCACAAAGAAGAAGCTGTACTTGAATCTATCATGGAAAGAAGCATCAACTTCCTATGGCAAAGGTAACGTCTTACCTTCTATATTCTATGGCCTTTTATTTCTATATCATCATATATCCTCATATTTTACTGACTTTCAGTTTCTTTGTTGAACCGTAGATGACATCTGGGTAATTTCCAAGGACCTAACCTTTGACCCCAGGTCAACTTTTCTTGCCAAGAGTGTCTACCATGGTCCGTCGTCTAATAATGATGTTGAGATAGAGCCACTAGCGTGTTATTCTACTTCCAATTGGCCGTCACCATGTAAATATTGTTTTCAACTTGTTTGTGATACCCTAAGAGAATTAAGTGCTCTAGTGCCAATAACTGGATGTATTGGAGAGGCTACAGCAGTATTTAGTTTTAGATGTGGGTGTAAAACCTGTATGGGGGAAACCCCTTCAATCGGGTCGGGGCTAGAATCCATACACAAGGTGGTAAATGGCATGACTCTAAATCGAGTCATCTTTGATCCATGATGACCAATGACTCAAACCTTGACTCGGACTCAAACTTATAGAGTTGGATTTGGAGCTCAGACTCAATGACTATATTGACTAAGTTGATGATTATTTTCAGGTACTGTACATGCCATCCTTGCCTGTAATGCGAGTTCAGAGCTGGTATGTCTGAGTAATCTAAAGGAACATGTCAATTCTACATCAGTGCCGATACTACAGTCTCTCATCAATAGGTAAGTTTGATCTCTCTTCATCATTTTAATTGACTTTGTGTCAGCAAATCCACAGGGTTTGGGTGGCTAGTCTGTGGCATCGAGTATCCCCTCAAAGTTATGAGGCTTCTTGGGGATATCTAATCTTGCAGGTTTGAAAATCCACTGTGGCCATGTTAATCCGCAAGTTATCTTTGAGAAGTCTTTTGCATACTGATCAAAGCTTCAGATCTTACTTTGTTCTGTTTGGTGTAATTGATATTAAGGTCGGACAATCAACCTATCACTCAATCAAGACTGTCGACATTCAAGTCACCAGCTCAAGCTCAGAGTCAGTCTAAATTCCTGAACTACCCTCCACAAGAAATTGTAAGTATACTTAATGACCATAGATCCTTATTTGAAACACAGCTTTGGCTTCTGCTCTAGTCGCAATTGATAAAGAACCGAGTCTGATGCGTTAGATTGGTTGGACTTAATACTCCTGCTTTGAATCTTTGTATCTTGTTTCAGGATCACATTGCTACACTTATGATAGAGACATACAAACTGAACACTGACCAAGCAAAGGCTTTAAGAAGAGTAGCAAAGATGTTTCAACAGACTAGTAACGACAACCCCAACCCTGAACCTGTTACTCTTATCCATGGTAAGAACTGTTTCAACAGACTAGTAACGTCAACCCCAACCCTGAACCTGTTACTTGTATCCATGGTAAGAACTGTTTCAACAGACTAGTAACGACAACCCCAACCCTGAACCTGTTACTCTTATCCATGGTAAGAACTGTTTCAACAGACTAGTAACGTCAACCCCAACCCTAAACCTGTTACTCTTATCCATGGTAAGAACTGTTTCAACAGACTAGTAACGTCAACCCCAACCCTGAACCTGTTACTCTTATCCATGGTAAGAACTGTTTCAACAGACTAGTAACGTCAACCCCAACCCTAAACCTGTTACTCTTATCCATGGTAAGAACTGTTTCAACAGACTAGTAATGACAACCCCAACCCTGAACCTGTTACTTGTATCCATGGTAAGAACTGTTTCAACAGACTAGTAACGTCAACCCCAACCCTGAACCTGTTACTCTTATCCATGGTAAGAACTGTTTCAACAGACTAGTAACGTCAACCCCAACCCTAAACCTGTTACTCTTATCCATGGTAAGAACTGTTTCAACAGACTAGTAACGTCAACCCCAACCCTGAACCTGTTACTCTTATCCATGGTAAGAACTGTTTCAACAGACTAGTAACGTCAACCCCAACCCTGAAGCTGTTACTTGTATCCATGGTAAGAACTGTTTCAACAGACTAGTAATGACAACCCTAACCCTGAACCTGTTACTTGTATCCATGGTAAGAACTGTTTCAACAGACTAGTAACGTCAACCCCAACCCTGAACCTGTTACTCTTATCCATGGTAAGAACTGTTTCAACAGACTAGTAACGTCAACCCCAACCCTAAACCTGTTACTCTTATCCATGGTAAGAACTGTTTCAACAGACTAGTAACGACAACCCCAACCCTGAACCTGTTACTCTTATCCATGGTAAGAACTGTTTCAACAGACTAGTAACGTCAACCCCAACCCTGAAGCTGTTACTTGTATCCATGGTAAGAACTGTTTCAACAGACTAGTAATGACAACCCTAACCCTGAACCTGTTACTTGTATCCATGGTAAGAACTGTTTCAACAGACTAGTAACGTCAACCCCAACCCTGAAGCTGTTACTTGTATCCATGGTAAGAACTGTTTCAACAGACTAGTAATGACAACCCTAACCCTGAACCTGTTACTTGTATCCATGGTAAGAACTGTTTCAACAGACTAGTAACGTCAACCCCAACCCTGAAGCTGTTACTTGTATCCATGGTAAGAACTGTTTCAACAGACTAGTAATGACAACCCCAACCCTGAACCTGTTACTTGTATCCATGGTAAGAACTGTTTCAACAGACTAGTAACGTCAACCCCAACCCTGAACCTGTTACTCTTATCCATGGTAAGAACTGTTTCAACAGACTAGTAACGTCAACCCCAACCCTGAACCTGTTACTCTTATCCATGGTAAGAACTGTTTCAACAGACTAGTAACGACAACCCCAACCCTGAACCTGTTACTCTTATCCATGGTAAGAACTGTTTCAACAGACTAGTAACGTCAACCCCAACCCTGAACCTGTAACTCTTATCCATGGTAAGAACTGTTTCAACAGACTAGTAACGTCAACCCCAACCCTAAACCTGTTACTCTTATCCATGGTAAGAACTGTTTCAACAGACTAGTAACGACAACCCCAACCCTGAACCTGTTACTCTTATCCATGGTAAGAACTGTTTCAACAGACTAGTAACGACAACCCTAACCCTGAACCTGTTACTTGTATCCATGGTAAGAACTGTTTCAACAGACTAGTAACGACAACCCCAACCCTGAACCTGTTACTCTTATCCATGGTAAGAACTGCAACTGTTTGACTTTAAGCTTTAGGATCTAAACTTCAATCCATTTTTTTAATTTAAATGTTTGTTGTAGGAATGTACCAATAGTTCGACACAATGTCGAGGGTAAGCAGATTGTTCTGACTAGGCACTGGATTGCAGGGGTAGGCCTTACCTTAGGAACGTGTTTTTGCACCTCATGTGTTTTCTGACTTTTGAAATGCTCCCTTGCAAGATTCCTAGTTGTAAGACTTGGCTATGGAGCTCTTTGAAAATGAGCTCTTGTGAAGTTTGATACATACTTTGATTTCTAACTCTAGGTGGCTTTGGTGCCGGTAAGAGCTTTCTTCTTGCTGTCATTGGTTTGGCCGTAGTAAAGTTTGATACATACTTTGATTTCTAACTGTAGGTGTCTTTGGTGCCGGTAAGAGCTTTCTTCTTGCTGTTATTGTCTTGTTTCTTGTCAAACTCTTCAAGCTTAGTGAGGAGCAGAACCCAGAAGCAGTATCTCAGCGATCACCATGGAAACTCCTCATAGCATCCACCACAAATGTAGCTGTAGACAGGATCCTATTAGTGTAGGTAGCTTTATTGTGGTCCGAGGGAAAGTACACAATTGATTTTGGAAGATAAAAGTAATTCTATCCACAGGTTTTTCAGTAAACACAGGGATAACATATCATGTTTTGTTATGGTTTTTGTGCATGTTTAATGCAAGCTTGTTACGCTTGCGGCAATTGAAATAAGCAATGGTGATTTGTAGGATGTTCAATTTTCACTTCTCTGGATGATTTTTAATGATAGGATCTTCATAATTAGTGAGTTCACATTGTAACTACATAAGTTTGTTGTTTTGCTAATAGCCATTCCTAACATTGGTAGCCACTCCCAATACTGGTAGGATGGCTACCAATCCATCCTTCTCTAAACTACTCCCCATCTACTCATGGTATAGCCCAATAAATGTCTTGTGATTTTGTCTTGATTCTTTTTCAGACTTTTAGGTCTTGGCTTTGAGGATTTCATTCGAGTTGGAAGTCTTAGGAAGATTGCTAAGCCAATTCTCCCTTACAGGTAAGCATATCATTCATTCATTCATGGCTTATTCTAATTTGATAATGTCGGAATATCAGATATATCCGCCCCTTCCCATCCTTTCTAATTTTTCTTTCATTTTCTTGGTTCTGATCAGTGTTCATGCCTCAGATAAGAAAGACAGCCAGGAGATTAAAGACCTGTATGAGATGCTGAAGACTGACTTGACTCCAACTGAGAAAAGCCAGATACGAAGGAGTCTAGAGAGACAACGACTCGGACAGAATCGAGACTTACTAAGCAGCGTCAAGGTGGTTGGAGTTACATGTGCTGCTTGTACATTTCCTTGCATGAGCAAGCTCATCTTCCCTGTAAGTGATTGGTATTAGGGCATAACTAACCTTTGTGGTGTGTCATGGCCGAGCGGTCTAGATCTATGTTGTCAGTGTGGGTTCGAATTCCTGTCGTGACACCTGAGCTCGTTAGCAAAGCACTAACCATTATCGCTTCTTAAAAGTTGGGAGGGTAATACATTCTGCTCTAGCAGCCAGGCTCCTAGTGTATGAAACCCTAGCCTACATCCTTACAGACTGTGAATGGGGTAACCTGGTTTCAACCCTAGAAGTAGGTGGCAACGTGCCCCTGGTGACAGTAGCCCTCTCCTAGTGCATTCTGCTCTAGCAGCCAGGCTCCTAGTGTATGAAACCCTAGCCTACATCCTTACAGACTGTGAAGGGGGTAACCTGGTTTCAACCCTAGAAGTAGGTGGCAACGTGCCCCTGGTGACAGTAGCCCTCTCCTAGTGCATTCTGCTCTAGCAGCCAGGCTCCTAGTGTATGAAACCCTAGCCTACATCCTTACAGACTGTGAAGGGGGTAACCTGGTTTCAGCCCAAGGAGTAGGTGGCAACGTGCCCCTGGTGGTAGTTAAGTGTAGTCCTTACCTTGAAGTGGCCATCTGGCCTTGTCATGTCAGGCGTTCTCTCATAAAAACATTGATGTACATATCAAAGCATTCATATTTGCATTTTTCCACCTCATTTGGGGTTATTTTGGGATAGAGTCGGAGCTGTGTAAGATTGAATGGCTTCTGACTGATACCCCTAAACGATTGATTGGCTTCTGACTGATACCCCTAAACGAAGATAGATAGTTTAGTTGTAAGATAGCCAACCAGTAAATCTTGATGTCACACTTTCAAATATCTATATCTCTGAGTATTTATCTTTCTCTCCATTAGGTCATCCTTCTAGATGAATGCAGTCAGATGACAGAACCTTCATCTATGCTTCCCATTGCTAGATTCCAATGTGAGAAGTTAGTCCTAGTAGGAGATCCTAAGCAGTTAGACCCAACGATTCAAGGGTCGGAGGCTGCTCATAGCTACGGATTGGAGCAGACGCTATTCAACAGACTTATCCACCAGGCAAGAGTCAAATTAATATTTTCTATTACTGCTCTCTTTTCAGTCTGCATTAAATGTATTGAATTGTTTAGTGATTGATTGATTGATTGATTAAAAGATTTATTGATTCATTGATTTATTGCTTGTAGGGCTATGAACCAATACTGTTGCGGACCCAGTATAGATGCCACCCAAGGATCAGTGCTATTGCCAATTGTTTGTTCTACAATCAACAACTTGAAGATGGAGTTGTAGCTGAAGATAGACCTCCACTGACTGTAAGTAAGATGATGTTTAGCGGTTTGTTTAAGGTCTCAAGCTTTGAGAAATTGATGCAATTTGGGGAAGTGTTCAAACATTGTAATAAGGAGTCTTGTCAAAATGACCTGAGGCCCATTTTGAATCTCAAACAAAACACCTTGCCTGGTGCATGTTTCCTAGCATCATATAATCTTCAATGTTTCATGTAATGTCAATTAATACCTTCAGCTCCTCTGGGTTATTTTTCACATGAGTGTGCGCCTTTTTGTGGCGGATACTGGCGCTGTATAAGACTCCATTATTAATATTATTATTATTATTATTATTATTGTTAGCATTATTATTATTATTATTATTATTATTAATATTATTATTATTATTTTAATAGTTTTTCTTCTTGTAGCCCCTTTATACAAAAAATGTCTTTTAGCCTTGTTTGGGCTAACTTGCTTACAAAAAGATTTTTAAACACCCCTGATGATTTGCTTGATTCTTCCACAGGCATCCTTGCCAACTCTGTGTTTCTTCAGCGTTCCTAGTGGTAAGGAATGCTGTGCTAGAGATGGGAGTTTCTTCAATGAAGAAGAGGCTTCCTTTGTTATCTACTTGATTGATGTATTGATGTCATTGGGAGTTGAAGCTGGAGATGTTGGAGTTATAACGCTGTATAAAGCCCAGACAATGAAGATTAGCATGATGCTACAGGACAGCAAGTAAGAAAGTTTTAAGTCTATCATAGCATACACTATTACACTGTGCAAAACACTCACTTGGTGGTAGCATTAATCACCACCATAACTGCAATGGTACAATGTTTTGGGTTTTCATATATATTCTTTGTAGTTGTGCATATTATCCAGAAGCGCCTGGTCCAAGTATTGCATATTCAATTTTAAGAGATGTACTATCCTAAGTTTGTTGCGAAGCTTAGACGACCATTGAGCTAAGAATTACCTGTGTTTCAGATCTTTAAGAGAAACACATCAATTAATTATTCATACATCTTATTGGAGCCATAATGAAAGCTTCTCTTCCTAAACCCAATCTTCTTTAGGCTTGCTAATCAGAAAGGTATCAAAGCAATCCAGATCTCTACAGTAGATGCGTTTCAGGGAGGAGAGAAAAGTGTCATCATCTTGTCTTGTGTCCGGACTGACTATATGGGTTTTGCAGACTCAGATAAGTAAGGAACCACTTTGTAAATAATAATATTTATGAATTTCTTTGTTTGTGATGATGTAGAGAGTATGTTAACCCTCTGAATACCAAAGAGCACTATCTTTTTCATACCCTATCATACTTTCATCGTTTTTTCATAAAAGGAGGACCAATGTGGCTCTGACGAGATCTAAAAACCACCTGTTTATTGTTGGAAATCTTCGGATGTTGTTGGCTAACAACCTGTGGAGCCAAGTCATCAATCTGTGCAAAGGTAAATCAGTAACAAAATTAACAGGCTTTTTAAAATGAAATAAGTTGTTCAATCTGAAATCACACTAATATTACATGTACCAATTCTCACAGAAATATTTCATTCTGAGACACTGTCAAAGTCGAGAAGATAGCTTTTGAAGACCACTTCACTTCTCACACATAATCCCTAATGCAAAATACAGAATGTTTTTCTGAAATGTTTTTGTGTATAATCCATCTGAGTTTATTGAGTCCATTCCTCTCCAAGTTTTATTATAGATGGTGTAACTATTATTTGTTGTATATAATGTTAGATGCAGAAAATGGCATTCAAACATCAAAAGGTTTTGTCAAGGAGTGGACACCGAAGCTTGAGGAACTACAAAAGCTGGAGGAGGAGACTAAGAGCCAGAAACAAGGACAGAGAAGTAAGGCTAGTCAAGAAACATCAACAGAACTTGAAGAAGTTGAGAAGGAGACTAGTTGCCAAACAGCAGGGGTGGTCAGCAAAGACCCTCAAGGACAAACATTCAGTAACAAGTGTAAGTGTAAAGACAAATTCTGATTATTCCCTCCCCATCTACCAAGGAGGTTTATGTATACTTGCTTATTTGTTTTCCTGCTTTCTGTCTGTATGTCTGTAAGCAGGATAGCTCAAAAGTGGGTGTCGTGGCCGAGAAGTCAAGCCAGCAAGACTCAATCTCTGTGTTGCTGATCAGCAGATTGTTTACTGATTTTTTAATTTTATTCAGGGATTTGATTTGTCATAAAAGCGCTTTGAAAATTAAATGTTTACTTTGTCTTCTAGGCCTTCTTGAAACATCGGAGCTACCCCACCTGCCAACGGAGTCATCCCTTCACAATGAAAGCCCAAGCTTCTCTCCGTTTTATGAAGTGGAGGATTCCGTTCTTAAGGACAGCAAACTTGAGGAGTCACAAGTTGGTGTGAGTGCATTGTGCAACATCAGCCCAAGCTACTCCCCCCTCTCAGGAGTGGAAGAGTCCGAGTCTGAGGATAGCTTCACGAAGGAACATCCTCCATGTTTTGACATTGGAGGGTTGGAGGACATCTTAGAATAGCATCTGAATAATTCATGACATTGGTTAAATATTCAAAATAGTTAGTTATTCATTTTTAAGAGTTCTGCAGTTTTCAAAAAGTTTTAGGAATGAAAATTGTTTTGAGGGATATAATATGAGGGGAAAAACACAAAACCTTAACCCTTATTGGGCCGCTGATATGAAGACATTAAAACTCTAACCAAGAGGTTAGTAATGATAATTCTTTTTCTGTTCATGCCCTGTGGGGAAAACCTTAGGTTACTGTCTTGGGATTTGAAGCCAAGGCTCTTCATTGTAGAGAAGATATCTTAACCGTTAGACCACCAAACTAATTGCCTAGTAACAAGAGGCCAGCTGGGATCCTGTTAGCAACGGACACTGCTACAAGTGATTAAAGTATAATTGCATACTAAGTGTTTTCCATTGCACTTCATTTTGTATATATTTCTTCGCATTTTGGGGGAATGTTTGTGGTTACATTTATATGTGAACTGAGGATCACAAATATTGTTTCTAGTTTTACTGTTAACTGATGTATGATAAGCAATAGTCAATGCCGGGATAACTAAAACACAGCTGGGTGGGAACCCAAAACATCGGCAAAAAGCAGATTGGTATCCCAATTTATACCATCAACAACATTGTTTGGAGCACATCCACTAGTAATATGATTCTAATTGGCCTCTTGTACCGGACATGTGGGGGGGGGGGAGGGTTCGAATCCCACCAGGTTTTTTTTTTTTTTTTGGGGGGGGGGTTGTTATTGTATATAATGACTATCACACATCAGAATAAAAATAAATTATAAAAAAAAACGTAATATATACTTTGCAATAACCTTTCATGTTTTACAATTAATGCATAATTATTCACGGATTAAATATTTAAGTTACACCTTGATGTATAGAATTTACAGTTTATTGTTAAACATGAAAGATATTAAAATTTGCAAGGCCAGTGCTCTGGGTTGTCTAAAACAATTTATTGACTTCTATAATGGGCTAGTCCAAGGTTAACAGGCCACAAGAATCAATAATAAGGTTTCTCAAAATCCCCCCCCCCCCCCCCCCCAGTTACTCTCTTTACCCCTATGCTCCTGCATGCAACGCACCTACCCGTATCACCAAACCATTGCAATACCCCCAGCTTGAGAAAGATTCTTTTAGCTGTACAAATTTGCATCAACAATCATATTTGGCACCTTAAATTTAAGCTTGCCTCTATCAACACCCCCCCCCCCCTCGCCCCATAAGTTTCTCACAGCCCAACCCAAAAAACAATTTCCACAGTCCAATGTTTGTTGAACAGGTAAGCGAAAACCAGCGTAAGCACACAATTCATAGTTAAGCGTTGTTATGCTTTTGTATTTTACTTTACTTGTTTTTCCATACTTTGTTATAATCGATGACTAACAAATTCCATTCAGAATAACTAGCATCTTTAAAACACCCCCCCATTAAGCAAATACAACGCCCCCTCCTTTTTGCCCTTGCCTCTCTGCTGCCATACATTTTTCTATGACACGGCAAGTGGCTTGCAGCTTTTCGCTACACTGCCCTCTACATTCATACGATACGCAATTGACTACACACCGTAGCCTATCCTCTTCTGATTGCCTTGTGGAGTCGAAACGCTGGACTTCTTCAAATCTCCAATTTCCTCCGGATTTTATCCAACTTTACAGAGTAGTAAAGGTAATTTTCCTGTAAGTCTACATCATTCGATGATTCTCATTAATGTAGTGTATGTGTCAATGTGTTAATAACGTCGTATTGTAGATTTTCGAGGGGTATTTTGGGACAGATTGGGTAGGCATTTTATATTCACAGGTATGCGGTACGTGAAACCACCTGTGTGTGGTCGCCGCTGGTGGCCGCCGTGTACTCGACGCATTGCCCCCCGGGGCCTTGGCAATCGATTGGTCCAAACATCAGTCCAAAAGACTCAACTCAAGAGCTGGACGCGAACTTTGGGTTGCCACTTTAGCCAAACTTGTGCTGGGGAAATGTATGTATTCTGCCACCACTTTTTCATTCGCTGTGACATGGTAATTAAAAATGAATTGTATTTAACAAAAGTGGTGCCAGGATCAGGAATGATTAGCTTTTTGATTTGGTGGGTGTTCAAAATCAAAATAGATAGTGGTATAACACTTCTGTATTTGACTGCCACTTTCATTCATTATGTCTGTTACAGTTATGAAATAGGAATTTGTATCCCCAAAAAGTCAAATCGTAAATGATTCTTTTGTTTTGTAATTTTGTTTTAAATTTAACTTTTATAATGAAATTTGAGAAAAAGTGGCAGTCAATACTGACAGTTTTCCCAATGCCTTTTATATTTATTAATAAAAATTGATAAATAAAAAAGTTCAAATTAATTCTACATTGATGCATGCTACCAAAAGTACTATATGAGTGCATACTATCAGTACTGTGCTAATCACTTAAAATATTGTAATTCAAGTTTCAAAATAACGCTCCTCCATGTTGAAACTTAGAATGACATGCATCCTCTCTGCCATTTTGGGATTCAAGGTGTTTTCAAAGGAATTGACTCAGAGTCCAAATAAGACAAAAATAGAAGACACTCGTATAATGATTGTTCCATGGTGTGTTACGCATTGTGTGCGAGGGCTCAATCGTAGTGATTTTTAAATACACTTGGTCTTAACTATTGACTGTAATAATAATATTATAAAAAGTTTACTGCTTCAACAGTAGAATGAGAGCAAGATACGTCATCTCAAATAATAGTTAGTCAAAGACAAGACAATGACGTATTGACTGGACACTTTGAAAGATCTTGAACTTTCTGATATGAACTCTGATTTTAGTCCTCTGGATGCTTGATTTAAACATAAAGCTGAGGCCTAATCTACAGATTTTGCCTCCAAGTTGGTGTTTGTTGGCAATGTTCTTACGTATGTAGTTCAACTTTATGTGTTGCACAAGTCTATCTAACATATAATGTACATTTAATTTGTACATCTTTACATTAAAATTGATTGCACCTGTCTACATATGAAGTATTATTTATTTGCAAAATAATATATTCCATGCATGACAATGCACTAATTTGTGGACAGGCTGAAGCTCTTTCCGCGTGACTTTGTCACCTAATTGTGATCTGAATGTAAATTATTCACCAACTGCAACTGTACATGTACGTACCTTCATCCATGCTGCAACAAACTCACATTATTTGAAGTACAAAGGTCATCCATTACTATCTACTGTAGTGTGTACTTTGCGATCACACCCATAGTTATTAGCGCAACCTTTGTAACATCATATTCAGGCAAGCCCACTCATATAACTGTGTAAATATTCAGTGTCAACAGTATGTCACTGACTGGTCTTGGGCAGGTTGGTCACTAACTGGTCTGGGGCAGGTTGGTTATTGCCTGGTCTGGGGCAGGTTATCTTCCTAATGGTCACTGACTAGTCTATGGCAGGTTGGTCACTGACTGGTCTGGGGCAGGTTGGTCACTAACTGGTCTGGGGCAGGTTGGTTACTGCCTGGTCTGGGGCAGGTTATCTTCCTAATGGTCACTGACTGGTCTAGGGCAGGTTGGTCACTGACTGGTCAGGGGCAGGTTGGTCACTAACTGGTCTGGGGCAGGTTGGTTACTGCCTGGTCTGGGGCAGGTTATCTTCCTAGTGGTCACTGACTGGTCTAGGGCAGGTTGGTCACTGACTGGTCTGGGGCAGGTTGGTCACTAACTGGTCTGGGGCAGGTTGGTTACTGCCTGGTCTGGAGCAGGTTATCTTCCTAATGGTCACTGACTGGTCTATGGCAGGTTGGTCACTGACTGGTCTGGGGCAGGTTGGTCACTGACTGGTCTGGGGCAGGTTAGTCACTGCCTAGTCTGGGGCAGGTTATCTTCCTAATGGTCACTGACTGGTCTGGGACAGGTTGGTCACTGACTGGTCTTGGACAGGTTGGTCACTGACTGGTCTGGGGCAGGTTACCTTCCTAATGGTTACTGACTGGTCTGGGGCAGGTTGGTCACTGACTGGTCTGGGGCAGGTTGGTCACTGACTGGTCTGGGGTAGGTTGGTCACTGACTGGTCCGAGGCAAGTAACTTTCCTAAGTATGGTCACTGACTGGTCCAAGGCCCCCTGAAGTCTCTTTGGTGGTACTGCATGGAAAAGTTTGGACTTTCTATCCTGCACCCCTTTGTGTTGATGTGCAGGGAATGTGTACCAAGGGGGATGTGGACCCAGTAAGCACGGATTAGTGTGGGTGCAAAGTTATTTAAATGTGTAATTCACCCAGTCTGCAGAAATAAGTGTGGATGTGCAGGGGATGTGTACCCAAATTGATGGAAGTTGCAACAAAGTAAGTAATAAGGAACATGGTAACTAAAAGGTTCCCTTATCAAACGCAAACCTTCAGGCTTACATTTGCCCTACTTAGTATGCAATTTTGGGGGTTTTGCTTCATGGTTTTCCCTCTGATTAATTTGAACATATTCATAATCTGATAGGAAGTCTGACTCATGGACGATAACAACATCTATACTACCCACATCAAAATTACAACACTTCCGTCTCCACAACTAATAATTTCTTAACTCCCATTCAGAACCACCACACAAAAATGTAACCTTCAATTTTGATTTATGTCAGGTTTGGGCTTTTTGACATGTGTGAGGCTGCAAGATTAAAGTAACGCATGAAAGCCCATTGACTGAAGGGGCTGATGTTTTTATTATTTGTATCACGTACAGCGTAGTAAGCATCTGAAGGATTTCAGTTTGAGTAAAAACCAGTGGAGCCCATCCTTTCTAAACAGTAAATGCATGTAGCTCTCAAAGCTTGTATTTCATACATGTACATTGTAAGGTAACGTGTATCACAATTGATGGTGGCTATTTTGGTAAAGTTGTTATAGTTTGGAATGCTAGATTGTCCCCCTTTAGACGGAAATTGCAAAATGTAAATGTTCTGTAACATTTACAGGCCTCAGCAATTGCTGTGGTGCTCTGTACTTTTGCTGCGGTGCCCTTTGCAATAAAAGTGCCCCTTTATCACAGAGAAATTGCCGTTGAAAGATCAAAGTTCAAAGCCTGCATGGAGTATACAGAGTCAAAACAATGAGGATGTATTGAATGCTCCATTTGTAAAACAATGAGGATGTATTGAATGCTCCATTTGTAAAATTTGAGTAGAATGCTATTAGTTTCATATAAAATCATATGAAATGTATGCGTCATTCCTTATTGTTCCAACTGTGGCTGTCTTGACCTCGAAGTAATGAAAATATCATCTGCTATTTTGTTTTTTCTAGGTCTCGCTCTTGCCATGCATGCGTGACGATTTCTAATATTTGTTTCAGAGTGAAGTTTACGCCTGAGTTACCTCACAGACGGGAACAATTTCTGTCTTAATTATATTGAATTTTGTCGGAAAACATAAGTAGAGACAATTCCTGTTGCAAATACCGTACTGCTATCCATGGTACAACAAGAAAATTATATTTATTGTACCTTATCTACATATTTGAAGAAAACAAGATTACTTGAATCTTTTTGGATGTTTAACAATGCCAATGAATTAAGTAAGTAAGTAATTAACTTTTGAAAACAAGGTCTAAAGGGAGTTAGCCTCGTATCGTATTAAGCACTCACAAATGTTGTGTTCCGGAGTCTTTTTAACTTCTAGATCTAAAGGAAAGAGAACACTCATTTTTGACAAGAACAGAAGCCTGGCATTTATGTAGAACTTGCACTGACTTCCTGGCGAGGTTAGTTGAGTCATTACATGAAAGCTAATCCATGTCAATGAAGTTGATCTATAGTACACAACTATTAAATCGTTTTTGAAATGTTCTTATAAATACTGTAGATTGTATTTAAATAATAATTGACCAATTGGAAGCAACTAGGGCATTGGCCAATACCTTCTTGAATGATTCTATGCCATCACACATTGTAATATAAAACCCAATATCTGCCTGAAGGAATGACCCCATGCAAGGTGTGTACACCTGATTGTCCTTATGGAACGCTTTACTCGGTAGAGGTTGACAACTGAGACGACTTTTCCTGCCCAGAATTATGAGCAAGGTAAATCTCTAGTCACGGTGTGAAAAACAGAAAACAGTTTATTGGAAAATAACGGGCGGAAGACGTCCCTTGGATGTACAATTGGCAAACAGGAAGTACAAAAAACTTGCTGAGGTTTTTGAACAAACCAGTGATTGTGAAGGTATAGTCGTGTAGGTGGGTGTGTACATGTGCAAAAGTGGGACAAGTTATGTTTTAGTTTGTTTTGATATAAATATTCCAGTTGATGTAACTGATAGCTTTGTAGTATATTAATTGAAAACTTACTGTTTGTTAAAGTATTAATGTACTAGAAGCACTGTGTGAATAAAAGTAGACTTACCCAGTGGAATGACTAGTATTGAAATCAACTCCAGTAATATTTGGTACCTAGTTGATTGTATTAAAGCAATCATGGTACCATAGATGGTAATAATATTGAATAATGCATGTGAGTTCATTGTGGAGGATGATATTTGTTAGCAGTACTAGTGATTGAACCTTCGTATGATTGCTGTATAGATTTCATTTAGTTACATTGACTGATATGACAATTGACTTGATTTTTACTTTGAACTTTGGAGTCTGTGCTTGGTGCTTGCAGAGTGGATGATATGTTCACGCCCATACAACAAACAGCGATGCTGCATACAACTGACATTATAGTTCTATTCAGTTCAAAGTATACCCTGCAGTTAGTGTAGATAACCTACAGATATGGTTCTGTTCCGAGTGATTAATGTGTCAGGTTGTCATTTATTGACCTAGGATGTTAAACTTACAAGTTGCAGGTGTTAATGATTGTTTGTCTTATAACACTCAGCCAAATATAAAATAAAAGTATAGAACACTTAAGATCTGTATCAGTTAGCTTACTGCATGTACATGTACCAGCACTTGGTTAGCTTTACAATCATGGATGTACATAATGATAACCAGTATTTCATACCAGTATTTCATACCAGTATTTCATACCAGTATTTCATACCAGTATTTCATACCAGTATTTCATACCAGTATTTCATACCAGTATTTCATACCAGTATTTCATACCAGTATTTCATACCAGTATTTCATACCAGTATTTCATACCAGTATTTCATACCAGTATTTCATACCAGTATTTCATACTGGTATGTTTATTTGGCAATGTGTTAGTAAAGTACATGTACGTGTATAATGCTCTGTACTTTTGCATAGATTCTCAACAACATGTGTTCTTTGTATCTTAACCCAAAACATTTACTGGCATTTGTATGACTGATAATTGACATTCACTCTATCTACTGAATGTATGTGAATGAGATCAATTAATAAGCTGAACCTTACACCATGTACACTGGGTAATGTTACACTTGTTTTGAATTACGTAGCCCTATCAAATGCGTTTGCTCTATAGGCATACATGTACTGAATATGTATTCACCAGCTTTCAGCCAATTTAAAGACAAGTAATATTCAAGATGTGATAACGTCACCACTTGAGTCTTACGAGATTCACATCTAGAATTCAGACAGCATCTGTTTTTCACTAATATCAGCTTTCAAATTAGGTCGTTACTAATCTTTGAATGTATACACTGTTGCTAGGAGACAAGTGCCTGTAAGTTGGGCGTTTTTTATTAAGATCGGATAGAAATCAACAAGGACTAGTCATTCATGATGGGACGGGTCCATGAGGCAAAACTCTGTCGGTCCGGAACAGCTGAGATTTGTCTATTTTTCTCTAAACCTAAAATGAGGATGTAAAACCCTTTTCATATGACAGCAATTTAGCAGGGGTCCCTGTCCCTTGCTTTATTTTAGCATAGACTGTCCAAGGTTTAACACGGTCCCTTGTGAAATCATGTTAAATTTGCTGTCCTTTATTGACAAACATTATTATCCTTTTACTTGAGGTGCAATGTTGTCACCATGCTAAATTTAAGCAAGGGACCCTTGCTAAATTGATGTCAAGTTTAAATTTGATGTTGCAGGATAGATTGATATTACCATGTGGATGTTTTAGATTTTGTACTTGAACAGTTCAAGTGTAGGGGGGTTTTGGAAGTATTTGTTTTAAAAAGAGCAGCCAGCATAATATTCAGTCAAACACACTCTGTGTAATTGGTTAAATATCAAGGGTTAAAAAATGACTTTAGCGAGATTTGAACCAACAACCTCTAAATTAACATACCGGTGCTCAAACAACTTGAGCTAATTATCTAGCATGTCTAGGGGTTAGCAGTCTCCATAATATTTCTGTATCTTTCAATCCCGAATTAATTGGTTATTATGTCAGAATCAGAAACCATTTCAGAAGCTAATAATGAACATAATTGAAATTCATTATTAGTGGCTATTGTGACAAATACTAATACTCGACCTTCAAAGAACATTATTCTCTTTGCCAAAGGTTATTAAATTGTTTTTCAGTCATGTCAAGAGAGCTGTCCGTATTTCCAGGCGTTTTTTTTATTTCGAACAAAGACTGGTATGAGGAATAATTTGTGTCCTCCCTTTAAAGTTTAAATTTCCTGAATCTGCTTTCCTTCCGCCTACCTGTTTTTAAAATGATTATTACAGGTTTACATTTCCTTGATAGTAGTAGTAGCGGCTCAACCTGAAAGTGAAATGCCACCCTAGTGAACATATAAGATTTCATATCCATATTGTACATATAGACAGACAAGAGGCTTATGATGAAAACTAAAAGATCAACTGGATATGTCTACATGTATAATGTCAGTACTGTGTGCTTGAGTAACCAACCTTTGCAATGTCTGCAACTAACAGCCAATTTCCTTCCGAGGGTTTTGAAGTATGAAGGATAACAATGTAAGAAGAGTAACATGTGTACAACATGACAACCTGCGTGGCTGATGTCTGGCATTATGCCTGACACGCAGCAATTGAAATGGAACTTCTTATGGGTACGATTAGATTGATTAATTATAAATGTCTGCAGCTTACTAACAACAAAATACCACATGAGTTTATACAATAACAAGATATCTCATAGACTTTAACGGGTTTGGCCACTTTTCCTGGATTTAAGCTGATTTCCGTTTTGGGATTTAGAAGGTCATATAACGTCCTGGAACCCTGGAGCGTGTCCTTGACAATGTCCTGTCGTTAGGGTCTTTGTAGAGTGAACAACATTGAATCTAAAGCTTAAAGTTTTCATAGTGTTCAACAAATAACAGTTGATTATATCTCAGTTATCAAGTCTTGTTTTGCAAACAGTTGTTATGATAAAAGAAGAACTCTTCATCATTTAAAATATTCAAGATCATTCTTCACGACCATTCAAAATTGTAGAGAGAAAACATTAAATCAAAAGAAGGGAAGGGTTTTGTTATTCTGCAACAATGTACCCATCGACTGTTCCATGTAGTTTTGTAAAATGTACACCACTATTTGATATGTTGTATGATCACAAAGAGATGTTGAGTGTAAACATACACATGGACAAAAACACATTGTATCACCGAGACCTTTACCCCTGGAGGAAAGGCACAATAAAGTGAGTTTAAGAAAGTTATCGAGATCAAGCACTTTTATCGCAGTCATTTTTGTGGTTGGCATAATACATTTACTCATAGCACAATACTCATAGTAACAATTTGAAGTCCACGTAGGCCTACATTTAACTGTTCTTCTCTTTCTAAAGTATTTTGAAGTGAAGCAGAACCACCATAGTAAGGTGATTCAATATGAATAATTTAATTTGACCTTACAAGGCCTTGGCATACCTTGACATTCTACCTAGTCAATAAATGGGTTTGTACCCCAAACAAAATGGGTATAATACTTTGATTGACGACACCCTGTACAAGGTAAGTAGGAGTAGCCGTGTTTGCTAGAACGGTGTGCGTGCATAAATCCTGCCCTGTAGTATTTGTGTATGAAGTATTTTTGTGGCTGAGTGGGAGGAAACACCGACTACGTTGATAAAGACTGTCTAAAGAGATTAAAATCTTAAATTAGTCTTTCATTCATTGACACAAATAAACCAAATATGTTCTTGTTTATTAGTGATGTAGAGTTGTGTACTATTATTGAAGCATAAATTTGTACCATGTAAAGAACACTAACAATGTATTGCTTTTTCTCCATATATAAGCTGTGTATAAAACAGGTGGGCCTACATGTAGTTATTTCCTGTGTGACCGATATTCATAATGTAATAAACACTAATACCTAAAGTATGTATGTTACTTCTTTACACAGTTTGTCCACATGATTGTTAAACAAACTGATAGGGATTTAATGCAATATTGATATTAGCATATTTTAAGTAAACCTTTGTACCATTCTCTACAGTCTGAAACTTCCTTTAAAATAGATGGCTAGAATCAGTTACATTATTAGACAAATTGGCAAACATTTTTTAGCTGAAAAGTTTGTGTTATTTCTAGAAATATGCTTATGTTAGAGTGTGAGTTTTTAAAGATTGAAACGCTTTCAAGCACTAGGAGTTTACTTGAAGGATTTTGACCCTAGTAATTGACACTTAGTAACCTTTGAATTAGAGTTAGTTTAGTGAGTTTAGTCCTTATGGATGTACCCCTTTAACCTTTGGCCTAGAGAGTGACACATAGTAGCAGGATGAGGAAATAAGACTCTATGTAGACACTGCCTTGAATTTCCTGTCTCTATGGCAACCAGGCAAAGTTAGGTTAAATCAACCCTGAAGGGGTGAAGGCTGAGGGTACCGGCCGATGAGTGGGCACCGGCCGCCGGCAGCCCATCCTTTTTTGGAATTGACTTTTGTAGTGATTGTGAGCATTGTGGTGTTTGCTGTATTACTTTAGAGATAGTCATTCAGTACTGGTTGCAAGGAGGAACTACACACATAGTGGTAAGCATGGCATGATTTAGTTATACTTTAGTTTCTAATCTACTTCCCTGTATTTAATGAAAACAGGCAAGTTATAGTAGAATTATTTCACTTAGTCTGTGCATGTAAACAAATACATTACTCACTGCTCATAGTTACTATTTCTGGAATTGATTAACTTCATAAAGGTTTGCCAAATGAAGACACCCGGTTTTACATGTATAATGTGCATGCAGTGTACTGGAAAAAACATTTTGTTCAGTTGTGAGCACTTGGTTGTTGAGACTATTGTTTTAATAATGTAATTTTGTTGAGTACCTTCTACTTACTACATTTATAATCCTATGTTACACATAATGTACTAATAAAGCCTTTTCAGTGTTTCGGTCTATGTTAAACTCAAGGCAGCTTGATCAGGGTAATTACATAGATATCAATTGTATCAGTTCTAGATGTCAGAACTTCACTTCCATTCAACATAATTTTGCAATTCTATCTTTTAAAGTTTGAATAATCCATGCACCACCACTTTAACCAATTTGGAACACACTCATACAGAAAGATTTAGTCATCTTGTTGCTTATTTTAAAGCTCAAAGTTGTTGAATATAAACAAACTGTTTACAGATTTGTTGTTTTGTTTTTTGGACATCCACACACTCGAACAGGATGTAAACAAAACACTGGTGTTGACAAGTACTCAACAAGCCATTTTGGGGCATGAATTAGCTTGGGTGTTTTCCAAAAGCGTTTCCTTAGGACAGTAGGAGTGGGCGTTTTATGGTTAGTGGTTCTTTTCACTACCGAACGTGTTGGCATCTTAGTGACCTGAACCCACAGATTATGTAGGAGGGAGTTTGGGTTTTTATAAATGGAAACAAAGACTATTTTGATTGGCAGTATTCCTACAAGGACAGGCCTTGACCTTCACTCTTGAAGGGGTACAGCAATTTCCATCATCTAGCAGAGGGGCACTTCTAGGAGGAAAATGTCAATATGTATTGGAACCTTGTAGAGTGCACCACAGCAAAAGCACAGTGCAACATGGCAGTTGTTGGGTGCAGTGGGCTATTTTTCTTGGTGGTGATTATAGCACATATCTGGGAAATACACACCAACAATTTAAGATGGAAGTGCTCAATTTGTCTTAAAGTGTCAGGTTTTACAGCTTTTTCTGTTTACTTAAAAGTGTTAAAACAGAGCAAGCATAGGCCTACATGTATGTACATCAAACTAAAAAATTACATTGTCATTTAAAAACAAATTCTGACAAGTACATGTATAGACGATGTGACCTGTGACATCACACGATTACAAAATAGCCACAGAGCCTAGACTTCCTGCAGGCATGATTTGTACACAGCTTAGTGGAAGAAATAAAACATCTTATATTTTATGGAGATTGCACTGTCTAGTTCTTATCAACTTGTGCTAATTCTTGGATTTATGTGGAAATTATGACACAAACTGTCAACTTTCCCATATGACCTGTGCAGTATTGTGCCTGCCAGAGTAGTCAAAGTCTACATGTACTTGTCAAAGTTATGTTAACAAGTTTTTTTTATGTTTTATGAATGCGGGTGAAATGTGTGTTTTTTTACATGCAATTTAAAATATTGCCATTAGTAAGGAACTGTACATGTAGTATTAGGAATCTGTTACTGCCACATCTCATCCATCCAGAGTAAATAACATGCCTAGTAGAAGACTAATTTGTAAATGCCTATAGTGTGTTGTTGTTGCTAAGGTAACATCACTAGCCTCTTTATGGATGACTCAATCCACTCAGGATGGGGATGCTACAGTACGCCTTGAGTCGCCTTGAGTCACCACAGACAAACGACAAACATGTACTCTGTCTATGCTTCGTTGTCAAGGAGGCGGTCTAACGGCTATTTTTAGTCATTTTTATAAATGTGGCAAAGGTCAGCCCTAATTCACTTGTCATTCTGGTGCTTTTCTGACTAGTGTTGTTTTCCCTTCATGGTTCCATTATCACTTCAAAGAGTTAGTAATTTAACTGCTTGGATTGTTTCACAGAAACACTCTAATATTGGTCTCTTGTAGTAAACTGCAGTGAGCTTTTGTAGCATCTAATGAAGTAGTTGTTGCTACAAAAGCTCTTATTTGTCTGTCAGCTTAACATAAATATTGCATGTTCGTATTTACGATATCATCAATGATAAACACACTCAATATGCACTGCACCGCATGCATGCATGCATTGCTTATAATGTACATTACAACAGCATGCACACAGTACATTGTACATTGCAGCATACTAAAACACAACAAAACTCATAAATATGGGCATTTCCTACCCACACATTATCATGAGCACTGTTACACCCTGATGACCTACTTACATTGTCAAATAACAAATGTCTTCCTGCTACAACTCTAGATTGGCACCCGGGAACGGGTCCAATTTCCTTCCTTTTAGCTAGTTAGCTACACTTTCACACAACCAAACTTGGACTGTTTTTTGTATTTTATTGACAACATTTCCTCTTCAATAAGACTCTATTTGTTTTATGATAATGTAGAGTTTGAATCAGAGGGGAGTTTTACTATAATAACACTGTACATGTATGCTACAGTAGGATACCGTTTCTGATTTAACTGTGTTGGCACATTGTATATTTGGCAAGTGACCTTATTCTGGTAAGCATAATAGTGTTGTGCTTAGCTACTTAGTGTGCTTAAGCAGCTCTATGAATTGTGCCCTGTACTAACATCCAATTTGGGGTTCATTATGTGTAAGTTGATTTGTTAAATCCCAATGATGTGACGGAGTGACTATCCTGATAGAGCCACACCTCTTCTGAACAGGTGTCATCTTTGCACCCTATCAGCATCAATAGTCACATCATGTGATTGTAATCATTATAAATAAGGCAGATTTCATTTCAGTTCTATAATTGTCTCTCTATAGACCAGCTGGGGTCTATGTAAGATGGTCAACACATATTAAAGGTCTTTAATTTAAACTTCTCTTTTGTTTATATCTGGTTGTTAACCTTGGCACGATTGAAGGAGAACGAACAATTGTGTTGAATACTGCTGGTACCGTGTATAATTCAAATAGATCTTACACTTTACTAGTTGTGGTTGAAATGTGTGTTTCCTTTTCATTCATATTTTGGACAGGGGATCTACATGGAGTATGATTCATTCATTCATTCATGTAAGGTAGTAACAACAAACACAAATTTCTTGTGGCCACACATTGGAATTAAAAAAAACAAAACATTATTGTTCATGTTGAATTGATAGGTTAGAAAGGTTTGAACTTCTTGTTTGTATACTTTAGGAATTTAATGTTGTCCTGCAATTGTTTGGGTTTTGGGGTCGTTTTTAGGTTAAATTTGACAGGAAAATTGTTTTTACTGTAGGTACGCATTATGACATTTAATCAGGTTTTTTATTTGATTTCAGATTTGATTCTTTGATTTGAAGTTTTGCTGATTTGAAGTTTTTTACCTGACAAATAACCACCATGTCTGGGATGATCAAAGCCAAGAAGTACGACTGGAAGGATTCCAATCTTGCTATGTTTGGGTCCGATACTGAGAAGCAAGTCAAGAAAGAATCTGCTGAATCTGAGCCTGCTTGGGAAGGAGCTGGAGAAAAGGTTGGAATGCAGATCTGGCGCATCAATAAGTTCAAGGTCGAGCATTGGCCAAAGGAGGAATATGGAAACTTCTTCAATGGAGACTCTTACATTCTGCTCAATACCTATGTAAGTCTTTGCTTAAAGCATTTTAGTCCAAAGCAATGTAGGGTAAGAAATAAATCCAAGATCATAATGGGGTCCTTCCAGAAATTGATGCCATCATCAACTTAAACCTAACTGGATTTTATGTGATATCTAATAAGTACCAAAACCGCACCCTCTCTTAAACATGTTTTATTTGAAATTTCTTTACAGAAAGATCCAGGAGAAGATATTCTGAAGTATGATGTACATTTCTGGATTGGTTCAGAGTCATCTCAGGTATGTATAAGTTTGGAGTCGAAGAAAGAAAAATTGACTGGAGCAGGAATTGAACCAACTACCTCCAGATTAATGTACCAGGTGCTCTACTAACTTAGCTATCCAGCCCTATGTTGGCAGTCAGTAGCTTGATTGATTGATTGATTCAGATAGGAAATAGTAGCTCACACTGTCATGTAAACCAATTATCACTCACCATGACCCTACAACAAACTAAAACCCAATTCATTCACTCAAACCCATTTTAATCTGCTATAATATAAGTACGATACATTGTGACTTCTTTGGCCCCCATTTTTCCCTTTACCCCTTTAAGTAGGATTTGAAACTGAATGGTTGCATAGTGGAAGTATTTATAACTAAGGGAGGTTTGCGGTAACACCATGTGAATATCTCTTTTGTGTAGTGTTGATTCTGAAAAGAACCGGTGGTTTACCGACTCAACGTTTCAACCACTATGCTCTGATCATCTTGAGGAGACTTCTGGACTCTGTTGCTGGATGTTACTTTACCCTTTTAACATTATTGTATTTCCATCCACCCTGTTAGGATGAGTATGGTACCGCTGCTTACAAGACAGTAGAGTTGGACACCCTTCTTGATGATAGACCAGTCCAACATCGTGAAGTTGCACGCAACGAATCTTCACTTTTTAAATCTTACTTCAAGAGCCTCACGTAAGTTTATCCAAATGGTAAATTTTGGTCCAAATGGTAGACTTTTACGATGATAGCATGGGCCTGACTCCCTATTATCCTAATTGATGAAATGTTTGTTTTTGGTTACATACAGGTAGCCTCTTGTGATCGTAATTTCCTGCTTGTAAGGCGCTCAGCGTTAAAGGCGCAGTATCCCACAATCATTGAAACAAGGTTCAAGGATTAACATTTAAAGTGTAGTAATTTATTTTAACCTTTGAAATTCAGATAAGCCATGTCTTGTCCGCAGGAAATTACAGGGGGGCTTTCACAAAAACTTTGTGTCAAAGTTGAAACAAAAAACCACATGTTTAACTAAGTCAATCAATTTGCCTCTTGCTAAATGAGATTATTGGTGAGACTTAAAATACACAGAATGTTTTTTGGGACTATTGGTATACACAGAATGGTCTCTTATTTAAGCAGAGAAAGGAACATTTTTGGCCCTTTGTACTGTATTACAATAATTGTCTCTAATGACTGAGTGATGAAGATGACAATAAATAATAATGATTATAATACTGCGTTTTCTTAACAGCTTAATGGATGGTGGAGTAGACACAGGCTTCAACCATGTGGAACCAGAACAGTACAAACCAAGACTCCTTAAAGTTTCAGGCTCATCTAAGAAAGTCCAAGTCACTGAGGTCAGTCTAAGAAACTCAAGTTGGTCTTCACAACAAACTTTGATTCTCAGAGAATTTATTCTGGCAATCCTCCTGTGTACATTAAACATGCCATCCATGTAACACTGTATGTTTACCACAATAGGTGCCTTTCGTTTCAAAGAAAATATTGTACAACAAAAACATGTGTTCTAATCAGTCAATTCTTTTTAATTTCTTTGATAAGTTATTTTAATGAAGAAGTTTGTTTGATAGACATCACTTCAAATCATTTACTTCATCATTCATCATTCAGCAAAGACTTGCAATTGTAATTGTGACGGACTCCTGGAGTCACCGCCATCACCTGTTCTCTTTCATTCCCTACTCTTCTCAGCTCTCCTACACTTCTACTTCTCCTCGTCATATTGTCTATCCAGCGCAGCTTAGGGCGACCTCAAATGTTTACTTGTTTGTAATAAATGTAACCTTTTTCTCTTGTTGATTAATTTAGGTTCCATTCTGTATGGCCAATGTCACGGATGATGATGTGTACATTATTGACAAGGGAAATAAACTCTACTTGTTTTGTGGAAGTACTTGCAATGCTATGGAGAAATACAAGGTAAGTTGTCTCATAGGAATGAACCATAATTGGATCAAAATGTATTGTCTTAGTAATGTGTATACTGTTGCACGGAGTGATATCTGCCTGAGAGTATGTGGCTCATGGATGAGACTTTTGAGTTATCTTAGGCACCATCTGCATTTGTGAAAATTATTATTATATTTTTGTTGTCTGTGTTGATGCATTCATTCTTAACTTTATGTTACTTTGTCTTAGCAACATTTGCATTTTAACATAACTTTCGATTTATATAGCGCCTAATAACTAACACTTAATTCTCTAAGCGCTTTACATTAGTGCCCTGGTCATAGGGCCAATAACATCCCTTTTTAATGTTTCTCAGCTCCCTTGGGAGTATACAACCTGGGCAACAGTTTATATCGCTCCAAAGGCTTTTTCATTCACAATATCAACCTCTACCCTCGCAGGTACCCATTTATACCCCTGGGTGAAGAGAAGCAATTATAGTAAAGTATCTTGCTCAAGGACACAAGTGTCACGACCGGGATTCGAACCCACACTCCGGTGAAAACGCACCAGAACTTGAATTCGATGCTCTTAACCACTCAGCCATGACACTCTACATTTTGTAAAGAGTTTATTTTTTCCTCGCCAAATTCAAGGAACTGTATGGCTCGGTGCTGCCAGCAATTTCACAAAACTCATCCTAACCTAGTATTAATCTTAGGGACTTAGGATGAGTCAAGTTACATGTTCACAGACATTCGGACGCATTGAACCCATCTTAAGTTAGGATGAGTTACTAACCTAACACGAGATCGGATTAATCCTAGCGTTTGGTGACATCAGCTGCTGATTGCTTTGGGTTGGTGTTCTGAGCTCCATTCATTCCATTTATTGTTATTGTTTTTTGGTGGCTTGCAGGGAATTTCCCGGATTCAGGAGATTAAGAACACACGAGGGAAGGCTACATCTGAGACTGTAGAGAGTATGGGACATCGATGCTTTGAAGATATTCCACAAACAGCTTCATCTGAGAGCAGTGCTGATGATGAACCAGACACTACATCAGTTCCTTCTATGTTCAAGTAAGCCATGTTTGTTTGTTTGTTTGGTTGTTTGTTTGGTTGTTTGTGAGTAAGGGACATCGATGCTTTGAAGATATTTTCACAAGTCGCTTCATCTGAGAGTAGTGCTGATGATGAACCAGACACTACATCAGTTCCTTCTATGTTCAAGTAAGCCATGTTTGTTTGTTTGGTTGTTTGGTTGTTTGTGAGTATGGGACATTGATGCTTTGAAGATATTCCACAAACAGCTTCATCTGAGAGTAGTGCTGATGATAAGCCAGACACTACATCAGTTCCTTCCATGTTCAAGTAAGCCATGTTTGTTTGTTTGTTTGTTTGGTTGTTTAGATGATCTTCCCTTCAAGGGAGCTCCCACAACGGGATATAAATGCCAAACATTGGTTTAACGTCTATGTTATGAATACTTACAATACTTACTCTAGTCTTCAAACTCACAACCTGGTAATTGCAAGTCCTGCAGTGTAACCCTTAGACTACAGTGACGTATCTATCATCCATCCCCAGTCCCAGTAACATCTTCAAAGTGGGAATAGTTGGGTTTTACCACAGTGACGTATCTATCATCCATCCCCAGTCCCAGTAACATCTTCAAAGTGGGAATAGTTGGGTTTTACCACAGTGACGTATCTATCATCCATCCCCAGTCCCAGTAACATCTTCAAAGTGGGAATAGTTGGGTTTTACAGGACTTTGACCAAACCTGTTTTCTTGATCTGTAAATCCAAAAATCCAAACTGTGTCTGTTTGGCTGACTATTAATATTAGCAAATGATTACATCATATCTGGTATTCTGTTGGACTTCCTCTTGCCATCATGTTTGTTAGAGTTAGTGTGCTGAAACCTCTACTTGCCATTATTTCACAAACTTTGAACAATCTCGGAACTCATTAGATATTCTCTTCAAGTTTGCAAAGAAGCCACAAGTTGATTTACTTATATATTTTTCTTGTCAGGTTGTCAGATAACTCCGGACAGCTTGAGTTTTCCACAGTTCAGAATGAAGGAACACTGAGTCGGAGCAATCTTTCTCCTGAGGTATGTCAACAAGATCTTCTACTTCCATCTAAGCTAAATTTCATGTCTCTGCTTACCGCAGAATTACGCACTTGTGATCATCATTCCTCGCTTACAGTGCAAGCACCAAATGTCTGCGCTAGCTGTGTAACGAAGAATGACTAGCCATGTGGAGTACACAATCGCACAGGCAAAAATGCCCTGCTAACCTATGAAATGGGCTTCACGTAAATGCGTAACTCCCTGTTACCTTAAGCGCCGTTTTATTTTATTTACGGTTGGCATAACTTCATAGAAAATGCACGATTTCTGAATAAATGTACTCTATGATTACTGATATTAGGTTGCATGTTGCTCTTAAAAATTCTTTGAGTATTTTAAGAAGAACTCTTTTAATTAATGATGACAGTTCATTTTGGAGCATTCTGGATTAAAAGCACAATATCAATGCCAACATTAATCAAATATTTTATGTCAGTTTATGCCAATAGTCAGTTACAAGCATTATGCCTGCCTATCCCAATTATTGTTCATTAAGTTTGCCATTTTTATTTTTACATTTGTTGTTTTTGTTTTTTATATTAGGATGTCTTCATCCTTGATACAACAAAAGATTGCTTTGTCTGGGTTGGCAAGGGAGCAAGTCCCCAAGAGAAACAGAATGCTATGACATATGCACACGTAAGTATCTTAGACCAATAATGTAGGAAACAGAGGATTGCTATCAATTAAGTTTTTGTTGTGGTTTTCTGTGTTTTATTTATCTTTAAGTTCATTGTTCAATTTTTTCCACTCAATCATTTAAAATGACAAAATATAACATTACATGAGAAAACACCTTAATAGATGAAGTGGAGGTCTCCTAAAAGCGAGCTTGGTGGATGGAGACCCCTTGAATGTGTGTACATAAAAAATACAGATCTATGAGAAAGAACAATGTAAAGAATAGACTGAATTAATATTGAAGGCACAATTTGAACCTTGAATGGTCTTTCACAAAGTCTCATTGTTGTAATTGGTAACTGTTTAATGCTCTGCGTATTTAATGTTATACGCCTTTTTTGTTTGTTTGACAGAACTATCTAAAGAGCACAGGTCATCCTTTACTACCAGTCACTGTTTTTAAGCAAGGACAAGAATCAAAGTCTTTTATGTCTGCAACCACAGCATAAATGCAGTCAGGTAAAGAGAAATTACTGAGTACGAATCAAGGACTAATGATAATGTGATATTATATCCAAAAGGGCTCTGACTTCTCATTATCTCTCTACAAACGATAGTCCCATTTCATGGCTCTGCTTACCGTTGAATTCTGTGCTTATGATCACCATTCTACGCTTACGATCACCATTCTACGCTTACTGTGCAAGCACCAAATTTCTGTGCTAGCTGTTTAAGCGAAAAATACATAGTATGCTTGTCCACAAACAGAAATTCCCTGCTAACCTTTGAAATACGCTTGACATAAGTGCGGAATTCCCTGCTTCAATAAGTGCTGATTCTTTGCTTACGTTGAGCAGAGTCATGATATTGGGCCCAGTTTCATCAAACGGCTAAGCAGCGAGCCAAATTACCATGCAATGTATACTAGTTGGAATCAATAACCATCTTAAACTTGATGTAATCAATAATTTTTGCTTAATAGCTTTATGGAGTCATTTGGCTTAGCTGCTAAGCAAAAAAAGCAAGTCACCAGCTAAAATGCAATTGGATTTATGAAGAGTTTATAACAGGTTACTTACACAGTTTTTGGTAAGCAAATAAACTTGATAAACTGTTTTCTGCTTACCAGCTCTATGGTGAAGTGCCTGGTGTTTATCTTGTCATATATTTTTTATAACTGATAATGTCTTGTTATCCATTAAAAGCTGGCAGTGAAATTTTCCTACTTTGTCTACACCTGATCTTTGCGCTACAAATCATGTATTTTCATCTATAATTCAAAATGTTTAAATATACTGGAATGAATGTATTACTATGAATTGATATGCAAATCAACAATCATGTGTTCTTAGAACTTGCACAATTGTTATAAATTGTTATAAACTGCATTAAGTAAGACCGACAATCGCAGTTTTGTAATGAGGTAACATTTATTATTATTGTACACATAATCCGTAACTTGTTATAAAAAGTTGTTTCAGGACTTATTTTTATTTGAAGGTGCAAAGAAGGTGCAAACAATTGTTATTAAAAACATTTTCTAGAACAAATGTAATATTTCTTAATGAGAGATAAATTCCCATCATTATACTTTAAAAGACTTTTTTAAATAATTTGATTTGTTGTTTCCCAAAAGGAATATGGTAAGGGTTATAATGTAAATATGAAATAAAACTTCTGCTTGCAAAAATATACTCAATTGCTTAAGTGCAAAGAATATATTATTTCCACTGTTTGGCTTTATCAATCATCATAATTATATAAAGTAGTTGTAGTTTTGTGTTTGAAATCGTTTTATTTTAGAAATCAAGCTCTATCTAGTTCTGTAAAAGATTTGTTTCAAAATTGTCTTTCTTTTATTCTAATTTCCTATCGAAAAATATTTTATGAGATTTTATTTTGATGTTTATGTGATGTTTTTGAAAGAGTATTGTTTCTTGCTTTTTGATTACCTTTTCCACATATTTTAGGATACAAATGGCCAACATATACTGTAGACGTTTTAACCAGTAGTAGTTTGTAGTTAACTGAAGTAAAGTATCTTTAAAAAGTTGTTCATTAAATTTGTGACAACTTTTTCAATAGAGGGCGGTATTTATGGCATGCTCATCCACCTTGAAACTTGATGAGCTGATAGAAAGAGAGATTTAATTTGAATATTTTGGAAAGTCCCAGCAAAATAAAACCTTAGAGGGTTAACACTCATTAGTGGAAAATCAAAAGTCACATAAGTCGTTGGTGGAGACTATTGTCTTAAATAAAACGGCACTTTACTGGTTTGTGGTCAAACTTTATAAACTATGTACTAAATACAATGGTAAATTGTTTATGATTTAAAAACGTCATGCTTGTCAGATCTGTGACTTATGATTGATAACCCTGTATTATTGGTTGTAACATTAAAAACTTGTCAAGAAGTTGTATTTCTGCTTGGTATCTCTTTAATAACATTCAAAACTTGTCAAGAAGTTGTATTTCTGCTTGGTATCTCTTTAACAACATTCAAAACTTGTCAAGAAGTTGTATTTCTGCTTGGTATCTCTTTAATATTTGAATGTTGACTCTTGTTGCTTTGTGCTTATGATCAACCACCAGCTTGATATACAATGTAGTTACATTAAGTGTAGTGTTTTATTGCATATACACACAACTGAGTACTTGGCCAAATTATTGCTGCTAACATGTTCTCTTTTTAAGACAATTCCCTTTTCCTTAACTAATCAAAATCTTAGTCAGTCTTTATCTAGTTGTTTGGAGGCTCAATAATAATATTAGCACTTCATTACATTCCTTTATCATTTTTATCAAGCTGTTGATCAAATACAACTCAAATTCAGCATTCCATTTATTTTCAAATATAAATTTCTCATTAGGTTAGCATTATACATTGTATATAGTGCTCATAACATGACAACATTGTTTATTATGATGAATGACAATCCCAAATATATCTTGTACGACAACAATTGTTGTGAAAGTTGTGTTATTTCTTTTCTTCACTTGGCTTTTAGTTTGTATTTGCGTTGATCCTAAGGATTCTAGTAGATGGAAATCTTTACTTTCAGTCATTAGTTCAAATTGGTTCAAGTTTAGGTCAAAACCAAACACACTCAAATTAACACATTTTGCAAAGAAACCTCCGATTTCTTTTAGAGCAAATTTGAAAAAACATCTGATCATGTTATTGTTGTCTTCCATTACTCTAGTTTTCTGCGACTTGGTTTTGTCTTGTGCCTCAAGGACTTCCCCACTTTCATTAAGATGTTTCTTTGTAGAATATGAAATCTTGAGACCCATCTGTGCCATCACATGCCTATAGCCATGTAAGCCTACAGTTTAGTCTAAAGCCTGAGCGATTCTTCTATTAGTTCTTACTGCTGAGAAGGCAAACTTTAATTTCCTATTGTCATATTTTTTAATAAATAGGATCTTTACACAATCATGTAATTGGATAGTCATATATATATATAATATACATAATTATTCTTGTATCATAAGTGTTCTGTTTAATCAAATTTGTACTGTATTTGTTTTTCAATCTCGATTACATAATTATCAACCACCAGACATGTAGCTTAGAATATTTTCCTATTCACAGTTTTAAAAGCTGTGTTTCTTTGGGTTCACTTTCATATGCAAGGTAAATCACGACTATGACGAAAGTTTAGTCTTTTTAGACATCACTTTAATTTAGAACCAATTGAGCCATGATCATGTGCACATAATGTAGCTTGTTATAAACGAAGCCAAATTCTGTGATAAATAAAGGCATATAAATTGCCAAGAAACCCACAAGACTCTGTTGTCACGACTAACTTTTATATCAACCCCTTTTTAGTGTTTCGATAACTATTTTGTGCCTTGAACACCCAGCAGGGTGGATATGTGCTTATTACATGTCTTATTATTATTATTTATTATTATCATAAAACCTAGTAGGCGGCACATGTTATCTGAATCATTTTGTCAATAATGGGTTAGATTGCTCCGTGGGTTGTACAATAAAGTTCCTGCAAATAGAACCTGTAGCAAAAGCGAGCATTGTGCAGAAACTCTTTATCAAAAGAATGATGTTTGTTTTCCATAATAATTCCCCTCGACTTCCCCAAGCCTAACCCCCGCAACCGGACCACAGTATATTGAACCATTTACTATTAAGTTGTTGTTTGCAACATTCCATACATGACGTAATTGATGGGCGTTGGCTTTGGTTGTGTTGGCATACGGTCTGTATGGTTAGTGCGCACTGCAATAACAGGTGCATGCGCATAGTACAACAGCAGGCAGTGGTTGTCCCAGCTCGACCTTTACCAAAGCATCAAAGCCAAGGGGTATCGGACGCGTCATAACACTGTAAGACGAAGTAGCTCAGCATAGGACCTTCTTTCAGTTCGTTGAAACTTGACTTTATAAAACAGGTGAGTACGTTTTCTTCATCCATGGAGGTGTATAGGTGCCTCTCCGAAAGATGTTTAGTTTGTAGAAAAGTTCATTACAATACATGGACTTCACTGATTCTGTTGATTTGAGGGAAACAAACTTTATTTTGGGCAAGACTAAAACATCGAATTCGAAACATGATTTATCCATGTCGAGCTCTACGACGAATTTAACCCATGGAATTGGTTTGAATCTGGAGAATTATTTCTTGTTAGACCCGACATCGAGCTATATTCATTATTATCTATGGGACTAAGGACACAATACTACATTTTATTTTATAAATCGATGAGTTTATAAATTAAATTAAATCTCATCTGTGCAGTGTGCAGTGTGCATTTGCCTATTTAATATGCAGACCTCCTTGCTATAGAATGTATACTGATTGATTTACTTATGCAGTCTGCTAAGTGCAGTCTGCTGATAACCTACATGACCCATAGAGGATAGACCTCCCCACAATGTTTGACAAAATTAACCACCATAGAGAAATGAATACACATGACATTGCACTATACATTTGCACTTTACACAATGGTAGAAAGCGAAGCACCCCCCCCCCCCCTCCACCCCCACACACATTGAATTTAAATGCATGTTGGTGTGGCCATGGAGGTGTGGTGAATGCCCGGGACCTGGGGGAATCTTTCAAACTATTATGTCAATGCACAGATGAAGTTTTGTTTTGAATTGAAATGGACTTGTTAGGTCAAGTAGCCCTACATCAAACAATAAAATTAATTTGTTAAGTTTAACACATGCTGGGAATAAACATTTTCTGAGTGATAAAATATAAAACTTCATTGTACCTCTGTTAACCCTTTGCAATAGGAATCACTAAAACCTGAGAATGCAGAAGGCCAAGACTTACGACTGGAATGATTCGAATCTTGCTCTGTTTGGCTCAGACACTGAGAAACAAGTCAAGAAAGAATCGGCTGAATCTGAACCAGCCTGGAAAGGAGCTGGGGAAAAAGTTGGACTTCAGGTAAATTAAGGAGAATGTTAAGGGAAAAAGGGAAGGTAGTGGTAGCACTTCAACTAACTCTCTCTCCATTAGGGCATCCGCCATCCCGTTGTGGTCTGAGAAACTAACTCTCCCCAAGCCTCCCTGTCCAGAGCTGTTGTCGTTAGCTCATGCATGTTATTTCTGTTTAGTCGACTAATGTTGTCAGTCCAAAACTAAATAGTTACATAAAAAAACAATGTGATCTTTTATTAAGCAAAAACTACTCCATTAGATGCCTTGAAGGGGACAATGGACAATAAATGAGTTTTACAAAATAACTGAGGTCAAGAACAGCTTCATCGATCACTATATTAATAAATCTACAATTTGTGTGTTTCAATATTTTGTTTTAGATTTGGCGTATCGTGAAGTTTAAAGTTACCCACTGGCCCAAGGAAGACTATGGAAGCTTCTATGATGGTGATTCCTACATCATCTTGAATACTTACGTAAGTAAATTAAGACATTATTTTCTCTTGCACCTTTCAGCTTAATGGCCCCACTTCATGTTTCTATTCACTTTTCTTAAAATGCTCATCTTAAACAGGAGATCCCAAGTCTTTAACCAAAATAATGTCAGTTAAGTTAGTACCTGCTTGTCGGACACTTTTAACGAGTAGTATTGTGTGTGTCTTATTTGTAGAAAGAACCTGAGAATGACCAACTGCTTTATGATGTTCACTTCTGGATTGGAGCATCATCTTCACAGGTCAGTTTGATTAATGTGAATTCAGAAGACAAATCTGCATTATCACTTGTTATAGTGTTGGTTTCAATGCTGAGGTTGCAGGGACAATGTTTTGTTTTATATAAAATCCATTTGTTTCAAGGATAGGTTTCACCAGTAGGTTTTTCCAATGTTAAACCGATGAGATACATAGAAACAAAGTAGGTTTCATCTTTGGAAATTTGAACATACATGAGGTAAAAGATAACTTGATTTGGTCTGTTTGATTGTTATGTATTTGACAGGATGAGTATGGGACCGCTGCCTACAAGACAGTGGAGTTAGACACGTTTCTTGATGATAAACCAGTGCAGCATCGTGAAGTTATGAACCATGAATCGGCAATGTTCATGTCATATTTCCAAACCCTCAAGTAAGTCTATTTCCTATTTGAATTGTCTGATTTACAACAGAGGGCATAAGCCCTTTTCACACTACTCTATTCACCGGGGCTTTCTCCCTGGGGAATAACAGCCGGCCTTTTCACCCTATGATCGCTTACCTGCCCTGGTAAATGGGCATACCCTGTAGGGAATAGCCATCCCTGTTCTGGAGTAGTGGGTTAGCGGTAAAAGGAACCCCCTGTAATAGGAACACAGTGAAAGTGGGCTGGGGTAACCATGGTGTAAACAAGTACTGTGGTCTCAATGGGGCTGTATTCCACATGGATAAGAGATACAGTGTGAAAATGGCATTTAACTAGATTGAATTACTTTATAACAGTGCTTTGGCTTTTGGGTTCTTTTGTTCTTTGTTGAGTTTCAGTTGAGGGAGAATTATTATACTATTTCTAATTTGTACAGCTTGATGAATGGAGGAGCAGACACTGGATTTCGTCATGTGAAGCCTGAAGAGTATCAGCCAAGACTCCTTCATTTCAGTGGAACCAGAAAAAGTATCGTAACAAAAGAGGTATAAATCTGTTCAAATATTAATGTTTGTGTTTCTTCAGCTGGGTACTATAATGTCTTTTATTGCAATTTCATATCCACAATCATCGAAACATTGCCAAGTGAAAAATATGTATAAATTTGAACAAATAAGTAAAAAATCAGCAAATCAAACGTTTTTTCTAAAATATATTGTTTCATTTGCTAAACAGTTACTTTGGAGACCAGTCTTGGTTAATGATTACCATGCAGGAGCTCCAAAACATGCAAAAGCAAATTTAGGCCTACAAAGTTCACAAACAAACTTGTAATTTTCAAGACTAACAACTATTGATGTTAATGTTTCATAACCTAAACAACTGTTGTTTTTCCTTTGATATAGCTGCGCCACAACGTTTCTATTGTAAAGACATATTGACAAATGCAAGTGACCTTGTAACCAGAGTCACTGTACATGTGCATTATTCCCTACAATTGGGATGTAATATTTATGTACAGTTGCACCAGTACTGACGCTTGTGTGAAGCTTTTTGGGTGTTGGTTTGTGGATAAAAGTAAATGCATTTATTGTTGACCCTTTTTATTTATTGCAGAGACCCCTGTCCAAGTTTTCTCTCAAGTCGGATGATGTCTTCATTCTGGATCTTGGGTTGGAGATCTATCAATGGAACGGAAAAGGAGCCAACAAAGATGAGAAGTTTAAGGTACCATCTACTTCTTATAAACCTACATCGACATTACAAATTACCCTTTTGCTGGCAATGTACCTGTCATAACATTTCACCATCTCCTTCTTATATACCTACATTACAAATAACTCTTTTGCTGGTGTCATAACATTTCACCAGTACATTAAAACATTATGAAAATACTGATGCCATTTTGATGAAGTTACACATTGTTTTATTCATGACAGGCTGTTCAGTATCTGCAGCAACTGAAATCCGAGCGTGGCGGTAAACCAAAAGTTGAAACTCTGGATGAAGGTGACGTTTCCTCCACCCATAAGTTCTACTCAAGTCTCTCGGAGGAGGATTTATCTGAGGGGGCTGAGCAAGCTGATGACAGTTTCACTCCAGCCATTTTCCGGTAATGTGATCTGAGATATTTATCCTTTTTATATACTTATCAAAGAGAAATCCGCAGAGGAAAACTGTAGTGTAAAGTTATAACTCATTATTGTCTATTCTTTTATGGTTTTAGGTTTGCAGTAACAACTTGCTCTTATTCCCTTTTCTCTTAATCTGTTAGTGATACTTAATGTTACTTACAGAATAGATGAGTGAATATTTCCATACCATAATTGTGTTTTATTTGTTCTGTTATACTGTAGTGTTTCTGACGAGACTGGTCACCTAGAGATGAGTCTTGTATCTGAAGGCAAACTCTCCAAGAGCTTCCTGAGTTCCAAGGTATGTTGTTATCTTTTGTCTCCTCCTTATTGGGTTCTGGTTGAATATGGAGAAGTAGAGAAAGTAAAGGATAAAAACCAACCAGTCTCCCGGAGGACCTTCCCTTTATTTCCTATACACCTCCTTATTGAATGCCCTCTCCTGGAGGACCTTCCCTTTATTTTCCTATACACCTCCTTATTGAATGCCCTCTCCTGGAGGACCTTCCCTTTATTTTCCTATACACCTCCTTATTGAATGCCCTCTCCTGGAGGACCTTCCCTTTATTTTCCTATACACCTCCTTATTGAATGCCCTCTCCTGGAGGACCTTCCCTTTATTTTCCTATACACCTCCTTATTGAATGCCCTCTCCTGGAGGACCTTCCCTTTATTTTCCTATACACCTCCTTATTGAATGCCCTCTCCTGGAGGACCTTCCCTTTATTTTCCTATACACCTCCTTATTGAATGCCCTCTCCTGGAGGACCTTCCCTTTATTTTCCTATACACCTCCTTATTGAATGCCCTCTCCTGGAGGACCTTCCCTTTATTTTCCTATACACCTCCTTATTGAATGCCCTCTCCTGGAGGACCTTCCCTTTATTTTCCTATACACCTCCTTATTGAATGCCCTCTCCTGGAGGACCTTCCCTTTATTTTCCTATACACCTCCTAATTGAATGCCCTCTCCTGGAGGACCTTCCCTTTATTTTCCTATACACCTCCTTATTGAATGCCCTCTCCTGGAGGACCTTCCTTTATTTTCCTATACACCTCCTTATTGAATGCCCTCTCCTGGAGGACCTTCCCTTTATTTTCCTATACACCTCCTTATTGAATGCCCTCTCCTGGAGGACCTTCCCTTTATTTTCCTATACACCTCCTTATTGAATGCCCTCTCCTGGAGGACCTTCCCTTTATTTTCCTATACACCTCCTTATTGAATGCCCTCTCCTGGAGGACCTTCCTTTATTTTCCTATACACCTCCTTATTGAATGCCCTCTCCTGGAGGACCTTCCCTTTATTTTCCTATACACCTCCTTATTGAATGCCCTCTCCTGGAGGACCTTCCTTTATTTTCCTATACACCTCCTTATTGAATGCCCTCTCCTGGAGGACCTTCCCTTTATTTTCCTATACACCTCCTTATTGAATGCCCTCTCCTGGAGGACCTTCCTTTATTTTCCTATACACCTCCTTATTGAATGCCCTCTCCTGGAGGACCTTCCCTTTATTTTCCTATACACCTCCTTATTGAATGCCCTCTCCTGGAGGACCTTCCTTTATTTTCCTATACACCTCCTTATTGAATGCCCTCTCCTGGAGGACCTTCCCTTTATTTTCCTATACACCTCCTTATTGAATGCCCTCTCCTGGAGGACCTTCCCTTTATTTTCCTATACACCTCCTTATTGAATGCCCTCTCCTGGAGGACCTTCCCTTTATTTTCCTATACACCTCCTTATTGAATGCCCTCTCCTGGAGGACCTTCCCTTTATTTTCCTATACACCTCCTTATTGAATGCCCTCTCCTGGAGGACCTTCCCTTTATTTTCTTATAAACCTTCTAATTGAATGCCCTCTCTCTTCGTGTTCCTGTAAACCTTTACAAGACAGTTTTGTTGGAAGCTGGACTGTTTTGAAGCTTAGAAATGCAATTGAACAACTTTTAGACTGGACCTTAATAATCCCTGTGTTTCCCCCTTTCATCTCTCGTCACCTGGTCAAGGATTATTACTAGACATGTTGTGGTTCTATTACCCAGTTAGACATCAAGACTTATCTTAGTTTGGGTTTTCTCTTTAATCCATCTCTTTCTCTAACTCTGTCTATGTGTCCTCCTTTCCATTCTCGTCACCTGGTCAAGGATTATTACTAGACATGTTGTGGTTCTATTACCCAGTTAGACACCAAGACTTATCTTAGTTTGGGTTTTCTCTTTAATCCATCTCTATCTCTAACTCTGTCTATGTGTCCTCCTTTCATTTCTCGTCACCTGGTCAAGGATTATTACTAGACATGTTGTGGTTCTATTACCCAGTTAGACATCAAGACTTATCTTAGTTTGGGTTTTCTCTTTAATCCATCTCTATCTCTAACTCTGTCTATGTGTCCTCCTTTCATTTCTCGTCACCTGGTCAAGGATTATTACTAGACATGTTGTGGTTCTATTACCCAGTTAGACATCAAGACTTATCTTAGTTTGGGTTTTCTCTTTAATCCATCTGTATCTCTAACTCTGTCTATATTTTTTTTCTCTCAACCAGGATGTGTTTCTTGTTGATGATGGAAAGCAGTTGTTTGCATGGATTGGACAAGCAGCAAGTACTGATGAGAGGAAAAATGCCATGTCTTATGCCCATGTAAGTATTTTTTACAACGGAACAAAGCGCTCATTTGAATTGCTTGCGTTGTTCAATAAATAGTATTAATCTTGTCATGGTTACATTTGATATTTCCATTTTGTAGATGAGGGCACAAGTAGGCCCCTAGCCGATTGTATTTAAACAAGTTGGTTTTCTTTTCTCAATACGCCAATGCCAAATATTTGAATGATTTTTTCTATTGTTCTATTTCAGAACTACTTGATGAAGACCCAGCATCCCCTTGTTCCAGTCACTGTGGTGAGTGAAGGAAAAGAGACGGCACTATTTGCTAAAATCATGCCTTAGGATGATTAGTAGAGTTGAGGCTAAAATAATGCATGAGAATGCCTTGTAAAGTTGAAGGCAAAATAATCGCTAAGCTTTTGGTTAAGGAAAGGAACAACAGTAGTTATTTCTTGAAGGTGAAAAGGGGAGCATTAATTGTAGTCTGTGTAATAAAGAAATACATGTTTTTATTTTCATGGTACAACTCATCTTAGATATATATTGTTAGCACTTTGCCATTTTAAGAAATCTCCCTCCAACCTCCAACCTCCACTCAAAGAGCGGATAAACTAATTACACAATGTCTTCCATTTGCAACTTGTTCACATTTCCACCAATGGCCCTACGACTGTTGAGATAGTAAGACACCACTACAGGTAGTGGTGTACCACTACAGTAGTAAACCACCCCCCCCCCCCCCCCCCCCCCCCCCAAAAAAAAAAAAAAATAATAATAATAATAATAATAATAATAATAAATAAATAAGAAAAAAAAATAAAAAAATAAAATAAAAAAAACAACCCAGCATCTTATCCAACTTTCAAAATGTCCAAATGAACAGTTAGATACATTTAAAGATAACTCCCAAATTGTATCCGTTCCCCCACACCCCAAAAATTGAAAACGTCTGGTTTCCCAGGGTAACAGAGTGAAAAATTTACTTTTATTTTTGTACCAGATAAGAAATGTTCAAATGTATCCCTAACAAATGTGGGACTTATTTTATCATTTGCAATTAACCAAAGTACCATCACAACCATGTATGATTCTAAAGTTCACTCATGTAACAGACATTCCACGGTTTTACACTTTTATGTGGGGAGGTTTAATTTTGAGACATTCATCCATTTATTTTTGTAGGTAATTTGTTTTAGTTTCTTTTGTTTTGGTTCCTCTTGCAACTGTTGGCCGAGCAAGCTGTGTTTACTATCGGAAATTGATGTAAAGAAAAAAGCAACGAATCTGTTGATAATTTTTGCTAAATACTTCCGCGTAAGTGCCTTATAAACAAGTTTGTGACATTAAAGGGGAATGTTTTAAAGGTACACAATCTTTTCTAGAAGAATACACATGTTTGTAAATTAAATAACTTTTTTAAAAGAAACATAATCATGATTGCCTTAGGTAAACTTTAAAAGTGCTACTTGCCATACAATTATCAGAGTAATTTTAAAGAAATGATGTACTTAAAATCTTCATGAAAGTTATGTAAAGTCTAAACCAAATCTCAGAACAATTTTGCTTTGAAGGAAAATACATTCCAATTAAGTGATCCTCCATGCCTCACGTATCCAGGTCTTGCATGAAACTATAGTCTTATTATTTGATATTCTAATTATTATTGCTGTGAATGGCATGGAACCTATCCTGAATGTTTGGAGCTTATTTTGAAGTTTGCTTCTTTGCACTGGTAAGAAGAAATCCTATTACTGATTATTACACATAATGCGCATAAATTATAAGGATCTTTAACAAATTAAAATGGTTCAACTAACTACTCACTCCCCATTATTTTGATGCACTGAATGCACGACTTATAATTATCACCATAACAGTTACTTTTCACTTTTTAACTTAATTTGAAAGCCTAGCCGCTTGTAGGTCAAACTTTAACAAGGTAGGTCAATTTATTGGAACCCGGTGTGTAGGAAGCTTTAGTTATATATATTTTGCTATTAATTTATGTCATATCGGATTTTATTTGGTATTAAAGGAAAAAGGTTGTCCAACAAAACAAAAACTATTTTGTCACTGATTGTTTGTAAAATGTACTTGTCATTTAATTGTATTGTTGTTTATGATGCAGATAATCTCTATAGTGCGCTCGCCGAAACGTGGACAGAAAAATCCATTGACGAGTGCTTAATCACAAAATGAAGAATTTTCTATTTGTATTTTTTTCTATTTAACAACTTAACAGTTTTTACATCCCCTGCTATCGGGTGCTCATTTATTCAATCCAATTTGCTGTGATTGTATTTAAATGAACGGTTTTTATAGCTCCTCTTTTATGCCTCTTCTGAAAATCAACGATTTGGTTGGCTAAGATTTGATTTTGTCACCATACAATTATACATAATTCATGAGCATGAAGGGATCCATTAACAGAGTAAGATTGAGAGATACTTTAAACATGTGCCTCGAGATCGGAATGCAACAGACATTCTCTGTATATCCATATCGGTATGGAAGGCAAAACTTGTCTATTTAAAAGTTTAGAACAAATTTATTTGGGTCTTGAGCGATGGTATGTTGTGTGTGAACCTCATTTAAGGGATGTTTAATAATCACTCTTAATTAATACCAATAAACCTTTGGTTATTAGAAGCCTATACAGTAGCTTTCGATATAAGGCATTTTGAAAAAACTTCGAAGTAATGTGGTTATGTATAAAACAAAAAACATCAGTTATGATCTAAAAAAATGAATCTAAGAAGAGTTACTGTTTGAAACGTTTCTCAGATTGTGTATTCATATTGGGGATTGTTCTCCCTGCGTGGACATAATCGCTCTGCATTCTAGGCGATATCTCATTTTGAAATGAAATTGTCCCATGTTAGAGTTTTATTGTATCATCTTTATCTATAGACTAAAACAATCGAAAAATGGTTAAACAAAATCAAAGATTGTTGCTTTTCAAGGCAGGATTGGTTTATTGTCCAATCTGCCGGCCATACCTTAGCGTTGGGTTCCACATTTCTGATATTTAAGGGACCATCTTAAAATATAATATGTCATAATTGCACAGCGCCAAATCTTGCAGCTCCAGGGCGTTGGTTTCTTGTCACTGCAGTTGGTCTGAGTGTTTTGATTCTGGCTGGTAGAGGAAGCAGTCCACAAATCTTTACTTCAACTGATCTCGTCTTTCTCCAGAAGGTATGTACTTTAACAAAGCAGTATAAAAGTTTCTAATTACCAGACTGATGGCGGCATTTTTGTAAGTTAAAGTTGGTATTTAATGATTTGATTTTCACATTAAATATTTGCTCATAATTTTGGACATAGAGCTAATGAGGGGGTTTTTGCTTTCTGTGCAAGAAGAGAGGCGGGGCGTGGCAGTATGTTATTTATTTATTTAAAAGTTATTTATTTATTATTTTAAATCAGCGGTACATAATATTTAAAACACCCGAGCCGGACAAACTTTAAAAACTGCATCGCGGATGTGTCGGACTCAATAAAATCTCCACTACAAGATATACACATTAATAAATGGTTACAATACTGTGAAACTAACGTAACTTTTTGGAGACAGAATAAAAGACCAGCCTCTTCTAAACCAAACAAGAAAGCTCTTGCACCTACCCCTATACAATAATATTTATAATTTAGTATAATTTGTTTTCTTTAAAATTTTGGAGTAAGCGACTGTCTTTTAAAGATAAAAAACAAACACAGTTGTGCGATGGTGAAAACAAAAGTTGTACTCCCCTTCTGTTATTTGTCGCCCACTCATGCTTTGCTTTTAGGTGTATATAATATTAGTTCGTCATCAAAAGGCTCGACGTCAAGAAACAAACTTTTAGACATAGGACTTTGAAAGTAATTTGTTTAAAAACTGGTCATTTTATTTACAAATTACTTTTCCCGAAATTCTGGTCATGCAGAAGTTGTTTTTAAAAGTTGTTTTCTTTCGTGAAATATTCCATGAAAGTGGAATAATTCTGACCTTTATGTTACCGCATTTTGTAACATGATTCGTTTGAGACGGGAATCGTGACCTCGATGCACACAAATTGGAGGGGGGGGGGGGTCTGGATGAGACCTAAGCTTCTTCCAGAATGGTAACCCGCACCCAATTACCATATTAGGTCATTTAGTACGTGCTTTGAAATGGAATTCGTCGCAAAGTGAAATCAAAGTCTGGTCGTGTCTTCAAGCTATTATGGTTTCAGCAAAAGTGTATCCTTGAACGTGGCACCGGCAAGTTGTGTTCCCATGTGACATCGTTTTTATTTGTTTTCATACCGTATTGTTTTTCAAGTGAGCTGTTCAATGAAAACAAATAATCACTTATATTGAGTCACATAGTGAGGGAGTACCTTTGGTAATAACTCCAAAAATTAATGACCATAAAAAGTCATGGGGCGGCTTTGTAAGGGGCGACTTTGTTGCTATAGGGCGCGATTTTGCCATGGGTCGACATTAAGTCAACCCCTTACAAACTCACACCTTACAAAGTCACCCCTTACAAAGTTACCCCCTTACAAAGTTACCCCTTACAAAATCACCCCTTACAAAGTGACCCCCTTACAGAGTCGCCACGTATAAAGTCACCCCTTACAAAGTCTGGTAGTTTTTGTTTGTCATTCTTTTCTTGCAACTTCTGATGCCCAATTGAGATTTCGGTTTGTTTAAAACCTAAATTATTTAAAACATATATCCAGACAATTTCCATTTTGGTTTACTACTTGTATTCAAGCTAAATAACAAGCTAGAAAATTGACATAATTCGAAACGATTTAAATGATTAAGTTAGAATCAAATGCCGGTGTGGGTACATCTTCACATCTGTTTTCCTAATATCCCAGCATGGAAGTGATGACTACTGTGACAAAAATGTCAGCAATTTCGTAGGCTTCCCGATTCTATCTTGAGATTGACCGGGTCTGGTCTTTGCTCTAATGTATGACCTAGAGGTATGACCATGGGAGGTGTCTTGATGCTGAGTTTGAGGTATGACTGAGTGAGCTGTCTTGAAGCAATTGCCATTATTGACTCCCATCAAGTCTTCTATCATCACAGCCATCCCATATCCCAAACTCTTGCTCACGGCTGTTGAACCGACATGCTTACATTTAATTATAATATTAATGTTGATTTGACGAATCAGTTTTTGTTGAAGATATTTTTAAACGTAATGTCTATTATTTTCCTCTTCTAGTCCCTGTTCTGTAACCATGGCAGCTCCACCAACCCGCGGTCTAGTAAAGGCCAAGAAGTATGACTGGAAAGACTCCAATCTTGCTCTCTTTGGGTCAGACACTGAGAAGTCCATCAAGAAAGAATCTGCTCAGACTGAGGCGGCATGGAAAGGAGCTGGACTGAAACCCGGATTGCAGGTCATTAACTCTCCACTTCTTCATCCAGCTTATAAACGTTCTAATATACCTCAATAATGTTTGGGTGTTTTACTTAACTTGCTTTTGTCATGACTTTTATTTGAAGGTGTGGCGCATCAATAAGTTCAAGGTGGAGCATTGGCCTAAGGAGGATTATGGCAGCTTCTTCAATGGAGACTCTTACATCATCCTTAACACTTATGTAAGATACAACTTCTTCAAAATACTAAAAACTTAAAAAATGCAGTTTCTTTTTGCAATTAATAACAATTGAACATGAAAAATAGCTCTCACAACACTATGATCGCAAACTATTTATTATTCAAACAACGGCCGCTTTCATTGGCCTACTATATGAACAGCATTTTCTCAACCAATTTTCAATAAATTTCTTTTTAGCGACTTGGAACAATCCTTTAAATTTGGGAAGTTACCTTTTTGTTTAAAGGACAATATAATAAAGATGAATGTCTCGACTCCTCAGAACAATTTATTCATAAGCATTTTCGATAATCTATTTGTGATTCTAATGTCTATTCATTGACAATTTGCTTTTCTTGAAATCGCTCAGAAAAAGCCCGATTCCAAGTCCGAGGAGCTGCTATATGACGTACACTTTTGGATCGGTCAATATTCAACTCAGGTAAGAAACAACTTCGTTGGTTGGTTGTAAGTTTTGCACTTTGTTTTGGTCTCGTGATGATATTAGTTTGCTATTTTTATGTTGCTATTTTTATGTTGCAGGATGAGTACGGTACAGCAGCCTATAAGACGGTCGAGTTGGACCATCTTCTGGATGATAAACCCGTCCAGCATCGTGAAGTTATGGATTATGAGTCCGATTTATTCAAGACTTACTTCGCTGTAATAACGTAAGGTCACTAACAATAGAGAAACAATAATATTAAACCAATACCTGGAGTGGATTTCACAAAGAATTCAATTTTTATTTTAAATGTTATGAAACTTAAGAAATACGTCAGCTTTGAGGGGTTTCAAATCCATGGGGCACCCCCCCCCCCTTGACCGGGTCCTTTGCGTCCCACTTGTGGTGCCTTTCTTAACCTTGCATTCATTAAAATAATTATAATAGTGGTAAAATTTTAAGTGTTGTTTGGAAACACAATATTGTTTAATAAAGTACTAATTTTGTTTTGTTGTAGTAAGATGGAGGGTGGTGCCGATACTGGCTTCAGACACGTTGGACCTAAGAACTACACCCCTCGTTTGTTGCAGTTCAAGGGAGCTAAGAAGAACGTCACTCTTAGAGAGGTATGAGATCTTCAAGGTTTAGCCAAAGTCCCAACTTTACACTCTAACCTGGGGTACTAGAACAAGCTTTATTCCGTAGTGCCATTTACATCTATCTCTTTATACACCTTAGAAATTCCCGCTTTTCGAGACAGTTTTGACTTCTGTTCCAATTATTAATTACGAAACAATTCAGAAGACGCAATTATTGATTGAGAACGTTTAGCATAAAATGTAATAGTCATGGTTTGCTATAAATCAGTTTTACTAGACGAGCTGGGGAGACGTGTTTTGTTAATACATGATGAATGATTTCCAACAGAGACCTCTGAACAAACACGTACTGGATTCAAGTGATGTCTTCATTTTGGATCTTGGATTGAAGATCTTCCAATGGAATGGTGAGACTGCCAACAAGGACGAGAAAACAAAGGTAAGCCTTTCTCATAGAGTCCGATAAGATGGATTGGTTAAACAAATTGGTGCATGCTCTGTTCACAACTTTGCCTAGTTTCAGTTTGATTTATGACATTACTGTTTTAAGACAAATTTAACATCAACTAAAAGTTTTTTTTTTTTCAAAAACACCTGTCTTTATAATAGGCTATGCAGCACTTGCAGAAATTGAAGGGTATTCGTGGTAAAGCAACTAGTCAGGTTCTGGAATCTGCCCGAGTAGGACCAGATCATCAATTCATGAAAGCTTTGGCTGATGATCCTTTGGATGAAGAAGACTTTGCTGTGGGAGTGGACAACTCAAAGCCCGCCCTCTTCAGGTACTTTCATGTTAGTTTGTAGTTCGATGTCTCGAGAAACATTTTGGTAATCGCAGTTTAAGGCCTTTCTCTAGATAGTGTCTTGGGTTCAGCAATCAGCATTACTTTATCGAAGTTCGTTTGTTATCAATTCCAAGAAGTTTATAACTAAAAGTTAAATGATTTCATTGTGGCCTGGATTATTTATAACAACTTTCTGTATTAAAAGTTGAGTTTATCTTATTAAACAACATGAGCTCGAACCTATGTGTAACATTGTTTCTTCAATTATGTAGCTTTTCATAATGGTTGTCAATTGTGTACCCTCTTATTCCTCTTGTATCCCGTGTGAACAGGTTGAAAAACACCGACAAGCTTTATTTCACCAAGGAGGCTGAGGGAACTTTGCCAAAGTCAAAGCTTGATTCATCGGTGAGTTTAACCAATAATATGAACTGAGAAACCATATTATATTCCGTGCATGTTGGTGTTCTTTCATTAATACTTGGTTTTATCCACTTAATGTTCCAAACAGGATGTCTTCATTTTGGACAACACGAAGGAGCTTTACGTCTGGGTCGGAAAAGGAGCCGATACCACTGAGAAGAGGAACGCCTTTTCATATGCCCACGTAAGCTTGAATATTCAGATCACACTAAGCATTCATATGCCCACGTAAGCTTGAATATTCAGATCACACTAAGCATTCATATGCCCACGTAAGCTTGAATATTCAGATCACACTAAGCATTCATATGCCCACGTAAGCTTGAATATTCAGATCACACTAAGCATTCATATGCCCACGTAAGCTTGAATATTCAGATCACACTAAGCATTCATATGCCCACGTAAGCTTGAATATTCAGATCACACTAAGCATTCATATGCCCACGTAAGCTTGAATATTCAGATCACACTAAGCATTCATATGCCCACGTAAGCTTGAATATTCAGATCACACTAAGCATTCATATGCCCACGTAAGCTTGAATATTCAGATCACAATAAGCATTCATATGCCCACGTAAGCTTGAATATTCAGATCACACTAAGCATTCAATGAGGATGAATTGATTCGCTAAAATGATTTTGAAGAAAACCTAATTGCATCGGGACCATTGTAGTTTTATGTCACTTTCTCCATTTTATTTTTTGTTTTTTTCTTTTCCCTTTTATTACAGAAATATCTGCAGGATACTCCTCATCCATTTATTCCCATCACGTGCCTCAATGAGGGACACGAGAAGCCGGAATTCTTCAAGGCTCTGTCTTAAATCGTAGCCATCATGAGCATTGTCGGATGGTTTGCCGACTTGTCGCACATAACCCTTTACTTTATTCTTGTATCTGCTGCCCTCTACCGTTCGAAAGTTATTCCCATTTAGTTCTCGGCCCTTCCACACCAGGTTACCGAAGGCCGACCTTGTTGATTTCCATAACATCAGTGGGTTTTTCTATCTTAAGTTTGTTGTAGTACTTTTCTCCCCAAATTGCATTGGGGAGATAATGCCTGCAAACTGAACAGCTCTGTGTTGGAATCACTCTGTGGACATTCCTTTGACGTACACATTCATTAACACTGTAAACAAGCACTATATGGACGTGTGTAAGTCCACAACGTGTTTCAAGTTCATTTATATGGACTTCTTTTGTTCTCATGTCCAATCAAGTGCTTTGTAATCAATGGTAAACTTGGGTCAATATCATACAGACAACTTTTAGTCAGTTTAATTGTCGTTTTTAATAAGCCATTATTGTTCATTCACCACAATTGGCTTTATTAAAATTGTGTAAATTGTGTGGCTATTACTAAAATAATTGGCATACAGAGGTAGATAGTTATATTTAGACACTTCAGTGAGGTGCAAATGTTTTGCCTATATGAAGAAGGCCAATGTATTTTGTGCATTATTACAATAATGTAATTCACCACACAATATAAAACAAAAAATTAACACCGCACAAACAAATTTGCCATTAAAATATTTTACGTTCCATTTCAGAAAATGGACAAAATTGTATACTAGTTTACACACAAACAAGGCACAACTCTTGCAATAAAAACAACCATTTACTGAGTCGTTTTGGCAATTTAACAGAAAAAGGTCCTACAAATCAATTTTCAGGAGTCGCTATTTCATCGAAGCTCTCGCAAACTCAAAAAAAGTATACCGTTGCGCTCGAGTCAGTGCATTAAGTTCTACTTTCAATAAAGCAATAAGCACCACAACAAACAAACACACCCAAATAAACACAAACACCGAAAGTGTCTTACAGACTAACTTATATGATATCAATACATTATTTATATAGCTCTAACTTATTTATTCATTTATTCATTGAGGCTCATAGTAACGATGTATAATAACTTTTGATTTTAAATAAGAATCAGACAGTTATGAACAATCTGAATTTATAAGAGATCAAAATAAAAGAATTAGATTAGACGCAATTATTTAAATCAATGAGTGCACCAATAGAGACTATGGATTAAAATGAATGTGACAATAGTTGTTATTGTTCTTATAGTTTAATTCTCTCTGTTTGTTTTCATTTTCTTTGTTCGTTCTTGAGATTTCCTGAGCGTGTGCACAATTGCATGTAGAAAGTGATCATGCATGGGGGAGTTTAATAAGTGTCGTCATGGAATTTACATAACAAAAAAATCCAGTTCAAATGCACCTATAGAACTTTTTCCTTGGACGTATTACGTAATCAAGTGAAACTCATTCAAGTGAAACTTTCCTGTGGTGGATTTTGCTAGCTGCCGTGCTCCTGGATTACTACGATTGCAAGATGGCCGTATTATTAACATTTCATGTGTGTTGATGTGCTTGACTGTTAATTTGATAGAAGCCACAGCATGAAACCTGCCTTCTGGAGTCCGTACACTGCAGAAATGTAAGTCCTCTGTTTTTTTTTATTATCGTAGCCAGAGCCATTGCTGATTCTATATTCTCAGAATGTGTTGTATGTTGACCTATACGTCATTTAATTACCAATCCCCTTGACGATCGAGCACACAATATTATTAGGGTTGAGGTTTATCCAGAACTATCCTTATAATGGGTACTCATAATGTTTACAATAATTATTGTTTACTTTACTTTATACCCCATTTAGTCTGTACTAGTCCGGACGTATTCGAAGCAAGGATGATAAATTGATTCATTTGGGTGCAAAGGTCCTGAGACCAAGTCTACTGATTGCGTGCCTTTGGAGCACGCCCTCTCTGCCTGAGCCTATAAGGCCGTGTCCGAAACGACGACTTCGGCTACAGCTACGTCTAGATCAGCGCGTCTACAGTGTTGAAGAATAGGCAGACGCGCGCGATCTAGCCGTAGCTGTAGCCAAAGTCGCCGTTTCGGACACGGCCTAAGATTGACGTATGGGTAATGACGTCACACACTTCCTCCTTGTCCACATCGAGGTGGAACAAATTGAATCCATAAATATAAGTTTTAACAACAGCGAGGCGATTATATGCAGTTGAGACGTTTTATAGCGGGAAATACTTCTTCCTGTCATAAGGAAACACAAATCGGGCATTATTGCTTGTCTTGAATCATAATTACTTCCAAATTCCTGAGACAATCTTCAAATCAAGCGTACTTTTTAAGTCGATGTTATTGATCCTGCTCGTCAACCCCTGCTCTATTTTTAATTAAATCTTTTCAACAATTGGGCTATCTTTACTTTTCGTGTTTTTTTTTTTGTTTTTTAATTTTATTTTTTTGACAGAGTGGCTTTCTGTTCATTTTTTTCGCGCTTTAAATTGTACGAGTTAAAACGTTTATACATGTTTTTTTTTTTTTTTTTTTTTTTTTTCTTTGGGGGGGGGGGGATTTCGGGGGGGGGGGGGGGGGCGGATGGTTGAGAATGACATTATAAACCCACACGTAGTCTGGTCCTAACGGATACAGATACCAGACTGATATGTATGCACAGCTTTGCATTATGACTCACTAATGCCTAAGCGCCCACACACACGGCCTGCGGCCATAGTAAGTAGCCATTATTGTTAAAGGAACATCATTATAGCTATTGAAGACTTCATGTTTTGAGACAAGATAAATTTCGTTTTCGTGGTCTTTAATCAAAACTTTCAAATTACTTAATGTAACCCATCATCAGGTCAAACCAACTTCCACTCCAACCTCTTTAAATCATCGGCCCTGACCGCAATTATAGTTTACATATTAATATGTTAATAATGTTAATACAGCCCCCCCCCCCGTATTCTTGAAACAATGGTGTAGACTACTCTCAATAAGATGAGAAACGTCTGTCAGCCTAATAGTTGACCTAGTTCTTCTTATTCACTCCAATCATGCTCCAATGACCCTCAGGGTTAAAACCATCCCCAGGGTGACCCGAGTGAGATTTCGTCCCCGTGGGTTCATTATATCATTATTGTAAAGCCCCATGGGGTTGAAGCAAGAGGTTAATAGTTATAGGTAGACCTGCGACCATTCTCAGGCACAGGTGTTGTAATATCCGTTATGATATCCCATTGTGTCAAATCATAATAGTTGAATGTCTAACATGAAACTAAATCACATTGTACCTTAAGCGTCTATATCCGTTATCGTCTAATACTGAGGGATGGTGTAGTCTTTTAGATCAAATTGCCTCTAGTACTGGGTGCTTTTTCCTCATGTTGGCAGTGGGCTACGCTGACGCGACAGTTCAATCCGCTTACACTACATCATAGCATGGAGTTATACATGAAGGAATGGCAGACGCTGGCCAAGTTGGCACCACTTTAAGCCTCCTATAAAGTCTTCTGAGTGTTGATTGGCGCACCCTTATACGGACCTCTCAAGGGGTTAAGCAACTTTCCCTCTGGGACCAATAGACCTCTCGGCAGTAGCCTGTTTTTACTGCACAGACCGGTAGTCGTACGTGCCCGACAGACAAGTAAACAAACTGGCACTGGTAGTTCAAGGTGAAACAAAAGGCCATCTTGCTTTGGTTCATCATAGACAAGGATGGACAGGCAGCTCATACCACTTCTTCTCAGCTTCGTCTCCATCTTGACCCAGGTAAGTCGTTTTTGATAAATTGTACTCATTGATGTTGAGGTTAACACACTGTTCTCGATCTATACATTTATTATAATACCTTTTATATGAAGCGTAATTTTCTGTAATGGGATTTTTATTCAAGAAATAAGACTATAAGCTGAAAACAACATATTACGTGGTATTCAGCTTACATTCTTTCACGACCTTAGCATAAAAGTTTATTGACAAACAAGTGATAATTTCCCCCCCCCCCCCGTCTAACAATTAACAGAAGACTTGCGTTACACACGCGTCTCTCTTTCAATAAACCGTTAGAATAGTTTGTAAATATGCCTAAAAATATTCTACTTGACGAATAAAACCCTCTAAGATTAATCTTGAATGTGGTGTTTTTATTTCATTGTTATTATTAATTGTGTACGCCTCTTTATAGATGAGATGTGCCTAATAGATGGGGATGGGTACGCCTATATACATGGATAGGTAGGCCCTTTTATTAGATGGGATACGCATAATAAGTAGATATGATAGTTTGTTTGATTTCAGCGTTTAGAGATATTGCCATGCTTTCTGAAACTCACACTTTGAGTTTCCAACCACCTCTTCTGTGAAATCCATGACAACGGGTCTCTTTCGCATGCCCCTGCCCCCCCCCCCCCTTCTCCCTCCCCTTACCCCCACTTTCCGGGCCTTTACCCGTTTTAAGTGACCTTTGAGGGTATTACTGACAGAAGATGACTTTATTTGATGCCATTTGAAACCCCTCTGTTCCCTCACTAGAGATCACAAGTGGGAAACAGTAATCATTCTCTTCCTTCCCTTCTTTAAATACTAAACTATCTAATTCAACCTCTAGGCCATCATGATAACCTCGTGATACGAAGCAGCATTTTGGTTAGAGGGGCAGAAGAAAATGTACAAGTAAGATTAGACCTAGTTAGCTTTATAATGTATTGTTGTATACAACTATTCCGGTTTCCATTTTGAGAATGCACATATTCAATTAAACGCAAATCGGGGGACGGTGAAGTTATACCGTCCCATGCCTATAATTACGCTTCGTGGAATGGCAATGTGGTTATTAAACACATCTTGGCAATGGCCAATTTACTTTTATGCCACAATGTATTGATATTAATATTTTGCAACTTGTTTTCACAGGTGCAGGGAGACAGTGTTCTTAACCAGTTGAATTTGAGCGAAAAACATCGTGAGTAAAAAAAAGTGTTTTAAGACATTACAATAAACGTAATACCACTTAATAAATAATTAGCTGTTGTAAATGTGTATTAACTTACGGGTTAGAAAACGAATGATAGGGTTAGCCTAATAATTCTGGTGGTGTTGTTTTGTGTGTTTCCCTACAGAGCACTTGCTCTCAAAGCTCTCACACTACGAACTTATCCGACCTTACCGCTCAACGCAAGATGGTGGCTTCCTTAGCAACGACCTAGCAACGGCGAAGGAAGAGGAACGACACATCTACCATGAAGCCAAAAAGCGTTCTTTGCGCAGTAAGAATGCGCATCGTGACACGAGGAGTACCGACGATGACGTAGCAGACAAACCAATATTTCATCATTTTCGGGTCGATGCTTTCGGATCTCGAATGATGTTGAATGTTACAAGGAATCGATATTTGGTATCGCCGAAAATGAGAGTTGAGAGGTACAAGGGAGACGGTAGCAAGTTTGTGTTTCGACCTAACACATTGTGTTTCTATACTGGTAAAGTTAAAGGTGCTATCAGTTCATCAGTCGCTGTTAGTAACTGCGATGGTTTGGTAGGTTGACGCTCTCCCTATTGTTCATCAATATTCATGAATATGTTAATAAAGTTTCCAAATTTAAACATCAATGTCTCTTGAGTCTTATGTTTGTTTGATTTGTTTGTTTCCAGAGTGGTTCAATTAGAGCTGAAAGTGAGGAGTACATCATTGAACCATTAACATCTACAGTTGCCAACCAATCGATATTCAATATTACTGAAGGGCATCTTCACATCATGTATAGAGCCAAAGACTTCAAAGTCGCCTCAGCACAAGTCGATACTTTCTGTAAGTTTAATTTCACTTCCAAGAAAACATGTTTTCATCCTAGCTTTCATTTTATATGAGGAAAGTCGTGAGAAAGAAAATAGTATTGTTCGCCGTTGTCGCACTTGCAAAAAGACCAAAACAAACTTTCAAACGGGACCTGGTCAGATAGAAGACGTCATGTCTTTCACTTTGTAACCCAGAAGGAATAACGGCAGACGCTGTGTCTAACACAATCATTTTAAGAACTAATAAAAGAAAAATTGTAACCAATTTATGTATCTTCACGTCCCATGCTTGAAATCTGAGGCGTATCTAGGGTAAAATGTCTTTAATTCGATCACTGACACCTAAGTTGAGGGTTTAGCTGGCGGCAAAGGTTATTAACGTCACCCGGACCACCATCAGTGGTCTTTAATCAAATTAGAGACCGAAACTACATTTCTTGCACCATTTTCACAGCTTGAAAGAGTTCGCATATCAATTCTCGTAAATAAATTGTTTTGGCCAACTGCGTCTAACCATCATTATTCACACTGCTGGCTTAAACGTTTTAGCAGCTTGTGCTAATCAACAGATTGCTTACAATTTAAACAGGTTGATAATGGCTGAATAAAGAGAAAAAGTTAGTAAAACAGAATTATATTTAATGATCAGTGACTATTATTCTGCTTCCAGAGAATGCATTTTGGTCGTTCGAGAGGAACATTTAAGAATAACTGCAGATGTGAATTTTTGTAAGCTGGTAAATTGTTTGATGACGTGTTATTATTAGCTTTGTACTTTGATCATTAATGAGAGCGCTTAACTATATAGCGATCGTGTAATCAGTAATTTCTACTTTTTTACTTACAGTTAATATAGATCAAACTCGAGATACAATAACTCTGTACGAGATGGGGAGTAGGTTTACAAAGAGTACTGCCAACCTTCCTCATCAGAAACGTAAAGCTTTCGATTCAGAGAAACCTTTTGTTGTGGAGACATTGATTGCTGTTGATCACTCTGTTGCTTCCTACCATGGTGTGGATGAACTGCATACCTACTTACTCTCCATGTTGAATATTGTAAGTATGCATTTAATATATACACCCCCCCCCCACACACACACACACACATACCCCTACACCACCATCAACCACGATGGGCCAAAACTGGTCTGGCTTTAACGGTAAATAAAGATGTACAAGTTGTTTGTTCTTACCATCAGATGAATAATGCTTACAAACATGAAACAATGCCAGTGAATCTCCAGTTTATTGCCACCAAGATTATAGTCTTAAATGAAGAGCAGGTAAGCAAATACCACTGTTTAAATATTAACCTATTTATTATTCTCTTTCTGTAATAATAATGAAAGCATTAATCTTGCTTAGAATAAAGAAAGTTTGCTAAGTGAGGTTTGCGGAGCATTGGTTTTGAGGTTGTCAACCCAACATTCAACCACGGTATGTTTGGAACGTCTTCATGATGGTGCATGTTGCTACGGCAGTAGTTACGCAGCATCAAGCAACAGAGTCCAGTCTTCTCCTGAAGACGATTAGAGCATATACTGATTGAAATGTTGGGTTGTCACACACGGGTTCTTCCTAAGGTCAACACTCAAAATAGATGACCGCAAACCTCACTTTATTATACTTCCACCATGCAAAGTTTGAAATCCTACTTAAAGTTAATTTGTATCCCCCCCCCCAGTCGGATGTGATCGTAGAGGGCAACTACAGAGAGAGTTTATCCAATGTATTCCAGTGGGTTTCATCTATAAGCTCAGGAGACCATGACTATGCTTCATTCATAACTAGAACTAACTTCGGCCCAGCAGGTGAGTGGATATAAGAAACCTTACCCAATTCCCTATCCACTCCTTGGCATTATGTAGCAGGCCATAGTTCATAATAAAACAAAATAATAAGGTAGTCAACCGAAGCATGCATACTTTTAAATGCCTCGGATCAAACACTTTTGACAAGTTAAACTAAATGTAATTAATAATAATAATAATGATTACATTTATATAGCGCTTCATACTAAAAATAAGTTTCTAAGCGCTTCACAAAGTAAATATAAACGATTAAGTAAGCTAACGGGAAAATTAAAGCTAGAAATATACAATAATAATACAAAAGGACCTCATTTTACGGAGTGTTGGTGTTAATTCTTGTTGAGAAAACTTTAAAGACCAAACAACCGATGTGTTGACAATGTTTTTATATTGCTGACTGGTTTCTAATTCTTATTCTTGTATCCAATGAAGGTTTTGCTCCACTGTCATCGATGTGTATGAGTTATTGGAGTAGTTCGATTACTAGTGATCAAGGTCTTATATCAGCTTTCATCATGGCACACGAAGCAGCACACGTGTAAGTTAGCAACGAGTACCGTTATCTAGTTCTGACTGTCTTGTTGGTTAGCTTATCGGCATTGATTCTCTTTTTCAATAGTGACGATCCATAAAATATCTCCTGAAGACGAGCAGAGTTTGCTGGTCGAAACGTCGAGACCAAGCCGGCTCTTGTCAGCACCAACACTCCGTAAAATGAGGTCTTATACATGGTTGTAACCGCAAGATAATTATTTCTCATGAATCTGCTTTTTGAATGCGTGAGTTATAAAAACATCTTTATTATTGCGTTCTCTAATTACAGCTTAGGTATTGAACATGATGGAGATGACAACAATTGTGAGCCGTACTTAACATCAATCATGAGTCCATTGATATTATCTACATATCATGATTATTACTGGTCAAATTGTAGCGTCAAATACCTCAAGAAACACCTAAGGTAAAAAGAAACAAATAACATAATTCAATTAAGAAATAAAAATAATTACTTTAGAACCCGTTTGTTTGACTATTCATGGTTTGTGATCAGTTTTCAGTGTATAATAATGAATATTTCTGTTTTTAAATCTGTTTAGGATTTATCCTTGTATTGAGGATAGTCCGTTTAGTAAAAGTGTTCAAGAAGTTGCAGAGTATCCAGGAGAGTTGTACTCAATAGAAAGACAATGTAAACTTTCTTATGGAGAAAACTCAAGGCAGTGTGGTATGGTGAGTTATCATTCGGAAATTTTTAGGATTAAGATTTCTTTTTTATTAGCACAAACGTTAATATAAATTATTCACATTTTGACTGGTTTACTTTAAATTATGATATTGCATTTGCTTAAAATTCTCCTTAACTTTTGTTGAAACTATTAGTTTGACATAAAAACTATTAATTTTGGTTTCACATGTTTTTTTCAGCCACAGGATTTTAATACCTGTATGTTCAAATGTTCTGATCATCATAACCCGTGGATATGTAAGGACTACCCAACACCGGCACTAGACGGCTCAGCGTGTGGCTACGGTAATCAGGTAACAATAACACGTCTATTGTGTCTCATTAAATGAGGGTCATTACAAGAATTGCTCAATTATTGTGAGAAGTGACAGATAATCTTTTTAATTTGTGCACCTTCTTATCTTGGGGGGGGGGGGGCTTTTTTGGACCCTAAAATGAGAAGGGTCATGATTTCAAATCTAACCTTGCCATACATTTTTTTTATATACTAATTGTAAGTATTTTTAATAATTTCTTCTTTAGTGGTGTATGAAGGGTGACTGTAAAGAGAAACCTCCTAAAAGGAATGGCAAATGGGGGAAATGGTCAAGTTGGGGGCCATGTTCGTATGAATGTGCGACCGGAGTCAAGACAAGGCAACGGAAATGTGACAATCCAAGGTTTGGAGGACTACGATCATTTGTAACCCTTACATCGATTCCAACTTTCTATCTTAGTTACTCAGAAATTAAGTGCTCAAAAGGCCATGTAAGCTCAAAAGGTCATTATTTTAAACCGATCATTGTGGGATGCTGCAGTCTTCTTTAAATGCGCCTAACCTATCAAATCGCCCAACCTAAATAAAATTCATGTATTCTTAAACATAATGATAATATGTCAACTCTATTAAAAACACGATTAGAGTATATAACATCCTGGGTAATTACCTTTCCGGAAATATTCTCATTTTAGATAGCTACTGAACATTAATCCAATTTCCAAAGTAGGCCTAATATTAATCAGACCAACTACAGGCTGCATTAGAGTTGTTCTAAATATAATCTTGTCCATTACAGACCTGCGTATGGAGGGAAGGAATGCACAGGGAAATCGTTTCTCTTCAAACTTTGCAACAAACAGGTGAGAGAGAGAGAGAGAGAGCTCAATGAATGTTCAATGTGTTGGTGCAGTGTAACAATTAATTAATTTGTAATGATTTCAAACAAGGTAGCTTCATGTTTTAATAATGTCAATACAGGATTGTTTTGTTTGTATTTATATTTTTGTCTACATACAAATATTGAAAGTTCTCATTGATTTTTTTTTTTTTTTAAATACAAAAAACATGTTATCTTGCATATTGATGTTCTTCTTAACCTGATATTGAGTGATTGGGCGCCATGAGCGCCTTCCTGGGGCGGATACCGGTGCTCTATTAAGTGTTGTTTATTATTTTTATTATGTGGTGAAACAAATACTCGTCAATTATCTCTTGCTTTCATATATGTATTCCAATTAGCCGTGCACCGAGGGTGTGGATAGGCGGGCTGAGCAGTGCCAAGATCACCTTGCTGCCGTCTTGATCAATGGCAAACCACACACTTGGAGTCCATATGAAGGAAGAAATGGTTCGTAAATATCATTCTATGAGTCCAAATTAATATGGTTTTTATCTTACTCAGTTTTTAAACAATGTGGACAAAGTGAATCAGCGACTTTTTGAAATGTTTTTTTTTCGTGACAATGGATTGTTTTTCAGAGTCCATGCAGTGTAGGCTGACTTGTATCGCAGACAAGACCCTGGACATCCTTGGTACCCCGTACATGGTAACCGATGGTACCCCATGCTCATATGAAGATCCTGATAATATCTGTGTTCGGGGTCAGTGCGTTGTAAGTTTTTCATAAATTAATTCTTACTAAATAAAACTAAATCATGAAATAACATGTTGACAAGGCTCACAATAAAAATAGCAACAATTAGACTTAACGAAATGGGGGACTTTTTGGATACTATGTTGCAGCAAACTTACCAGGTAAATCCATTGTTATCGCAACTACGTAAACAACGGAAAACTGCTGCCACCTAGCGTTCTAAAGTCTCACATTACAATCGAAGATGTTTGACACTTTCTCTGTTCATGATTGGTTGCAGAAATTTGGATGCGACAAACGCCTTCGTTCGAAGAACAAGGCGGATAAATGTGGTGTTTGCAAAGGAGATAACAGTCACTGTACGTATGTACAAAAGGAGTTCACAAAGTCACCTAAAAAACGTAAGACAATTTTTTAATAAAATGCAGGAAATACTGTAGAAAGTTCACTATCTCAATGTGTGAGAACAGCTGAGGACTATTTTATGTGAATTTACACTTCGTGACTTTCCAAGTTAACCAACAACTTGTCATCCTTCTCACCTACCTTTTAGGATATCAGCGGATAGATACTTTACCTGCTGGAGCGTACAACATAGTCGTGAAAGAGGAAACCGACACAAGACATTTTCTGGGTAAGAGACACGTTGGTAACATGAACTTTGTCGGAAACTTTGAACAAAACATAATTATTGCCCAACATATTAATAGATGGAGCTACTAAATTGCATTAATTTTTCGTATGATCACGTTTCATTGTTTAACATATGCAGCTCTCAGAACCGGCAAAACGTACATTCTCAATTCTGGAGGCAGATACTGGGGACGACCAGAATTTGTCTGGGGTGGCGCCCGATTTGTCTATTCAAAGGAAACTGAGCTCCTTCAATCTGCTGGACCAACTCATTCCGACCTCATGCTGATGGTAAAATACATTTGCCTCTGTCATTAAGCGATAGTATTTTTGTCAATATGGGACAATGTTAGGTCTGTCATTAGGCACAATTTAATGCATAACGATTATACTTTGTTATTTTGTATGATTTTGATTGTTAGCGGTTAACACTTCTCCGTGAACTGCCATTTACATTTTTCAGGATTGGGAGATGTTCCCACCAAGCAGAATTAGTGCGCATGGCCTTTAGTATTTGTATGCCAATCTGTTCAAACAAATCATTTTCGTCATTCTGTTTTTCCTACACAGATCTTTTGGACAAATGACACAAAGCCTGTAAATGTAACTTACAGTTACTATTTGCGTATCAGCGATGAACCCACTGCTTTAGATGCTGCAGGACAACGTGAAGTTCCTTTAACCAAACCGTTGACTAGTCTGACCAATAAACTTCAGGTATCCTCTACTGATGATGCACAACGATCGCCGAGAATCAAACGCAATGATCACATCAAAACCATGGAGAGGTCCGGGGACCCTACAACTCTTCGGTGGCTCAAGAAAAAGCTAATCAAACCCTAAGCAATATATGAGACTTTGGAGTGCTGGGGCGGCAGCAGACTTACCAAGTAGTATTTCTATTGCTTACGTTAATCTGTGAACATGCCATTATTATAATACGAGAACAATGCATTTACCTAGTAAGTCTGCTGCCACCTACGTCCGAAAAGTCACCCATTACGCAGGAAAAACATCTTCAGTTATGAAGAAAACCGATTGTCATCCAATATGATTCAATAAAGGTTCATGGTCGAAGAAGAACAATTTAAGGACACTGCTTTACCTGCAGCATTATGTGGTAAAGGTTACCCCTTCAGGGTTAATGCAAATTGTGTGTTTCAGCTCAAAAGGAAAATAACAATGCTTTTAGTATTCCTAGTTGCATGAATAACGAATTCGCATATATCAATAGTTTGTTGCCACCATAAGAGCGGTGACCGCTAATTCTACCTCCCTGCTTTATACGTAATGAGCAGAAGAGGCATGAAATGTAACCCGGGTTGTGCTTTGTTAAAAAATGTGGTAAAACTTTCACCAGTAGCTGCTGAAAGTTGCCTTGTGACGTCAGTGAGGAGTCCATTGAGTATGGTAGCGATATGTGCTTATTAGGCCTACAGCAACAACAACAGCTTTTGTTATAATAATCATGAGAAGATAATATAAACTGTCTGTAATAATAATCATCATAAAATTATATTGTATCTTTATTGACGATCAATGTTGGATTTTTAAATTCAAATTTAAGGTTCAAACATTCTTCGTACAAAATGTGTATACCAGTTAATAGGCCAATAATAATAGTGTATCTTTTTGTAACGTGTTTGTTTTATTTCAAAAGTAAACAAAACTTGACACTTTAAAGCAAGCTGTCTCTCCCTAATGTTTGTACTCTCATGAAAAATTAGAGCAGCATTATTAATAAAAATGTAAGAGTCGAATAAGTGCGCCCTCCTTCGGCAGTTTGTTTGGTGTTTTATTTAAAAACGCAATGTTTTAAATATTTGGGTCACATAAATATTGGGAAGCAATAATAAGACATGATATGCTACCGGTCAATCATTTACGGATTCGTTTACTTCCGATTTTGAAACGTTTGGCAGACATAAACTGGTGGACATTGAACGATTGAACAACAACGGCGCCTTCTGCCCCCACCCCGCTGTGGCGGTATAGGCCCCTCCAAAGCGATTCATATTGTAGAGTAGAAATATGTTAGCATTGAAGGGAAATGTGGTGTGGTTATACTATAACCTCAGTAAAATAGTAAAGAAAATAGACATGGGGACATTGCGTGGTCTATAGTTTCCCCTCCAGCCCATCCTGACGCATTAACCACGATTGCAAATGGGAGAGTATTATTTCCTTAGTTTGGATTGATTTAAGTGCCCTTATTTCCTCGCGGTAACACGCACACTATAAATAATGTGGTGTTTTGTTTCAAGAGTTTCCTAAAAGCCACAAATTACAGAAATACTTCTCAGAAGTCTTTCGTCAGAAAGTTGGCCTAATTATGTTAAACATGTGAGTGGGTGAGTAGTCCTATTTACCCAGCTGCACTGGCTGGGTGAGAAAGTTTACGTCTGCCCACTTCGCTTGCCAAAGTGGGTAGTAGTTTTTCTCCGAAGGGTTTCACTAATTCACCCACCATCCGGCGCAGTGATCGCGTTGCAATCTTGTAGCAAAACCATTGTTTTAAAGTTACGTAGAGGGCGCTATTTCCAAGCAGCAAGTAGTCACTTGCCTTTTCTAGACATCTTGCAACGATTCTGTCCACCTTCAATCCGGTTTTGAACTAAAACTACATAAGTCTAATCTAAATTGCTGATGGATCAAAATGCTGATGGATCATAAAGAGGATCCCTTGGCCTTGCCATTATAATCGCGTTGATTGTGTAGGCTCAAGTTTTCAATAAAGCAACTAATTTAAATTGAGAAGAAGAAAATAAAATTAAAATGTTATTAACTGACAATGGTTAAATTTTAAAACACAATTCTGTGACAGTAAATCCGTTCTCAATGGCGGGTCTTTATGAGGAAAATTAAGTAAATTTTGCTTTAAATTACTGGTGAGTGTTGGTCTAGAGACCGCAGAGGGGTGTCAGATGCAATTGTGCCGCCATGCAATACTGTCCGCTCCGGACACTTTTGCATATGCAATCGTGTCCGGGGCTGTGCAAGAACCGTCCGGTGGACACAACTGCATATGCAAATGTGTCCGGGCGGACACAATTGCATTATGCAGCAGCGTCCGAGCGGACACGATTGCGTATGCAAAACCGTCCGGCGGACATTATTGCTACGGCGGATATTATTGCATATGCAGTAGTGTCCTCCGGATAGCATTGCATAGAGGACATAATTGCATGCGACAGGGGCAGTAACACTCGCTGTAAAACCCAGGGTTTCTTTTATGCCAGAGCTGCATTTTGTATGAGCTGAATTACAAAGCGTGGATCTTCTTTCTACACAATCACGATACTCGAAACTTTACAAACCCTTATCCAACCGGAAACTGATAATCTCTGGGTATTGTATCTTTAGATCTAAGGGGGCATCTTCACAATAAGTCGGCCTCTTCAGAAAGAACATTATACGTTCGCAAGAAGTCAAATGGCGTTTAAAGTGGGCTTATTGTGTTGGCAAAAAGAAGGATCAAATGCGACTACTTTGTATAAAACGTGAGTAAGGCTCTTGATTCATTTAGGCTCTACTCTCAAAACGTTCGTTGACCTTTTGCGAATAATAAATGGCGTAACTAAGGGGAAATTCTGGATATTCATTATTAACATAAATATCCAAATAATGTTATATTATACACAAAACTAATTTTAGACGATTTCAGTTGTACAATTTTAGGAGTTTTTCGAACATGCTCACCCTCAAACTCATTTCACACAGGCGGGAAGTTGGGCGGGGGGGGGGGGGGTGAGTAGCAACTGTGTCTGTCAAGCTAGTCAAAGGGTCACCGTCACCAACTGACTTAACTAACTTGACAGAATGGTTGGCTCTGCTGATTGGTCAATGCAGTCGTGTCATAAACCATAACCCCAGGAGACGTCATTTTAACCTTCGAGCTACGTCATACACACAGCAGCACAAGCTATTATACCAGTCAGCAGAATTGAGATTAGATTGTTGCAGCACAAGGGAGAAAGTTATTGGAGAAAGTACAGGATTCTTAGCAGTATGGTATTGAGGGTATTTTCTACGTGGAGCCAACTGCAACTGTTGTCAATAGTTGGCATTGTTTTACACCTCACTGCTGATACTTTAAGGGTGAGTAATAAACTAGCTGTGTTTGTAACTTATTACCACTTTTGGGACCTGTTGTCAGTGAGCTCAGAAGAGTCGTCGTGGATTTACCTACTGTGCTGGACCCATGGGTAAGAATGCAGTATAGGCATACTCGTTTGTTTAGTTTGGAGTCACACTATTGTTTTGGATTCGCTGTACGTTGGTTTACTGTAGTTCTGTCATTTTTAATTGATTGGTCAATGAATCAAGGACAGTACAATTCAAGGACGTATCCAATGTTGTTTAATCTTGGTTGGAGCATGGAGGTAGACGGTTGGAGGCAGATCCAAAGAGGTGGCCTATCTTGCATGTGAAAATCCCCTGTTGAGGAGAGTATTTCATTGAGGTGCTGGACCTAGCTCTATAGTTGTATCATGGAGCAAGGACTTTATGGTTGTATGTATGCGAGTCTGGAGGAATGGGCAAAACCAGTGAAAGTTTTATAGAAGTTGTGTGTTGGTGAATTTCTTTTAGACATGATGGCACACAGAAGTAGCACATCGTAATAAGTAAACCGTTCTCTTAAAACAAGTATCAGCCTGTTTTGGGAAACTATATATTAGGGATCGTAGTAAAGTTAGTGAAGCATCAGCCTTATCATCATAACTCTCTAAGTCTTATAGGCCTAATTAACTCTTGATTTGTCATTCCTTAAGGAGGTTTGTTCACATCTCTATTGCATTGTCATCGGAACTCGTACCTCATAGCCCTGGTTTGGTTTTTAAACATTACACAAAATTAATTGGAAAAGTTGTACTTGCAAGGTTCCCTGCTAAGATAAGTTGTACTTGCAAGGTTCCCTGCTAAGATCCATGTGTTTCGGATTAGATTGAATGATTACCACTTGTACCATGGGGCCATGCAAGGTTAGGAATTTTCCCAAAAGTAATTTGCTTTTTTTTTTAAGTTGTCAAAGTCTTTATTTCCACAGAGTTTACAAGATAAGAAATGTATTGAAAGAAAAGTTAATTCCTGTCATATTATGGTAGTCAGTTGTATACAGTTACACTGGAAATAGTGTTGTCAGTTCTCTATTCTGGTTTTCATTTGATTTCATGAAGATGGATCGATGCTTATACAAACGGTGTAATACCTTAGGAAACTGTAGGAATTGAGTCATGTAAGTTTATGAATAATGTTGTTGTGGCTTGCATTTATGTGAAATGTCTGCAAGCTGAACATTTTTTCCAAGACTATCAAATTTACTATGTTCTTAGTAAAGCATGATAAGCATGTCACAGATTAGGAAAACTTGTGATTTCCTGGATATGTTCACTTCATTAATCATGGAATGTGTTTTGAAGGACCTCTATCCTTTGGTCTTTAATTTCAAGGATAAGATAGTCAACAAAGATCAGTCACTGACCTTTCTTCAAGTGCCTAGCTTTCAAATGATTCAATTTACTGGGAATTGGTGTCCTGCACCTACAAGTAAGAACATGATGAAGTCATGTCAATGTTCTAACTCCTTGTGGTAATATGACTATGAGAATTAAAGATCGATAGTGCAACATTGATTTGGTGGATTTCATCATTGTTCATCCAGATTATTTATAACAAGTATTTTCCTTGATCAATGCCAGGCAGTTGTCTCTATCAGTGACTTGTTTTGTCAATTCAGTAATTTCTCTGGTAATCTTTGCCAAGAAAAAAATTATCAATTTAACAAATAGTTCAATTAAAGTTGTATTGTGTTACAACTTGTTCGAGGAATTTTTGATAGATGTTCGTCATTCTCAGGAAGTTGTCTAGCCACCGTGAGTTTGAAATGAGGAGGTTTGATTTGTTGTTGACTTGTCATTATGTTGACTTTCAAAGCTTATGGTTATGCCAGGTTTCTTAGAAAGTGACATTGCTTTCGTCACTGATTGAGTGGAATTCCTGTTAAGCTTGGGCGATATCACGATATTATCGAATATCGCGATATTAATTTGGACACGATTTCGATATCGGATGGATTTAGTTTTAATCGAAATATCGATATATCGCGGTAATCGCAATATATCGATATATCGATTAAATATCGCGATGTATTTGCTAGCTGAGACATCTTGTACCCCATAGGTTTGGAGTAAAACCAGAAGAATAGGTCATTAGAACACCTCTCTTATGCTAGGACTGTCTCTTCTACAACTTTCACTTGGAGTTTTAAGACTGATGATGTCAAATTTCATTAATCGCGATTATATCGAATATCGCGATATATTGTCGGCGATATATCATGAATAAAATAAATCGATATCACCCAAGCTTACCTTAATTCCTGTAACTTTATGGAGAGTCGTTGCCAAGTAAACGATGTCCTTGAATAAGGCATCCTAATCAGAAAATAATGTTAAATAATTTGTTTTATCTTGAGAATAACTTTAATATTTTTTATTTTACAAAAAAAGAGGTACTATTATTGATCTTCAAAGATTTGCTACCAACTTTAAACAAGTGTTTCATTTAGTCTTACAAGTTACATTAAACTTTCCTGAAAAGTGTTCCAGAAAAGTATTCCAGAATTGTTGTAAATAAAGCTTTTAACGACATCAATTATTATTTCTTTTCAGGTTTCGGGAGCCAGTATTCCAAACAATTTACCACTGCAGAAAAAACACTGTAAGTATAATTCGATAAGTTTTCATAACCAAACCTTGTGTAGTAATTGTGTCCTTGAAACTCTTAAAAGTTTAGATTGCTAAACTTCTTAAAGTTAAATACCAACATCAAAACTGAAAACCAAGCAATGATTTCAACCAAGTCTTTGCAAGAGGATGAAAACCTGTACTGACTTTTCACACTTGTTTAACAGTTAATCAACCAGTAGTTAACTTGTATTGTTGTTGTAAGTAGATCTCTTTGTATGGAAAGTGAACAATGAGAAAGGATTTCAATCTGCAATGTAAAGCCCTACATCTTAAAGGAGGTGTTGAGGTACACAAATAATGGCCTTGAAATAAGTATCCCAACAACATCAAGCTCTTAATAGCCACTTTACTTTATTAAACAGTTTCAGAAAAAGAACTTTCAAAAGTTTGTGCATAAGAAATAGTGGCTCATATCCTCTCCAACAACTGAAATGTTTGCAACTGTGCATTATAGCAATCTAATGCTAGAACATGCACTGTAGGAGAAACCATGGAGAAACAAGCTTTTGAGCTAACTGGGATTACTTATTGACGTTTGTGCCACTAAGTTGTATGATGCTAAACCATCTATAGTCTAGTGGACAATAATGTATAAGCTGAGGTAACTGTTAGAAGATAAATAATATATAAAGAATTTGGGAAAAAAACATTTAATTCTTTATCGTTAAGCAGTGCACCCTTTTGAACATTCAAGATTCTTTAAAGGGTTTCAGACCCTCATTACAGATTTATCTAGTGCCAAATAAGTGTACTAGGCCTATTGGTTGGTTCAATAATTGTTCATTTTAAATATTTTAATTTAATGTATACAAATTTATTTATGCAAAAATAGAGGCCAAAAGATTTAATTGGGCTAGTTAGAAAGAAAAAAACCTGACAGAAATACTCAGAGTCTGAATAAAAAGTGCTCCCAGTACTCATGTTTTTGCACAAAAACAAACATTTTCAAGTATATATTGCTTTCTATTACACAGATCATCTTCTGTCAAAACTTTCACATTATGAAGTAGTCCAGCCATACAGATCAACCCCAGATGGGCAGTTCTTAAGTCATGACCTGTCAACTTCAAAAGAAGAGGAAAAAGATGTTTATGAGCGTGCTAAAAGAGACACTCTTCTAAACAGAGATGGGAGATCACGCTACCAACGAAGTGCTCCTGAAGATGACAGCCAAGGGCTCAAACATCACTTCAGAGTGGATGCATTTGGTGTTGAGATCCGCTTAAATGTTACCAGGAATCGATTTATTGTAACACCTAAGATGAAGGTTGAGTTGCATAAAGAAGATGGTACCAAGAAAGTTTATAGACCGAATACACTTTGCTTCTATTCTGGTGGTGTAGATAACAGTCCACGATCTTCAGTTGCTATTAGCAATTGTGATGGATTGGTAAGTGCATTTATTTACCTGTTCTCTTTTTTCTTTCTTTGTGACCTCTATTAGAAACAAAGGATTGATTTGGCATTGGCACAATTGTTTTGTCCGATCCAAAGTTTCTTTATTCAAACCTATTAATAGTTTTGAGTGGCTTAATAACTAACCTCAACTTTTTTCTTTTCACAAAAAAGTGCTATAATCCTGACTTTTGTAATCGCTTTAATTAGTATATAATCAACACTACATTTTTTCCTTAATTTTACAGAGCGGTTTCATAAAAACTGGTGATGAAGAATTTATCATTGAACCATTGGTGTCTACTATTGGTCAATCTGGGGCCAATATCTCTGAGGGTCATCTTCACATCATGTACAGAACCAAAGACTTCACCCTAGAGTCAACAAAGCTCATGGCAGATTGTAAGACGATCATTTTTCTAATCAATTCAGACATTCTAGATCTGTTCATGCTGAAGATTGGTTGATTAGTTGTAACACTACATTCTATACAGTGTCCACAACTATAGATCTCTTCTGTGTTGATGAATTGTTAAATTGATTTGTTTGATGGTAAAGCTCAGAGGGTTGTGAATTGTTTGTGAATCCAATCCCTTGGTCTGATTAATCCCAAGTAGTCCTGATTAGGAGATAACCACCTGCTTACTGCAGGTTCATCAGGCAGTGTTTGCTTGGCCCATGTCAGCCTTTAATGCTAAGCACAGAAGAGTATTGCTTAACAGAATGGGTAACCAGCCAAAATTGTGCTAAGTTTACATTATTGTGACTGGTGCCCCAGTAATTTTTAGCTGAGCAAAGAAATCTGTCAAACAGTATTTTTGTTCAACAACTTTATGAAATTGGGCTCAGAGAGGGCAAGCAGGTTCCTTTAAATGTGTTCAAGATGAAATATCACTGGTAACCAATGAAGCTTGGCTCGCCCAATACTTGACTATGACTACTAATAATGAATTTAGGATCAGGTGGTTGAGAGCAAGCAGTTTCCTTTAAATGTGTTTATTAACATGATGAGATACCGCTGGTAACCAATGAAGCTTGGCTTGCGAATACTTGACAATGATTACTAATCATGAATTTAGGCTCAGATGGTCGAGAGCAAGCAGTTTCCTTTTAATGTGTTCAACATGAGATATCACTGGTATACAATGAAGCTTGGCTCGCCCTATACTTGACTTTGACTACTAATTGTGTTACCTAGAGTGGAGATCAAGGCCAGTATACTGTGAGGCTCTAAATATGGTTATCAAATTTTGTTTTAGTGACCTTTGACCTGCACCATGACACCCCAGAGAGGAATATATCCCAAGAGGAACCCTTCTCAAGTTCAGAACGTGAGAGACGACGGGCTGGAGATCCAGGACAGAAACACTTTGTTGAGACACTTCTTACTGCTGACTACTCTATGACAAGTTTTCATGGGATAGACTATGTGCCAACCTATCTTCTTACCATGTTGACTATTGTACGTATTGCCATAAATAAATCACAATTGCCAATATTAAGGTTATATAAAAATTAATTGAATTTATCTGACAGTTAACAACAACTTATAGAAAAGGACATCAATCCCAAAAGGAAACAAAGTAAAAATAGATAAATTTGAATCAGTCTATCAGTTGCTAAACTAGCTGAAATCAACATTTGATTTGTTTGACCTGTAGTCAACATTAAACCATCCCACTATGGTTTTCATCATTCAGGTCAATATGGCTTACCATCATGACTCCATGTCAGCTGATATCCAATTTGCTGCATCAAGGATCATCCTTCTAAGCTATGAACAGGTTTGTTAACTTTTTAAGACTTTGTGTTTTGAGAGAAATGATAACATTTATTAGATACAAGAGAAGTTATTTTCATTTTGACTACTAAAAGTATTGCAGGCATTTTGCATCATAAGTAGTTCCTGGTTAATTGGCCACTTTTTCATTGAACCATTTCATACTTTTATCAAATCGATTCAAATTTTTGTTTTTCGATGTAGAAAATGTTTTGAAAGACCCCAAAAGGCATTCTTTGTTACCCTTGTTTTGTACATTCTGGATGTACAAAAAACCAGTCTTGATCAACCAATAATTCTCCATCTGTTGTTTGTTTATTTCAGTCTGCCAGCATGGTTGTAGAGCGTCAAGCACAGGCAAGTTTAGCTCATATCTGCCGTTGGTCATCAACACAGACTGTTCGAGATGAAAACTCTGCAAACCACCATGATTTAGCTGCATTTATTACCAGATTAGATTTCGGACCAGCAGGTAAGAACGTCTTTCTTTCTTTCTCTCATCTCAAACATTGTCATGGTCTCTGTAACATTGCTAGATACTGGTTGCCTGTTGGGAGTTCACAGAAAATACCTTAAGCTCTGCTTGAAGAAAGACTTGAACCCCACTCATTATAGTCCTTATTAAATTGCAGAGATCTGAAAAGTTATAAGAAATCAAGAAAGCACAAGGGGGAAAAAGCAAATAACTAAGTACTAAAAGAAAATAAACAATTGATAAAAATTTTACTATTTCAAGAAATCATTAAGTTTTGTTTTGTATTGGTCCCAGACCTTAGTTGTGCTCTTAAGCCCTTCCTAAACTACTGCAGGTTTTTAGCCCCCTCATCTTTACTTACCAATTATCAGAATTATGAAGCTAGAAAGTTTTGAAATATCAATATTTAATACTTGTAGGTTATGCTCCAGTGACTGGAATGTGTGATATGAGAAGAAGCTGTGCCCTTGCTAGAGACGAGGGTCTACTGTCGTCCTTTGTGGTCGCACACGAAGCTGGACATGTGTAAGTCATCACTAGTATCAGGGACAATTGTCTTAAAGGAACTCAAGCTCTCATTATTTCAATATTTTAGTATTGTTGACAAAAAAAATGGGTCAAAAGAAATTTATATAACAAGCTCTCTTTGTTATTATTCCATTTTTATTTGTTACCATTACTTACACAAATAAACAACACCGTTTTGTGTGTTGGTAGTGTCTAGATCAATGGCTTACATATTGAAAAATGGGCATGGTTTTTAAATTGTAGTTATTTTCAGTGTGAATAATGTCTATCCATTTAAGGGGTAAGATATACTACCACCTTACTGAATAATATGCACCATATATGCAGCTTGAACCTGTAAGGGCCTATTGACACTGGAACAGGACTCGCTCCAAGGCCACTGAGGAAATAAGAACATATTGACAATGCCCTTCATATGAAGTATTTGAAACACATGGAAATAACAATGCAGTTACTATTATGTATGTAGAAACCCTTTACATTACATTTGTGTCATGGCATTTTATGTTTGTAGATTTGGTATGGAGCACGATGGATCTGGAAATACTTGTACAGAGGATCCCTATCTTGGCTCCATTATGGCACCTGTCGTCATTTCAACTTACAATAATCATTTCTGGTCAGAATGCAGTAATGCAGAACTTCTTCGATACCTTAGGTGAGTTCAGTTCAATTCAATTCAAGGATACATTTATTTCCATACTCTCATAAAAGAATAACAACAGTTATATGTATTACGGAGTAAAGCAAAACATTTCTTTAAGTAAGAGTAAACATGAATAAATAAATAGAGTACAGGGCCGTTTTGGTAAGCATATAAGCTTGTAAAAAAACAGCCAGACAGACCAGAAAACAAGACAACCAAACAGACAGACAGACAGACAGACAGACAGACAGACAGACAGACAGACATACAGATAATACATAACACAACAAATTTGTAATAGAAGTGACAAGATGGCAGAACAGTTTAAGCTGAAAATAAATAAGACAAGTATTGAAGAGATGGATGTGGTTCAATTACATAGGATGGGAAACTAGGATACATAATGGGAGATAATGTCACGTTTGAAAGCAGACTTAAAAAGACTCACGCACCGCTTAGATCTAATGCGTTCATCTATGGCATTCCACACACGAGGACCAAAGAAGCGGATTGTGTTCATAGAGTAAGTGGTGCGAGTGAATGGAACATAAAGATTAGTGCAGGATCTAGTGGAGTAGCTGTGAGTTTGCTTAACAGACGTGAAGAAGGAAGAGATGACGTCGGGAAGAAGATTATTATTAAATTTAAACATAAATATCCCAGTATGGAGCTTATTAATATCAGCGACAGTGAGAGTGTGCAATTGTGCGAAAAAAGGTGCTGAATGTTCTCTGTAAGAAGAGTAAGTACAGATGCGAATAGCCTTTTTTGAGAAATAGCCACAGAGCGCAATCTGGTAGTATTCACACATGCCCAGACAATGTTACAGTAATTTAGGTAAGGAAAGATATAAGGGTATTGTAAAGAAGAACAAGCGAAGAGGCAGGCAGGAAATGACGTATCTTGGAGATAACGCCAGAATTACGACAGACGACTTTATTGACAGAAGAGATATGCTCAGACCAAGATAGTTTTTGGTCGATAATGACCCCAAGAAATTTAGTTGAAGAAACTCTGGTTATTGCAATATCGTCAATGATCACTGGAGGTAAATTGATGTCTACAGAGCGATGAGACTTAAAGAAGAAGATGAAATTTGTTTTGGCATGGTTTATGGAAAGTTTGTTTGCCTTAAACCAAAGAGAGACCTGACATAATTCAGTGTTGAGAGTGTTAAATAAGGAGGAAAGTTGACGATTAGAGTAGAAAATAGTTGTATCATCTGCAAACAATGTGAAAGAAAGAAGGTTGGATGAGCAATAGAGATCATTAATGTACAGAAGAAATAGGAGCGGCCCAAGGATTGAGCCCTGAGGAACACCATGCTTAATATTTAAGCGAACAGAATAGCAACCCTTTATAGAAGTAAACTGGTGTCTATTAGCAAGATGGTCGGAGAACCATTGCAGTGCGACTCTTGTGTTATACAGAAGCAATCTGAGAGTCTGTGTTAGTAAGCTCCCACATTCTCCAATAAAGACATGAACATCATTAACAATTACTTTCAAGAATGTTCCGCCTTTGGTGTTTTTTTTTCTTTTAGATGAAATGTTGATTCAGAAAAGTTAATGACACAGTGCTGGAAACTTTTGAGTGTATTAAATGATGTCAGTCATAAACATCAAATGAATATATTTCTTTTATCTTGAAGAATTAACTTTGTTCAGATTTAGAAGACTAGCTTGAAACCACTGATTTCTTGATGCAATAATAAACTGTTGATCCATTTTCCTTCAGAGCTTACACCTGTTTAGAGGATTCTCCATTTGAAAGTGGCCTTCCAGAGTTAGATGGATATCCAGGGGAATGGTACGATATGAATGATCAGTGTAAATTTGACTTTGGTGAAGAATTTGAACTTTGTGGAACTGTAAGTATTCTTATTTCCTCTTTTCCCCTCTTCTTTCCTGACTGCAAATATTGAAACCACTCTGCCATAATTGGAAATTTTGCATATCCAGGATTATTCCTCTCAGTCTATATATTTTTTTTATGGAAAATAAGTGTATTTTAATTATTTCAGTCGATCAGATTTTAATGGAACTAGCTCATTTCAAAATTTGAGTTGACATGTTTTGTCTGTTACTCTTCAGATAAAATAATGTTTGTGAGTGGCTGTGATTTATTTGTTTAATCTAAAAACAAAAACAAAGTTTTCTTGTTATTGTTTTTTTTTCCTGCTGTTTTTTTGTTTGCCTCTGACCAGGACATGCTTAAACACCTTATTAAAACTATGAACCAAAATGAACAAGACTGCAGAGCTTGTAAAACATTGTTGTTAATACATTCCCAAAGTATGAGGGTATTATTCAGAGACACTGTGCGTTACAAGAAAGGAATGAAATCAGTTAATGTTAAAATATCCTCGAAATAAGGACTTTTGTGGGTGCATGAGAGTTTTCCTTGAAAAGGTCCAGCTGTTTCGAATAAACGGTATGACTCAAGTTTTTGTTATTTTGATCATCGTTCCTGGTATTCTAGTAATTGGTAATTTAATGATGTCATTGATACTAACATTTCATTTTGGAATTCTGTAACAAGGTCTGGAAACCCTTGCTCCACTTTTCTTCTTTGTAGTCAGAGTTGACCCCCACAAATTATTATACTATGTTTTTTTTTAAGTTTTTTTTTAAAGGAAGTTTAATTTGACAAAATCTTATAGAAGATGTTTCCATAGTGTGCAATAGTATTAGAAAATTGGGACCCATTTATTCCCCGCACATTTTTGTTTAAGTTTGAGAATAAGAAAAAAAATAATAATGATGTGACAGTTCATTTCACCAACAAGCAATTCAACATTAAGTGTTGATTTGTTTTGGGGCACTGTTGACCTATGGCAAATCATGTCTCCCTGAGCTTTTTAAATTTTCAAGCTTACACAATTCCACTCTTCTAATATTGGATTGTGAGAAAATAGAATTTTCTGTTGCAAACAGCTTACCAATCAAAGACCCATATGGTATAAATAAAAACAATAGCCTGAAGTTTCAACCCTAGCAGAGTCTTTCTCAAAGGCTGAAAGAAATTTGTATCATGAAACATTCCTACCATCAGGATTACCAACATTTAACACATGTTGAGCACATAAATATGTTTTCACTTGTTTGTTTTTAACAGGTGGACAAATAATATAAAGTATGCTTTGGTTTCTGCCAATAAATGTCCCCTCATCGTGATACCGATAAATGTCCCCTCATCGTGATACCAATAAATGTCCCCTCATCGTGATACCAATAAATGTCCCCTCATCGTGATACCAATAAATGTCCCCTCATCGTGATACCGATAAATGTCATCATCATTGTTTATACCAACCTGTACCTGTCATTGACAGGTGTTGTTTATTGCTTTAAAGGAAATAGGAAAAACTAATGCAGTGTTACAGGGAACTTGTTATCTAAATATTTTGTTTCTAACCATCTTTGCTTTGATATTTGGCACCCAGCACGGTCATTCATTGGGGTTTATAGGCGGGGCGAGGAATTACTTCCCCTTGTCATTGTGTTATTCCACTGGGACTTTGGAGTGAGCTTCATTAGTGTGTACTTAATTAGTTCAAAAAAATGAGTGAATTTAAAATCAAGCAATCAACATGTTTCACAAGTCCAATTAGTGAATTTATTAGTTTTTATGTTCTTTTTCTAGTTGTCACTATTGATGATATATGAAGCTTTTTAAACACAATAAATTCCCTTTCAATAAAACAAGCTAGTTAAAACTTGTAAGTGTGGACTCTCCTCATCCCCTTGTGTGAAATAACTTGTAAGCAGTTGAGTGTATAACCACGGTAACGTATGTTTATCCCGATAGTGATGATTTATGAAGGCTGGTCATCAAGGGTGATAATTCACGTCAAAAGTGACATAGGTTATGTCAAAGGTGACTTCAGTCAAGACTAGTCAACCAGTCCCCACTGTATTCAAAGTTGCTTAAATTGTTGTGACAGTAAACTCCTACCCTTTTTAAACAAAAACCAAAAGTTTGCGCTCTTACAATAAACAAAAAGGCGATGAAGACAAACTAAAATCTAAAATAGACCTTGTCATTCAGTTGCTATAACTGAATCTATGTCAAACTAAATGCTTTTTGCCTTATACACTTTAATGTTAATTTCTCTCTTCCACACTTTTGTAAAAATTTTGTCAATTATTATTATAATACTTTTTTTAGTTTGTTTGAATTGTTTTTCATTTATTTATTTATTTTGTTGTCAGGGTGGGGTTGCATTAAGGGTTGGTTTTAGGAGATGCATGCTTACTTGCTTACTTGCATGATCATGTAGCTTGTTTATTTGTTTTGATATACCATAAACACTCTTCTCAATCACTGTGTCACTTCAAACTGCTATTCAAAAGATAACAAACTTATTCAATAAAGCTGATATTTTTCACCTGACAGCGAGCCCACCGGCAAGTGCTGAGGCTTTTTTGCAGGGTCACACAATTCTTAACCAGTCTGGCTGATGACACCAATGTAGACCCTTCCAAATGCCCTCTTTTGAGAAAAGTAAGGTCCGTTATATGTGGGCCCAATCTCACTGAGTTGCTAAGTGAAAAGATTTTCCTCAAGCAGAAATCTACACAAGAACATTGTCATAAGTTTGCACTGACATGAAAGGGCCTCAAGTGGTTCTTAATTACCTGCTCATGATCATCTTGTTTAAGGATGTCCTAATAGAGTCCTTTTTACAGGGTCTTTGTTCTCACAGCGCATTATCAGACAAATCAGGCTTGCACATTATGTATGGTGCATGTTAATCTCACAACAGATTATTTCATTACAGCTTTGCATTTCTCTCAACACGTTATGATTTTAATTTCATCGCATGATTCCCTGCATGAAATATTTTATTAAAATATGTATGGCTTCTAAAGTAAAATATTGCTAACCTATTTATGGTACGTGCTGAGCAAAATTTCATCGCTTAGCAGCTTTAGACATTGGAGCCTGGGAAATATTGATGTTTATTTCTGTTTTTATATGTTCAAGTTTTTAGTTCCACAATTTTGTATTGTATTTCGCAACCTAATCTGCATTCAAACTGCAACTTCAAATGAGAGAAGTTTTTCCCATTTTGCAATGTAATAACATAATCTTTCTTTTCGCCTATATATTTCCTTTGAAAATGGTAGTCTCAATGTATGTTTCTGTGCATGAATTGAAGTAGTTTTACTCTGATGGGGCTTGACCTGAGCTAGTGTAGAATTTTACAGTTTTTTTTTTTAGTTTATGTAACTTCATTTTAGAGAGTGACAGCTCTTTCACTGGCAAAAGCATTTTTTATTTGATAAATAACCTTAATTGATAATCAGTGGCAAAAACTGTGGGGTTTATAAATAGCCAGAGTCACACTTTGGCTCTCCTATGTAATTTCGTTATCACATACATACTAATACGTTGTGGGAATTGCAGTTTGTTGGGGTTCACATATCAATCAACATACTCTCTCCAGAAAAATAACTGAAACTATGTCCCACTTCTTCCATAACCCCCCCCCCCAAAAAAAAAAAAAAAGTGTTAAACAAATTCCAAAACGACTACAACCTGGGAAACAGGGATGAACCTTTTCAAGTAAATTTCAGGGCTGTGAATTTCTTTGAAGAGGTTTTCAACTGCAAATTATTTTCCAGATTTTTCATAATGTGTTAAATTCATCGGTTCCTGACCTTTGAACAGCAAGGTCTACCTAGGCTAAAGTGTAACTAAATTGGTCTAACAGAAACCTCTTGTAAATGTGCATCAGTCAGTCAAACCAACAATGTTTACTATAGTGTACTACGCCTATAGATCATTTTGTGCTTAAAGTTCACTTTGGTTTTGTTTTCCATTATTATTTTGTGTTTTTTAACCATTGGTGATTTTTTTCTTTAAGAAGAGTACATTTCCAGGTTTTTATATTACTGGAAGTTTTGTGGTAACATTCATAGCTGTTGTTGAGTATAATTATGTATTTTAAATTGAACAGAACCAATGAAGCGTTTCTCTGTTTGGCAGAAGATTGTGCCTGAATCCAAATTCAAATCATATTGACCAACGCTGTGATCACAACCATCATCTCAATGAATACAAGTATAAAAGGGCTTTTATTCATCTGTTTTTATGGTACACAACTTCCTATTTTATTGATAAGAGAGATGATGTTATTGTCAAACTGACGAACTCATTGTCGAACTCATTGCTCAATCTGTGTTCACTAACTTTGTTTGCAGCCAGAGGAATCTAAATCTTGTCATCAATTATGGTGTATTGATCCCTGGGATCCCCAGTACTGTCGTACCAAGAAGGGACCAGCACTGGATGGGTCTGCTTGTGGTAGCGACAAGGTAAGAATGCTTGTTCTTTAATTAGCAAAGACTTAAATGGGGGTTAGCGGGTGGATGTTGATAGGTGCTGCACCTGTTATCAGCTCCTTCAATAGTTTTTGTAGGTATTGTGTAGTACCAACAATGCCTCAAAGGAGTATAAGATGTTGATATAATTTTTGTTATGTTAAAAAGGGATGTTGGTTGTGGTGCCTCACATGGTTCAATTGTGGCAATAAACACACTTCCAAAAATAGATGCAGTTATATTATGTGTATTTGAAACCATAAAGTGTGAGTAACCAGTTTCTATGTTTGTGTTTAGTGGTGCATTCAAGGAATCTGTGTTTATAGAGACATGGGCCGACAGAATGGGGAGTGGAGTAAATGGTCCCAATGGAGTGATTGCTCCTACCCATGTGATGTTGGTGTTGAAGTCAGAATTAGGAAATGTGATAACCCAGCGTGAGTATTTAATTCTCTAACATTTTGATACATGTTTCTTGGTCTGTATTTAATTAACTACAGATTAAGAAATGTCCACGCCATTTTTGGGGTTAATAATGAACTTTGGAATGTCTGAGATCTATTCAAAATATTTTGTTTATCTTTGTAGGCCCTCTCATGGAGGAAAAGACTGCAAAGGAGAATCTTATGAATACCGTCTGTGTAATACCAAGGTAAATGTTCAATCTCAATTAAGCTATTGTCTAAAGGAAAGTGTTTTTATAGGCGAGGCTGGTAGAGACCTTAATAAAAGGCTGTAAGAACGTGAAGCACAAGGCAGAAGAGGGGATTATGACAAATCAAAGTCAAACGCTCTACTGATCTAGACCATGTCATAGATTTGGATCAGGCTCAGCACAGCTCATGAGAGACGGGAAGTTCCTGAAGTTCTAAAATCTTCTCAAAATATACACAGCAAAAGAACTATACACCTACAAATTTATTCAAAATGGAATTTCTGTGAAGTCCATTTTTATTCTGATTTGATTATTATTTTGTTTATCATTTGCATGATATTTATTTTAGAAATGTGTTGGTGATTTGGAAGACAGAAGAGCTAAGCAGTGTGAAGACAATCTAGCCAGCTTTACTCACAGATCAACAATTCACTCATGGCTCCCATTTGAGAATAGAAATAGTAAGTCACTGTTATAGGAGTAATCCCCAAGTTAAAATTGAACTTATAAAAATAATCTTACTGCTGTGTGGAATTTTTAAAATATGTTTTATTAAACAGACTACTTGTTTTCCGTTTACTTTGTTGCCATAGAAACATTACAGTGTCGATTAACATGCATCTCCAGTAAGACAGAAGATGTTGTTGTGACGGACTACAATGTGACGGATGGAACACCTTGTTCATATGATGACCATCACAGTATCTGTGTACAAGGCCAATGTGTGGTAAGAAGCTATTACTTGATCAAACCCTCCAAACTTCAAGTGAGAGCATAACACATGAAATAAGTTGTGCTCAATTTGAGACTGAAATGTGTGTGGTCCAAAATGCTAAGTGAATTAGTGTTTGAGAGAGGGTAATCATTTTTTTTTAAACCTTGAACTTGTCATTTGAATGAGTGTCTCTTTAGAATATTAAATAAAGGACAAGTTATTTAATATAAAAACAACATTTCTTTTACTTTCCTTTCAAGCTATGGTATATGCAACTATCAGTAAAATGTGAAATAATGTTCTTATCTATCAATCACAGAAACTAGGATGTGACAAAGTTGTTGATTCAAGCAAAGTCGAAGACAGATGTGGAATATGTGAAGGAGATAGTAGCCAGTGTAACTTCATTCAGAAACATTTTTACAGTGAGCCAAAGAAAAGTAAGAGAAGCTATAATATTGTTTGAAAGCCACCCTTTTTTTTATCAAAGTGTATTATCAAATTTTCTTGATATTTGATTCATAAAAAACCCTAATAGAACTCCGAAGATAACGCTTTACCAAGGAAACTTGATCAGTGTGGAAAAAGTAGAAGTCAATAAAGGTTGAAAACTTTATAGCTACATCTTTATTTTTGAACAAAATAATTATTTGTAAAAAACCTCAGGGGAAAAATAAATGAAATCATATTCCAAACTGATCTAACATTTTTGTTTCCCCAAAGTTGGGTCCCAATACTTTCTTACTATATTTGTCATTGAGGGTGTAGCTTTATTCTGTGTATTATTGATGGCCAGAATCAAGGTACCGTAACGTTCTCTTTATATTATCTTGCTTGCTTGTAGAGTATCAACAGATTGATGCATTACCTGCTGGGTCACGCTATGTCGACGTCAGGGAAAACACACACACGGATAGCTTTATTGGTGAGTTTTAAACTATTTTGGTTTGAAGGTTTTCTATAACTGTAGTAAAGTTTGCTCATGTTTGCAAGTAAAACACTTTGTGGACTTGCAAGGAGGTTACTGGACTCTTACACAGATTGTGTGAATCACAACTTAATTGGATTCATTGGTTATTTTATGCTTGATGTATAAATTAATATTCCTCAAAAATAAGTCTTCAACCTGGATGTGATAGTTGTTTTTTGTATTGATTTTTTGTTCAGCATTAAGAAAAGCCGACAAGTCTTACATACTGAATGCTCGTAGCACCCAGTCTGGACCACATTCTTTTATTGAAGGCAGAGCTAGATTTGTTTATGCCCCTGATGAGGATAGACTCTTTACTGTTGGGCCACTTCAAGCAGATCTGGATTTGTTGGTAAATAAAACTTCTTTTACAGATTGTAATTTGTGTAAATTCTGCCATGTTTCTAGATAGCTCAGGTAGAGCACCGGAAAGTTAATCCAGAGGTCTTTCGTTCGAATCCTGCTCGAGTTAATTTTTCTTTATTTAACCCCAAAAAATCATTTAAAAATTTACCTGGTCAGTTTCCCTTTTGGTTATGTTTCTTTATGGGTACAACATTTAGTTTGCATTTCCTTTAAAGTTTTTAAGTTTTGTGATGAATAATAACCCTCCACCTTAAAAGCACATAATTATGACTCAAGTTTCCTGACAGCAGTTTTTACAATTTTTAAAATGTGAATCATCAGCTTGTTCAGTTCAGCTAGTTCATCCCTCTTAAAATTGTTGCCGTACACTTTATTGTCTTACTAATTACTGTATGTTTCAGCGCTTAGACACCCTGCATTAAGCGCTTTTATAAATGCATGTTATTATTATTATAATTATTATCCCTTTTTAGGTTTTCTGGAAAAAGAACAGCAAACCTATCAACATAACCTATAGCTACTATATAGAGAAAACTGCTGATTCTACTAATACAGAACAAACGGCCTCTGTACATATTTTATCAGCGCCTGCTGTTGTTACAGATCCCCCTCATGTTCCTATACTAGAAGTGGAGTTTATTTGGCAGGATATGGGATGGACTCGGTGTACTCAAACTTGTGGTGGAGGTAAGGGAATATTTGTGAGTGTTTATAGTGGGAAAGAGTCGTGGAAGGATGATGTGTGAAAATAAGTGTTTAATTTTGATAATAACAATACTTTATAAAGCATCTTTTACAAAAGTTTCAAAGTGCTGTACAAGAGCATCTACGAATAAACACAAATTGAATAATAGACTTGGCATCAAATTAAATGAGTTTGTACCATGGCTTTGAAGCATTCAAGAAGCGATATCTGACGGATGTGAAGAGGGAGATTGTTCTATAAAGTTTTAGCTCTGACTGTGAATGCTCTATCACATGAAGATTAACGTAGATTGCAAGAACTGCGGGATTTGTTTGAAATAAGGTTCTGAAGATAAGTAGGAGCGAGACTATTTTCTGACTTTTAAAACAAGCAAAAGAAAGACTTTGAATTTGATTCCCTTGGTAATGGGAAGACAGTGAAGGAATTGAAGGAGCGGTGTGATGTGCTCATCAGATCTTGGGCTTCTGCAGGACAATACAGCATGCTGCACGCTGTCTTGGATGCCTTTTAGGAAAACTGTGGATGTTGCTGTCATTCCATATAAGAGGCTGTAACTAATAACCAGATGTGAAGATACAAAAACAGACAATATTGTTCAAAAGAAGTTTCAATCAAATCAGAATGATTGAGATTAATCCTTTTACTTTGGGTTTTCTTTTTGTGTAGGTTTCTCTTTCCATAGCTTCCAGTGTATTAAGAACAGTGATGACTCAAGAGTGAAGAAAACCTTTTGTGGACAGGGCAGCTACAACCCTAAGGCATCCAAGAAACCTTGCAATCAACAATCCTGTGATGAAACTATGTAAGCTAGAAGCCTCTCATTTTCCTTGTGGTCAATTGTGTATTACGCATTAATGTTCCTAATGTAAGTGAAGAAAACCTTTTGTGGACAGGGCAGCTACAACCCTAAGGCATCCAAGAAACCTTGCAATCAACAATCCTGTCATGAAACTATGTAAGCTAGAAGCCTCTCATTTTCCTTGTGGTCAATTGTGTATTACGCATTAATGTTCCTAATGTAAGTGAAGAAAACCTTTTGTGGACAAGGCAGCTACAACCCTAAGGCATCCAAGAAACCTTGCAATCAACAATCCTGTCATGAAACTATGTAAGCTAGAAGCCTCTCATTTTCCTTGTGGTCAATTGTGTATTACGCATTAATGTTCCTAATGTAATTTGATTTCCAAATTTTTTTGCCATTAGAACATCATTAAGATGTTATAAAAAGTCCCCCAAAGCCAATTAAAGCCTGTACAATGTTTACTCTGGAAGCCTCTAAATTCAATAAGAGGTTGCTACCTTTTAAATGTTTGAGTATGAGGTCTTTAATAATAATAATATGTGCCTTATCAATCCAGTTATGCCTCTTAAAGCATCACAATTAATATAATGTTATATTTATGGATAACATGGGTAGTGCATAAAGCACCCCACATTTGCTTTTCTGACCCTATTAGATTCAAAGCTATGGTCAATCATATTTTATGTAACTTTGGTTCTCTCATAGTGTGTTTGTCTAGGTACTCTATTTTTTCTCCCTCTGGAAAACAGAAAAACACAAAATTTGTTTAAAATCAGACTTTGTTTGCTTTCCCCATTTGTGAAGAATTGAACCAGAAACAGCCCCTTTAGTTACAACCCAAATGCCACAACCTGCCACATCTAAGCTTATCACAACTACTCTGCCTGCAACTACAACAACCCAGCAAACTACAACACAGCGTACCACTACAACACAGCGTACCACCACAACCCAGCAAACTACAACAAAGCCTCCAACAACAACCCAGCAAACTACAACAAAGCCTCCAACAACAACCCAGCAAACTACAACCCAGCCTCCCACCACAACCCAGCAAACTTCAACCCAGCCTCCCACTACAACCCAGAAAACTACAACCCAGCCTCCCACTACAACTCAGCCTCCAACAACAATGCAGACTACCACCAAAATGACAACCACAGTTCCACCAACGACAACTATAAGAACAACTCGACCACCAACCACTCCTACAGTGACAAAGAAACCCTTTAAACCATCAGGAGGAGGAAAGAAGAAACCTGTCTTTAAGTGGCAAGTAGATGAATGGAACCCGTGCTCTCATACCTGTGGTTCTAATGGTGTCCAATCACGAGGGGTACGCTGTATAAAAAAAAATGGTAGAAAGGTGTCATCTACTGCAGCTGAGAGGTGTATTGAGGAGAAGCCAGCGACTCGTCAGAATTGCAACCAGGAACTTTGTCCAGCATTCTGGAGTATTGGGGATTGGTCTAGTGTAAGTACCAGACTGTTTATTGTTTAACTACATCACAGTATTAAATCTTGTTTAATAAGGGTTGAACGGAGACAAATTGACTTAGAGCAGGATTTGAACCAAGAACCTCCAGCTGGATAAACATACTGGGCCTGCATGTAGTCAGGGAAGCAGCCAGGGTTCACCTTCGGGGGGTGTGGTTTCTTATTTAAAATACCAAATAATAAAAGACAAGGGAAACTGGCCCTTGTGGCTTACTATTTGAGTATAAAATCTTAATAATTAAAAAACCAGTGTCACTTCCCAAAGTTTTGTTATTTTGGGTTGAAGCTTCTTGAAAGAGTTTTACTCCATTTCTTGCAGTGTACCGTCACTTGCGGAGATGGGTTCATGAGTCGTACAGTTATGTGTGGAGCCCCTACAGATAATCCGGAAGAATTTAATTGTTTTGAAGATCGACCAATGGACACAAGTCCCTGCAATCTTGGAGAGTGCCCTGTAGAAGGTAGGAATACATTGCTACAGTTCACAAGCCCTAAATACTTCAAACTGTGAATGTTTTATTGTTGTAAATGTAAAATCAAACCTGTTATACTTGGATTGATCTAGATCACATGTGGTTGTTTTAAACCCTCATTAACTTAAATTTGATTGATATTGTTTTCCCCCAAACTTGTAGAAAATGTGTGTACTCCTCTGCAGAGTGTTATCTGTAACCCTGATTCATTCCGCACGTACTGCAATTTGCCTAACTATAGTGATGTTTGCTGTACAACTTGTGAAGAGCAAGAACAAAATCAACAAGAGAAAGAAACCACTGTAGAAGTAAACCCTCAGGAAAAGAAAAAGAAGAAGAAGAAAAAGAAGAAAGGCCGTGGACGATCTGGAAGGAGACAACTGTAGATGACATGCAAAACAAAGTTTTCCTCCATTATCTTTATTCTTATTTTTTAGCATACGAAGACCAATTTAGTTTGAACATCTTTATTTGTAAATCGAGTTAAACTAACCAGCAGAGTATGATTGAAATGGCCCACCTTATGCAAATGAGTCCTTTGTGCTGAGCAATCCAAATGGTTTTCTTTTTCATGGTACTTAATTTCATTGCAATTTTAAGGATGGGTACTTTTTAAACACCAAACACAATGTCCACAGATTTACATTAACTTTTTGACTCGTGGTCACCGAGACAAAAATTGTTTTCCTGACATTGTTTTACTCATTTCTCAAAAACTACAGCACCCCAGCAAGTAATATTTTCAGGGAAGCTTTCTACTAATATTTTCTTCAAACTGTTTAAAGCCATTGGACACTTACGTTACAGAAAACAAAATAAAAGTTCACAGATTAACAAATAATTTACAGGGTTTACAGAAGGTAATGGTGAAAGACTTCTCTTGCAATATTATTCCATGAAATGCTTTACTTTTTGAGAGAACATTAAAACAATATCAATTCTCGATATCGAGAATTACGGATATCAAGAATTACGGATTTATTTGAAACACATGTCATGACACGGCGAAACGTGCGGAAACAAGGGCGAGTTTTCCTGTTATTTTCTCCCGACTCCGATTGACCGATTGAGCCTAAATTTTCACAGGTTTGTTATTTTATATAAGTTGTGATACAAGAAGTGTGGGCCTTGGACAATACTGTTAACGGAAAGTGTCCAATGGCGCTAAGTTCAATGTAAATCTGTGGACATTGTGTTTTTTGTCCTACAAAAGAACCCAGACCCTATAAGCTAAAATGTAATCGGGTGAATGTGTAAATAATATTTACATAGAAGCTTCAAGTAACCTTGCCAACAGTGTGTGGATGAATTTGAAACCTCTTTTCTTTGTGTGTTTATACAAAATGGACCTGGTGAAACCTTCAATTATTTTTTTCTTTTCCGTGAAAAGAATTTTGTTTAGAAACTCACAACTTTTGTACATAATTACCTTATCATTATTAACCCACTTTGTATTTCTTCCCATGCCACTTGGAAATCGTTATTAAAAACTGATATTTTATTAATGTAATGTTTTAAAGCTGAACTTGTAATGTTCTTGCTGTTTGCAAAATTATTACTACAGTGTATATGCATGGCTTTTAAAAATAAAATTAAGTATATAATGCTGTATTTTGAAATGCAATTAAAAGCCTATATGCAAAAGCAGCGGTACATAGTTGTATTTGTGTTTTATATTTGATTATAATGTGTCTGATTTAACTAATGTGATGTGAAGATGGTACCATTATATTGTATTTTTCAGATTGTTTACATCAATGGAATGAATCCACAATTCAAGTATTGTGTAAATAATGTACAATGTACAGCATGTTTTGGCATGAAGGGACAAGATAATAAGATAATGATTTGATTAATTAAGATTGCACACACTTTCAAAACAAGACATGTGTGCAACCTAATTTAATTGGCCGGACTTCAATGGGTTTCACTTATCAGCTGTTTTTTATTGTACCCAAAAAATGCTTTTGTTGAAGTCGCTGTTGTGCTTAATTAAATACACACCACTGAAACCTTCAAACCTTTCTTACATATCAATATTTGTCCATTTATTCTGATAATCTAAATCTTGAACATTATTATTTTTGATATTTATTACACAACCAAAAGCACAGGCATTCTATAACACGATGAATGGGAGACAAACAGCTTCAGATGTCTGAGGAAAACCCCAAATAGGAAATGCCTTGCAATTAAGTAGAGGCAGGTAGACTTGGTTTCTTAAATGAGGTACATTGGAGATTAAATTTGTTTTACAATACTTCTGTTTGTGCGTAAAATCCCAGTGTTTGTGCCTTTACACAAAATCCCAGTGTGTGTGCCTTTCTGCACATCAACTTAAACGCAAGAATTTTAAACAATGGGGCAATGCTTGGGCCAGGTTTTCTTTGTTCTAGTGCTACACCACAGAGCTTCGCTTCAGACAAGGGAATAATTAATAGAACAATGAAGTTCACTGCAATCAGTCATTTATAAAGGTTGTACAATCTCTAGGTCATCTTCCTTCAGAGTGTTGTGTTTTTTCCCTGGCCATTCCACCCAGGCAAGGAGGTGACTGTGTTGGAGATGCATTCTGGGACCACTGTAAGGGTGTCTTGGCCTACAGGTGGAGAAAACCAAGGATGTAAATAGTGGATGTTGTATATGACATGTAACTTGACCCAAATTATTGCTCATTCCTGCGTGACATGATATTAATAACAAAGTAATTAAATCACTAACCTGGATTGATAAAGCATGGACTGACCCTTGTAATTCTTCCTGTAGTACCTCATTGATGAGACGATGCCTCTTCAGTAAACTCTCTTGGTCAAACCTGTTTGACACAACGACTACTTTAAAGTGTGTTTCGGAGCCTCTGGGTACATTGTGCATAAAGCTCTCATTGATAACGTCCAGATGACTTGGCTGCAAGAAAACAACCATTTTGACCTTTACCACTTGACAAAGCATGCATGTGACCTTTAACTTAGCTGAAAGTGCCAATACTCATCACAGGTGAGGTAGTTTTAAAGAGACTCTTGTGTAATTAGTAGTGGTTGGGATTCAATTTGAAGGGAGCGTTGGGGTGTATGGTTTGATAATACAACATCTAGGCAGTAGGGTTGATGTCTTTTATATCAATACACGCATTGGATTCAATTTGAAGGGAGGGTTGGGGTGGATGGTTTGATAGTACAACCTCTAAAAATCTAGGCAGTGGGGTTGATGTCTAATAAAAATTTACTCGCATTGGAGTCAGTTTGAAGCAAGGGTTGGGGTGAATGGTTTGATAATACAACATCTAGTTGCAAGTTCGGGTGGCGACCATTTGTCAACCACTGGTCAATGTTCCATAATTACCTATGCATTGAATACATCCTGGGCACCAGGCAAAATCAACCAATGGTCGACTATAGTGCCTCACTCGAACTTGTTCTGGGCAGTAGGGTTGATGTCTTATCAATACTCACATTGGATTCAGTTTGAAGCGAGGGTTGGGGTGGATGGTTTGATAATACAACCTCTAGGCAGTAGGGTTGATGTCTTATCAAAGTTTACTCACCTGAAAACTGTCGGTCAACTTCTTTATTATGCTTGCCTGTACCGGCCATTGTGTGTCCATACTAATGTAGCGGATCAGCACTTGCTTTGGTTGTTTTAAGGTTCCTTGTAATGCTCTGAATAGAACTCTGGAAACTGTAACAGGAAAATCATAAAAAGGGAAATAGTGAGAAGCTCCCCAACTTTTGTAAAGAAGAGTCAATAACATATAAATACTGGCACGACTGTTGTACACCGAAGCAAAAATAATGTGCATGTATCGTACTACTCTTTTGTACTATAAAGTAAGAAGTTTCTTTACTTGCCTTTAGCCATGTCAGCTGGCGAGTCAAGCCACCAACAATTTCATAAATTGTTTGCTATCGTTGCTTGTCGTGCTTGTGCGGATGTTAATTATCATTATTTTTAAAAGTATAAAATATTGCAAGCCATTAATCCATTACATATTTTTTCTACAAAATCACGACAATTGCAAGTTACATGTAGCTGGCTGTATTCAGGTATTCATTTGCAAATATCATGCCCAGCATTTGATTATTAACCCAGCCCAGCGGTTGGACTCCTCCGATTCGGCGGTAAGCACAAAGCAGAGCCATAAAATTGAGCCCAAACTTGACTTTGTTTGAGTATCGGGGGTACACAGTCAAGGTCCCTAAAAGCATCTAAGGATCCGCTTCTAAAAGTGAAGGTCACTAGGCGGACAAGGAGAAGGATGGAAAATCAACAAACAACACAACAAGTTGAATAATGGAATACCATTATATATTACAACTATGTGATTCATATGAATACACTAGACTGTATCTCAGCCAGTCTCGGTGAGCTGTGTATAATATAGCTGGTTATAGCTACGAATTGGTAAGGAATAATCCAGGTCCATATTTTCCTCCATATTATGTCTCACCTTGTTGAGACTTAGACATCGGTACAATTACAAGTGTAGAATCTGTGTCTGGAAACTATGGAGGTATAAATCAACCATTCATTTTGTACATCATCAACAATAACATAGGGCGCCCTCAAGGGCCGGTCACTCAATGTCGGTGCATGGTGGCGCACTCACAGGTAAAATCATACGGCTTTTAAATCCCATTGGCAATTAATTTGTGACAAAACAAGGAAACCACCTCGAGAGCTGTCGACTAATCAGATCTTGGTATTTTTACCTGCACAGTTCTTAATGGAGGGCATTTAACACACGAAATCCCATTAAGAATTTGTGACAAAATAGGATCCATGGCCATCCAATCAGAAGCAGACAAACCTGCTGAGCAGTATTCATGAAATTGACCCCTGGATGTGTACGTGACATACTACGTCACACAGAGCAGACCAATCAGAAAGCTATTATCCATCTATTGAAATCATTCATAAATACAGCATGCATATCTTCGGGCCCAGCTTTTGTTTGTTGTTATCATGTGGAGTTTTCTACCCCTCGACTATGAGCCTTTGTTTTGATGATTTACCCAGTTGTAAAAGTATTACGTAAGTTCTTTTTCTTTTCTGTTAGCACGTGATTCAGTGGAAATTTCCGTTCAGATTTCTTTCACTTTTGTTAAAACTCTGGCAGCGTGGTTGACCAGTTGACTCAACGCTAAGCTACGGTAAGGGTGGTTGTGGCAGGATGCGGATAGTAACTTTAAAGTAAGGTAGATGACTGAAGTTAGTTAGATACTACTTAATATTTATGGGAGTATTTTGCCTTGTTTTCCTGTGCACCATGTGCTATGCTGTGCTACGTTAGTAAATGCTGTGTTCGCCGTCTACATGTAAATGCTTCTTCTCGTATCAGGACGTCCTGTTTTCAAGGTGTCCCTATAATCCCGGCAAATCTGTTACCTCTCGTGCTTGATGTAAAAACAGTCTCTAAATAAATTGTTTGTGGTTTGACCATGGTTTTGACTTGCCAAGCAAAGAGTCTGCTATCCCTTGACCAAAACTTAGAACCATGTAAGGCTCCACTCGTTAGTTGCACTTGCAAATGCAAATTTAGTGCTTAGGCGTTTCTACAACTTTTTACAAGGTACAACATTTGGTCACAATGTTGGGCCATATAAAGAAAAATTGCCCTCTGGAAAAGTTTTCTCAAAAACTTTTTAGCTTACATTTTACGAGGATCAGATCTTGTGACTATTCTGCTGAGCATTCTGTGAAATAAATACAGAGACTGAAATAAGCCATGTGCCCTGTATCATGGAGAATGTTGTTTTAGCCCTCATTAATATTAAAAATTAAAACATTTGCTAGGTGATTCAATTGTCACTATTTTTTTATATATTTTACTATATATATTAAGGAAACAAAATAACGAAAAAATAAATACAAATACAAGCCATTTACAGCTCAACAAGGTGGGCTAGGAAACGTTTTGCCCTTCACACTCCTGGAATTCTTATTTAAATAAAACTGCATCTGGCAATTAGTCTGTTCTCTATGTTGTTTGTTCTCACAGTGAGCTCAGCCGCGTTGGTCCAGAAAATTATCCCTGCAAAAAAAGAAGTAGCAAACAAATGCTCACCCAATTTTCACCCTCGTTAGTTAACATATGCCTCCCCCTCGTTGAATTGTTTTAAGTTTAAGACTAAGTTTCTTATTGTGTCTGCCTCATCTCTGTTTTTTCCTTCAATTTAACATCTAATTATTTGAAGTTTACAAGTTCTAATGTAGCCTGCCTGATAATAGTCCAAACATTGATACATAAATGTCATCCACTTTACTTTTTGAGCATAACATTGGATTATAAAATTGTGTCTCTTGTCTATAGTAAATACAATAAGATTCTTTAAGGCAGTGGACGCTATTGGTAATTGTCAAAGACTACCCTTCACAGTTGGTGTATCTCAACAAATGCATAAAATAACAAACTTGTGAAAATTTGAGCTCAAACGGTCATCTAACTTGCGAGATAATAATGAAAGAAAAAAAACCACCCTTGTCACACGAAGTTATGTTCGTTTTATGGTTGATTTCGAGACCTCAAGTTCTAAATCTTAGGTCTCGTGATCAAATTCGTGGAAAATTACTTCTTTCTTGAAAATTATGGCACTTTAGAGGGAGCCGTTTCTCACAATGTTTTATACCATTAACCTCTTTATGCTAATAATTATTTTGAGTAATTACCAATAGTGTCCACTGCCTTTAACGTCCCATCCGAAGGACAAAGCAATTGTCCTTCGGATGGTTAACTTAACAAAGTTAAGTGTCTTGCTTTTAAGGACACAAGTGGCACGGCTGGGGATTCGAACCACTCCAGGTTATCTTTGTGGGCTAATGCATACCTCCATGTATTAAGTAAAAACACTGTACAGAAACTCTGCGGTTGACATGCTCTCACTATGAAATCTTCTTCTAGTTCATCATTCTCCTTGAAATTGTCTTTTACAATCCCTTTTGACCTTGTTTTCATGGAGTTCTCTGCTAACTAGCCATAACCTTAGTTTTAAATTATTTTCACTGTGATGTACTGCCAAACCCTCCTAATATGGCTACATAAACACAGCCAGATAGATTACTGTTTAATGAGGGGAAGTCAACCTGAGTGATAAGTGGTTTATTGGTAAGCCTTCACCTTGTTTAAGATCAGCAGTACTGTGTCCAGCCATAGAGCTAGGGTCCTAGCTCTATGGTCCAGCAGTGTCCAACATACTGTGCTTGTTTACATTTGGAGTAGAGCATGACATAGCATGAGCAAATGAGGCCATGGAATTGGGGAAGTGTGAAATTACATTTCAGAGAATTAGTCAACAATTTAAAAGGTCTTGGATGGGGAGCATTCCTTGAAACCATAGTGAAAGTCACAGAGCCCAGGTGAAGAAAAAAATGCCCCAAGGTGAATTGGATGGTTCACAAAAGAGAAACAATTAAATTTCAGCCAACTCCTGCGTTCAATGAGATTTTGGATGGTATCACAGTGGATAGTGTCTGGTGTGATATCTTTTAATTTACAGAAACAACTTTGCCAAAACCAAATACTCCCAGCGATCATTCATTTACAATCCTGCATGTGGAATGGGCTGCTTACGGGAAACCGATCTTTGTCAAACTTCTTTGAAACCTGATCTTTTTAAGACTGGTTAATAAAAGAAAGTTAAACAGTTAGTGGTCACTCTTAAAAATAATGTTAATGAGACAAGTTTCGTTAGAAGCCTACACACACGTTTTTTTTATAGTATATGGATGGTTATGGATTCTGGATTCAAGCGCTTAGTTTGTGATCCAAAAAGGCTAGGGTTTCACTTTGAACTTAGACCTCAGTGTGGCAATGAAATTTAACAAGTTTTGGAATAAGATGACGTTATAACTTTAAATCAATGTTTAAGTATTTACCAAAAAATATATCTTGAGAACCGTAGTTGCTACATGTAAGATCTTTGCACCCTTTGAAAGACCCTGGATATTTTTTTTAAAGCTTACACAAAGTGTGTGATCTTTACTTCTATTTAAAAATTAAAGCATTTGGATACTTTTGGTAACACAAAAGACAATGTCCGCAGATTTACATTTAACTTACACCAAAGATAATGATTGTGTAAAGCTTTCCTAAAAATATTACTATCTGAGGTGCTGTAGTTCTTGAGAAATTCGCTCTACATGCTTAGTAGTTTTTGTGAATGATAACGGCAGGAAAACAAGAAATGTAAATGCACCAAAAATACAATTACATGTCACACGCATTATAAGCAAGTTTACATGTAGATGGTATTCCAATGCATTCAGTCTCGTTAAAGTACTTTATTTAGCACCTTGCCCCTCGTTCTAAAACTACTCTCTAACCACTGGAGCTACCATCTTTTACTCTGATGTTGTCAAACATGTTTCACAACTTATAGAATGTTACCTTTGTTTCCCAACATGCAGTGACTGAGATTGAGAACCTTGGATGGAGTCCTTCTCATCTACATGCTCTCTCATGACAGACCCTGCAACCACTGTAATCCCGTGGTATTACGGCACAGAGGGATTACGTCCACCCTAAAGGTATATTATTATCACCATTTATTCACTCTAACATCAAACCTGCACCAAACTGCATGAATAACAAGCTCACTCCCATCTACACCATCACTTTAAAATCTACTAAGCTCATTTCCATGCTTGCATGTTACATCTTAACAATCAGGGGTTCGTTCAACGACAGCGAGAACGTACTCCATCTATAACTCCACACCATCCGTTATCAGTCACTTGTCATGTAACAACCACTCACACCATTTATATGCACCTGAAATATTCCCAAACTAAATGGAATAATTCTGTTAGGAGGTGCATTTTCTGAATGTATGTGTTTTCTGTTCTTTATTTACTGCAATGGTGAAATGCGGAGCCAACTGCCATTGGAATACGCAATATGGAGTCCAATGGAAACTGCACCAGTCATTCCAGGGCCATGAAGACTTCATTGGAGCTGTGGTGAGCGGAGGTTGCTGTGAGGAAAACAACACTTACACATTTTAAAGTTCAGGAATAGAACCTGAAGGTAAGTTTATGTTCAGGATGTTTATAGTTTGGAAGTTCATGCAGGACCAAAATTGTAAAAAAAAATCCTGAAATGATGATATTTTGTTAATTTTTGTTATAGCCAATGAACACTTTCTGAACAGAACAACAAATTAAAGTTCACTGATTTAAAAATAACTCACAGGGTTTACAGAAGGTAATGGTTAAAGACTTCCCTGTGAAATATTATTCCATGAAATGCTTTACTTTTTGAGAAGACATTAATACAATTATCAATTCTCAATATCGAGAACAACTGATTTATTATAAACACATTATTTTCCTGTTATTTTTTCCCGACTCTAATGACTGATTGAGCCTAAATTTTCACAGGTTTGTGTACAAGTTGTGATACACGAAGTGTGGGTCTTTGGAAAATACTGTTTTATCGATGATGTGCTATTGCTTAAAAGAGAGCCTCCTGCAAAGAAAAATGTCAAATTGAGTTTTGCGCTTCACTACTTTTCGAATTTATATGAAAATTGTTGAGTTCTTTTTTTTTTGTTTTTTGGGGGGAGGGTCTCTGACTTCATATTATAATTGTGTAAAATGCCATTTTGTTTGAAGCCCTTCAACATCTTTTATGTTTCATGTTCTTCAGCTGTGGTGAGCGGAGGTATGCTGTGAGGAAACGACACTCATTTAAAAGTTCAGGAATACAACCTGAGGGTAAGTTTGTTTTCATGATGTTAATAGTTTGGAATTTCATTCAGGACCATAATTTGTAAAGAATTTTCCTGAAATGATGATAATTTGTTAATTTATGTTAAAGAGGGGCTCCTGCAAAGGTCAAATTGAGCTTTGCGATTCACTATTTTTCAATAAAATTGTTTATTTGGGGGAAGGGTCTCTGACTTCATATTGTAATGGTGTAAAATGCCATTATGTCTGATGCCCAACAATTTTTTGTATAGAAATAAAACAATAGTGGATATCATTGAAATACATGGTCGATAAATTGTTGTACATAAATTGTTCATTTCATTTTGAAACTCTGATCATTCAATCCAAAGGGCATTACATCTGAGTTAATTTGACTGACACAGAAATTCCTCTTGGGAATGTACAGACACATTTTTTTAATGTCCGATGATGTCATGTTACATTAACTCAGTGATTGAGCTAATTTTGTGGTTTTAATTGAATGCAGTTATTGAATGATTCTCCATATACAGGTGATGTCACAAGGACAATGGCTACCAAGGATCATGGAAGGAGGACGAGGGTGTCTTATGGTCTGAGGATGCAAGTTTCCAGGTAAGATGACTTAAGAAAGTAAAATACAGTATAAGTTATTACTGTCTGAATGTATCTATTTTTTGTCTTTTATTTACTGCAATGGTGAAATGCGAAACCAACTGCCTGTGAAGTACGGAGTCCAATGAAAACTGCACATCAATACCGTCTGCGATTGTGCTGGTGATGTCCATCCGCCGATGATCAAGAAGACAACCGCTGGTTCCTGGCTTCATAGAGGAGTGTTCCTGTCTCCCTGGTCGATGAGAGAATGCATTGCAGTCTGATGGATCAACAACAGATGTAATAATTATGGCAACTATATTTGTTTTGACATGAAAGTAAAACAGATTTTAAACATGTAATAACATAACTTTAAAGGATTGCGCAGAAAGTTTGTTGCGTCAATCTTTCTAAAACAATCGATGTCTTTGAGATGACATAAATAGTTCAAACTTGTTGCTGAAAAGCAGCGACTGAACTCAACTTTTGAACTAACTTAGTGACGTAGTTGTTGAATGATTCTCCATATACAGGTGATGTCACAAGGATAATGGCTACCAAGGATCATGGAAGGAGGACGAGGGTGTCTTATGGTCTGAGGATGCAAGTTTCCAGGTAAGACGACTTAAGAAAGTAAAAAACAGTATAAGTTATCACTGTCCATAAGTATTAATTAGTTCCTTCACTTGTTAGCTTTGTTAGGGTTCCTGCGCCAGGAGTGTCACAGACATGGCGCATTATAAGTTTCCTTTATTATTATTATTATTAAGTCGTAAAAAAAGTGCTTTTGAAAACTTAATGTGGCTTATTTTGAATGGCCAAACAAAACTAGCTCAATAAAACCATGCAGTTTAACCCTTTAAGGAACATTACAGAATTGGTTTTGCTAGTAAAACATTGATGCCAAAACAAAAATGAATAAAACGCTCTTGAGCGATAAACTCCAAACGCGAAATGAGATTATTTATTTCTCATCAAATATGAAATTTCAGACAGAAATATTTCAAGGGATACTTTCTACTATCATCATCATTAGACCATGTAAGTTTTATGTAAATCTGTGATCTTCACGGTTTTTGTTTCTTACCAATTCTGTAACGTTCCTTTAACAGAACCTAAACATTCTTTTCTTTCCTCTAAGTGTTCATCAAAGTTTAACGAAAAATTTACAATTTATTTTACGATTTGCTAAATGCAGACAAACAAGTTGATGAGAAATATTTGACTCTAAAAATTCAAAGAAATAAACCCTAACGAATAAAATGATTGAAAAACTCAAACCCACATTTATGTTGACCTAAATTATTCCCAAACTAAATGGAATAATTCTATTTGGAAGTGCATTTTCTGAATGTATCTATTTTTTGTCTTTTATTTACTGCAATGGTGAAATGCGAAACCAACTGCCTGTGAAGTACGGAGTCCAATGAAAACTGCACATCAATGGCGTCTGCGTTCCCGCTGGTGACGTCCATCCGCAGATGACCAAGAAGACAACCGCTGGTTGCCTGGCTTCATAGAGGAGTGTTCCTCTCCCTGGTGGATGAGAGAATGCATTGCAGTCTAATGGATCAACAACAGATGTAATAATGGCAACTATATTTGTTTTGACAGGAAACTAAAACAGATTTTACACATGTAATAACATAACTTTAAAGGCAGTGGACACTATTGGTAATATTGTCAAAGACTAGTCTTCACAGTTGGTGTATCTCAACATACGCATAAAATAACAAACCTGTGAAAATTTGAGCTCAATCGGTCATCAAAGTTGCGAGATAGTAATGAAAGAAGAAAACACCCTTGTCACACGAAGTTGTGTGCGTTTAGATGGTTGATTTTACGACCTAAAGTTCTAAACTTGAGGTCTCGAAATCAAATTCGTAGAAAATTACTTCTTTCTCCAAAACTATGGCACTTCAGAGGGACCTGTTTCTAACAATGTTTTATACCACCAACCTCTCCCCATTACTTGTCACCAAGAAAGGTTTAATGTTAATAATTATTTTGAGTAATTACCAATAGTGTCTACTGCCTTTAAAGGATTGCGCAGAAAGTTTGTTGCGTCAATCTTTTTACAACAATCGATGTCTTTGAGATGACATAAATAGTTCAAACTTGTTGTTGAAAAGCAGCGACTGAACTCAATTTTTGAACTAACTTAATGATGCAGTTGTTGAATGATTCTCCATATACAGGTGATGTCACAAGGATAATGGCTACCAAGGATCATGAAAGGAGGACGAGGGTGTCTTATGGTCTGAGGATGCAAGTTTCCAGGTAAGACGACTTAAGAAAGTAAAAAACAGTACAAGTTATTACTGTCCATAAGTATTAAGTCGTAAAAAAGTGCTTTTGAAAACTAAATGTGGCTTATTTTAAATGCCCAAACAAAACTAGCTCAATAAAACCATGCAGTTTAACCCTTAACAAAACCTAAACATCCGGGGCCCTAAAGCGGGCCCCGGACCCCACGCCATAATGGCTTCGCGCTTTGCGCTCGCAGGCTTCGCCATCGCAATTTCGTCTCTTTTTTTTTACCAAATACTTTTCCTTCTTTTTTTTGAAACTCCATTCTCATGCCTGTCCTTTCTTTCCTCTGATGTGTTCATCAGTGTTCATCAAAGTTTAACGAAAAATTTACAGTTTATTTTACGATTTGCTAAATGCAGACAAACGAGTTGATGAGAAATATTTGACTCTAAAAATTCAAAGAAATAAACCCTAACGAATAATATGATTGAAAAACTCAAACCCACATTTATGTTGACCTAAATTATTCCCAAACTAAATGGAATAATTCTATTTGGAAGTGCATTTTCTGAATGTATCTATTTTTTGTCCTTTATTTACTGCAATGGTGAAATGCGAAACCAACTGCCTGTGAAGTATGGAGTCCAATGAAAACTGCACATCAATGGCGTCTGCGTTCGTGCTGGTGATGTCCATCCGCCGATGACCAAGAAGACAACCGCTGGTTCCTGGCTTCATAGAGGAGTGTTCCTGTCTCCCTGGTGGTTGAGAGAATGCATTGCAGTCTGATGGATCAACAACAGATGTAATAATGGCAACTATATTTGTTTTGACATGAAACTAAAACAGATTTTACACATGTAATAACATAACTTTAAAGGATTGCGCAGAAAGTTTGTTGCGTCAATCTTTTTACAACAATCGATGTCTTTGAGATGACATAAATAGTTCAAACTTGTTGTTGAAAAGCAGCGACTGAACTCAATTTTTGAACTAACTTAGTGATGCAGTTGTTGAATGATTCTCCATATACAGGTGATGTCACAAGGATAATGGCTACCAAGGATCATGGAAGGAGGACGAGGGTGTCTTATGGTCTGAGGATGCAAGTTTCCAGGTAAGACGACTTAAGAAAGTAAAAAACAGTATAAGTTATTACTGTCCATAAGTATTAAGTCGTAAAAAAGTGCTTTTGAAAACTTAATGTGGCTTATTTTGAATGCCCAAACAAAACTAGCTCAATAAACCATGCAATTTAACCCCTAACAAAACCTAAACATTCCTTTCTTTCCTCTGATGTGTTCATAAGTGTTCATCAAAGTTTAACGAAAAATTTACAATTTATTTTACGATTTGCTAAATGCAGACAAACGAGTTGATGAGAAATATTTGACTCTAAAAATTCAAAGAAATAAACCCTAACGAATAAAATGATCGAAAAACTCAAAACCCACATTTATGTTGACCTAAATTATTCCCAAACTAAATGGAATAACTCTATTTGGAAGTGCATTTTCTGAATGTATCTATTTTTTGTCTTTTATTTACTGCAATGGTGAAATGCGAAACCAACTGCCTGTGAAGTACGGAGTCCAATGAAAACTGCACATCAATGGCGTCTGCGTTCGTACTGGTGACTTCCATCCGTCGATGACCAAGAAGACAACCGCTGGTTGCCTGGCTTCATAGAGGAGTGTTCCTGTCTCCCTGGTGGATGAGAGAATGCATTGCAGTCTAATGGATCAACAACAGATGTAATAATGGTAACCATACTTGTTTTCACAAGAAACTAAAACAGTTTTTACACATGGAATAACATAACTTGAAAGAATTGTGCAGAGAGTTTGTTGCATCAATCTTTTTAACAGTCTACCTCTTTGAGATGACAGAAACTTCAAACCTTGTCATGAAAAGTAGTGTTTGAACTTAATTTTTGAGCTAATTTTGTGATTTGATTTTGAAGGAGTAGTTCCGTAATGATCATCAGATGATTACATTATATTAGTCTCTATATGGTTTGTACTGATGTGAAAACAACTTTCTTTCAGATGGCGCTCCCCTAGAGGTCATCCGCTAGATGGCGCCTATACAAGAATGCTACCAATGGCCATTGATGTAACATTCTTAGATCGGCTGAAGGACACAGCACACAACCAGAAACAACTGAGCTTAAGATGCTGATGCTGGACGGGGGCGTTGAAGGCCGCCATCAGAGGTTCCCAAGATGGCGTCAGCTAAAGACAACCTGTCGCTCAACTACTACTTACATACAGGTTATTGTGATGACTACTTTTCTCCCATCCTGTCAACATGGACCATGAAGATGTGACATCACAACACAAAGATAGATACGTCATGGCTTGAGGAGATATACATCAAGTATATCTACAACTACTTACCAGGATCCTTGAAGGTAAGATCTCTTTTAGCTAATAAATCTGAGAAATCCATTAACGTGCGGAAAATAAACTTTGCTTAAACACAAAAATTGAACTTACAAATCTTTTTGTTTCAATTTTGTTTTATATCATATATTACAGGATGAACAGAGTGGAACAACTAAGAGTTGGTTACGACAAGATGCTGAGCCACGGTATGCAGCACCAATAAAACTGTTGCTTCAACACAGTCTTTGTAAAGGAGGACTATTTCTTCATGATGACTGCCCTCATCTAAGGTTGTATCCAAATTGGTGGTACCAGCTTCGACTGTTACTAAGGATGTACTTCGACCATTGAGTAGTCGTTCCAAGAGCATGAACAACATTGAACAAATCTTCCAATGGATCTTGATATTACAGCATGATCAGCCGGATTCATCTGCAGATTGAACTCACTTACACAACAAAGTTTTCTTATTGTGGAACAATGACTTGAATATTAGTATTGTTTGAAGCTTTGCATGGTGAAGAGAAATAGGAAGAAACTATAAATATGTATATTTAACTTGTGGGTACACTCTTTTGTGTGAGTGTTGGCTCTGAAAAGACCCTTTGTTTGTGTGAGTGTTTGATCAAGGCTGATTTGTCATGGTGTCCCAGACTGCCGTGTGCTTGATGTTTCTTGATTCTCATGGATATGAATGCAGCAGGTCTCCTCTATGTGTCATCGCATTCGGAGGGAATGCTGGTCTTCTGTGTGAAGTGATGTTTGAATCTTGTTTGTTTCTGGGTTGAGCTTGGCTGACGATTTGTTGGAGCTTGTGAGATGCATGGTCGATGTATGGAAGGGTGATGGTAGCCTTGAACTGCGGACTTTTGTCTACTTGTGTGGAGGAATGCTTGGGCTGGCTGCAGGAATTGAAGGTCTTTTATTTAGTCGTTGAGTTGTAGTGATGTCTTGATGTGATGAAGTTCCTGCTTCAAGCTGCCTTGTTCAACTTATTTTGTAGACAGAATACGTAATAACTTGTAATGAGATAATTCCTTACAAGTTAATGTATTCACATTTTTAATGTTGCATGTTTGTAATGAGGTATTTCATTACACTCATGCAAAACATTCTTGCAATGAAATACCTCATTGCAAGTATGTCAAAGTTTCAAGTGCGTAATGAAGTACTGCATTACAAGCATGAAACAAGTTATGTAAATTTGTAATGCAATTGCTCATTACAATTATGAAACAATAGGGCAAACTCATTACAAATATAAAGACAACAAGCTTGTCAAGAAGTGTATATGAGTGGTTTAACATTACAAACTAATAAAATTTAGTTTTACTTTTACTGAATTTGAATATTGTATTAAATATGAATGGTACCTTTTATTGTGTTGTTCCGTTATTCATCCAAACAATATTATTAGTGTTCTGGGGGTACCCCCACATGGTGGCCACCATGTTTTTTTTTGTATTAGTTATTATTTAAGGACATGTAAATATTGTGACTCACATTGGGTTCAATAACTGTTATTGAGGGTTTAAATTACAATGGTCATGACATTGTACTGTGTTACTTGAGGGTGTTTGAGTCCTCATTGTTATGCTAATTAATTACAATGTTCATTGTTACGAGCTAGGTAGGCATTAATTTGTGCATGATGTTGAGTTTTTGCTCAATAGAGGGCGCTGTTCGCCGGGCACTGAGTACTAGTTGTTATATTAATTAATTACAATGGTTATAACAAAGGTCACAACATTTATATTATCTATTGTTAATTGTGTTGCATTAATGTCACACTCGGTATTGATATTCTTTATACCTTGCAATAGTTGAGATTGCTCGTTAATTATGTTTTTTTAATTTTATACAAAGGACATGACATTAGTTTTATTATCTGGTGTTAATTTTGTGCCAAAAATGCCACACTGAGATTGGTATATTGTGATATACCATTCACAACAGTTTTATAGTTGAGAGTACTTGTTAACATGGTTTTTTTTAATTCAAAATTGTTGACAAGTTTGATATTCGCCTATGTAGATAGCTATTTGATGCTAATATCAGGGTTTTCAAGAGTACTTTCTCACAAGAGTGTTTCTTCACTCTGCAGACAAAGGGAGCTAGCCACTATAGTAATGACTTCCGATATAGGATATTGATTGAAATTATGTAATGTATCTAATCTTAAACAAAGGAAAGTAATTAATTGGTTTTACTGCAAGAAAACGGTACTGTATATAAAATTTTCTTTAACCGCATAATCATGGTCAACAACTTTAATTGAACAATTGAAAGCATTTCTGAAGTCATAGTTATTATAGATAAGTTTAAGTGGGGTTTTCCAGAGTATTTGTTATCTCTGGTTTTTCACTCCGTAGGCTAGGTATCAAAGGGGGGTAACATTTCAAAGAAGCAATTGTTGTAATGGTTACAAACTTGGATGTATTATGATCCCTTTAACTGTTGTGGGGTGGAAGATGACAACCTTCACGTGGTCCACCCTGTTGTTAACTAATGTCATCAAAGACCTTTTCGCAAATTCTTTTGCAAAGCGCTTACTGTTGAACGAGGTGCATGCTGATCCAGCTCGCAGTCAAACTTGATCGCTATGCATGCGTACCAAGTATTTGCGATGAGGTCAAAACCAATCTATGTAGCAACTCCTTGTTTTCATACTGGTGTTGTCTTGTAGCCTAATTATTTTTAGTAGGCCCTATTAATGCCTATTACCATAACTATCAATCACTTAAAGGCAGTGGACACTACTGGTAATTACTCAGAATAATTATTAGCATAAAACCTTACTTGGTAACGAGTAATTGGGAGAAGTTGGTTGTATAAAACATTGTGAGAAATGGCTCCCTCTGAAGTGCCATAGTTTTTGAGAAAGAAGTCATTTTCCACAAATTTGATTTCGAAACATCAGATTTAGAATTTGAAGTCTCAAATTAAGCATCTGAAAGCACACAACTTCGTATGACAAGTGTGTTTTTTCTTTCATTATTATCTCTCTACTTCGACGACCGATTGAGCTCGAATGTTTACAGGTTTTTTTATTTTATGCATATGTTGAGATACACCAACTGTGAAGACTAGTCTTTAACAGTTACCAATAGTGTCCACTGTCTTTAACTTTGAAGTGTTTTTTGCCCGTTATGTGTATAGCAAGTTCAAAATGTTCATTTTATTTTGCCATATTTATGTTTATGGCTTTAGTGTGAAATAAATACCTTGGTCATGTGAAACAAGAAACAATATTGTGATATATAATTAACATTTTAAAATAATAAAATACCCCTGTAAAAGAAATTGCATTGTTTTGCCACTAGTGAAAAATGTCTTAAAACACATTGTACTGTAACCCAAAGCTGCTGCACTCAAGCTTGGCTGCACTACTTTATTGCCAAACGAGAAGTGTTATCGTGGTAATGCTTCTTATACTTCTTTTTTGAGATATTATTGCAAAAATTCCTAAGAGAAGAGAGTCCCCATAGTAATACACAGTCTGAGAAGTGTTACCTCTGTACACTTTTAATACTTCTTTTAAGATATTGCCAACTTGTTAACATTATAACTACTATAATATTATTAGTCAAGGGCTGTTCCTGTCAAGGCAATATTTTAAATGGTCAAAATTAGTATAGTAGGACACAGAGTGCAATTTCCACCATTCTCCCCAGGACCTGGAGCAATCCCGGGTTTGCCCCTCCCATCATCCCCCACCCCCCCCCCATCATCCCCCATCCCCCCCCCAATCATCCCCCCCCCCCCCCCCCCCCCCCCCCAGGGCCTAGGTGACATGGCATCCAGGGCCCATTATTTCAAAGAATTGTATGCTTAGCAGAAATGAGCTGGATACCACTCACAAAAACTGTACACATGACATGGTATTATGCTGGTAACCTTAGTCTGGTAGTATATTTTGTTATAACAGGGCCAAAGAAAATTAATTTCATCTAAGAACAACCCTAGCGCCCTCTGTAGACTAGTTATGTTTAGTGTTGCATTCCGTGATCAATTCAAGATTGTGAACATCATCGCGGGAAGTATGAGTAAGTGGACAATTTTGACTGTTAATAGCTGTGTAAAGTATTATTTATGAGGCAACTAAAGCACACAAGTCAAGCTAAGGGCTGTTAGATTACATTTATCTGGTTCATTCCGCCGTCCGCTCGAGAGAAGCTACTTTTAAATCGTTTCTTCGGTTAGCTGGTCTACGCATCTAGTTTGTAATGTTATCGACTGTCACTGTGTCAGCTAATGTACATGTGTATGTACGTAGTGTATTGAAAGGCATTGTTCACGTTTGGTAATTGTCAACGACCAGTCTTCTCACTTTGTGTATCCCATAAAAACCATAGAGGGAGTCGTTTCCTACATTGTTTTAACCTTCCATCAGCTCTCCAAGTCCAATGATCGTTACCAAGTCAGTTTTTAAGTTAATATTTATTTTGAGTAATAACCCTTGTACAATTCCTTTTAATAGGGCTACCGGTATAAATCCAGACTAGCTAGTATAGTTAAAGTACATAATATATTAATGTAGTATCACTGTGGTCAGGTGGTTAGACTGCAGGACTTACAATCACAAGATTGTGGGTTCGAATCCCCCAGCTAACCGCTGATTTCACAATGACTAGAATAAATATTGTCGTCTAGTTACTGAATCACAATTTCTTGATTGTAATTGATAATCATAGATGTTACCCAATGTTTGTACTATGAGAGAGATTGGTTGTTGCCAGCTTGGTGTTTATATCCCCTTGTGGGAGTTTGCCGAGTTTCCTTGATGGAAAGATCATCTTTGAGCAAACAAACTAGTGTGAATGGTGAGTTGCGATATCGTAAACCTTCCTCCCGGAAGTTACCTAGACTGTGTGCACACAAAACGACAGATTGTCCAACATAATAATAATAATAATAATATTAATAATAACAATTTCTGGAGGTTGGTGAGGGACTGCTGGAGGGTAGTGACATCGTCCTTAAATCTGATGGGACGGTATAAAAAATATTCATCTGCGAAAGGCGAATTCAATTGAAACATAGTCCGTCAGGTCTGTTTATAAACACCAGAAGTAAGAGGGGATCAAGCATAGTAACCTGCAAAACTCCTGAAGCTTCATTGGATAGGTTGCTGCTCTTACTTCAAGAATGACTTGTGGGGCTGCGACCTGTCAGAAAATCCTGTATCCAGGACAAGAGGTGACCACTCACGCCAGTAAGGTGTTGTCAGGAGAAGACGCTCATGTGGGACTCTTTCAACGGTCTTGAGAAGTCCAAGAAACCACTCTATCAATTTGCTCTTTGCTTCTTTGGCATCTGAGTGAATGTGTGATCCACTGTGTGACATGTATTCTTTATCCCTTCTTCTTAGACATTGTTTGTTTCCTTCCTCCAAGATTCTACTATCCTTGGAGTACATGTAGGTTTTCAGAATCTGGAAGACTTTTGAACTACTACTAGGGCAGAAGGTAGAAAAGCTGGATTTATTGCCCCAAAGTTGGTAGTTGCTTGAAGATTATTTGATGCAATTGACATAATAATTTATAATTTATCCTTAATTTCTATTCTTTGACCATTGATCTGTTTTAGATTCAATAGGATCTTCACCATACAATGAAGTAACTTAACGCACTCCCGGCATTACTCAATCTGGACATATGTAGCTATAAAGGTAAGTTTAATTTTTTTGAAGCCAATAGACATGGGTCTAATGAATGGAACAAAATGGTAGTCATGAACAGCCGTGTAAAACCGGAAGGGTCTTGGCCATTTGATAAAGGCTCAAGCGGAAGGCGAGGGCCTTTAATCATGGCCACGACCCTGCTTAGTTTTAAACAGAAATTTAAGAACGAGTCAATGCTCTTTTATTCCCATTCATAAATGCCGTTTTCCGACGACCTTGAGCTCCGTACGTGTGTTTCATTTCTATGACTCGGACAGTTTTTGGATGCATTCTTGGTGCAAGACGTTCCTCGTTAACACAACACACAGCACGGCCAACTCACCAACGGTGCCTGCATTGCCTGCAACAAGAACTGTCTTAATCACCACATCTGTGGCTAGAAATGCAAGTTCAGCATTCGACATACACTCATAAACATACATTTTGAGGGGGAAAAAACGGATGAAGAATAAAGACACCTTACATTTTATACAGTTTAATTAATCTTTATATCTTTCTAAGGTAGCCCACCTTGGTGGGCTGTTAATGCAATATTTTGATGCAGCCATTTGATGCGGCAGTCATGGCCAAGCTGATGAGAACACCAAATTCAAGCTCTGGTGTTTCTGATCAGCAGAGTGTGGGTTCGACTCCCAGTGTTGACATTTTGTGTGATTAAGCATTTTTAATAATACTTGGTTGTTACATGTACATTTATAGTGCGCTTTATCACACCCCTAAGGGGCATATCAAAGTGCACATTATTTTACCTGCCAGGTACAGTGGAGCTAACATTTATGAGACCTTTTTTAAAATTGTTTTACAAGGTGCTATGGCGCATTATGCAGCCAATTAAACCAGGAATACTGGGGCGCAGTAACCTGTTCGCTTTTCGATGTAAACTGCACTATTTTTTACATGCTGTTCACAACACACGGGACCAACAGCTTTGCGTTCAATCAGAAAGTCAAAGCGATGGTTAAGTGTCCTAACCATTATTGCTCCATCCTTCAGATGGGACGTAAAGCTGTAGTTCATGTGTTGTGTAATGTATGAAAATCAGCACACTTATCATATATAGCGAATGGTTTTGCCCATATGTTCCTGGTCTGATCAGCAGCATATTGCACCACAGCACATTGAAACCATTACATGATGCTATAAAGGAATACATCTCATACTTTAATACACCCCTAGGGGTGTGATAAAGCGCTGTATAAGAACCAAGTATTGTTAGTACTATTTATTTATTCTAATTTAGGCCCTGATGTGGTTCAAGTGTGTTTGATCATGACCACTTGTTTTAACTGATTATGTGTATATTTTGTTCTCTTTTAGACCATGCTTTGACAGAAACTGTGATACAAATGTTTCTGACAATGATTTGTAAATCATCTTGCTGTTGTTCTGTGGTAAGTACATACATGTATTCTAAAATGTGTCTTTATAGAGGCACTGAACACTAGTAGTAATTACACCAAATAATTGTTAGCCCCAAAACTTTAATTTTTGGTCACGAGCAGTGGAGAGCTGTTGATAGTATAAGCAAATTGCGAGAAACATCTCCTTCTGAAGTAACATAAGTTTAAAGGTAGTTTTCGAAAAAAGTTTTGCAACAAGGGTTTTTTTTTATCGTTATTTGGTTTTTCAACTTTGATCGAATAGGCCCTTCCCATGAAATATGCAAATGAGACGTGCACATGCGCATAAACACCTATGGATGACAAATTCAAAAAGGAGTTGGATCGTGCATGCCAAACTCTTGAGGGAGCTGGTTTCATTTTTGGGTTTCATTTTCATTGGCCAGATGCCAGTAAGTTGTCCTGTAGCTGTTTTTAGAAACCAAAAGAAAAAGGAGACAAATAATTGTCTTCATTTTAAATCTCTTATAAATAATTGGCACAAACGAAGATATTGAGGATGCAGAAAGGAACAATTGTAAGCTGATCGTGAAGAGGCTGATCAAAGAAGTGGATGAACTTAAGACTGAAAAACATCACTCTATGGCTCAAAATATTGGCTCTGCTTACCGCAAAATTATTCTGCGCTTATGAACACCAGCCTTTAATTTCTTCACTAGCTGTGTATAGTGAAGAATGCCTAGTTGTGGTAAGCTGGAGTACACACACACATGCCAGAATCCCTGCTAATTATCCATTAAAACATTATTTGTTTTTGCTCAAAGTTTGTAGATCATTTACAGATTTCAGCAAACAGCTCTGAAATAACTATATTTTGCCTTCAAAATTGTGTATATATTCTGTGATTAAATAAATCTTTCAATGTATAAACATCCAATCCAAACCACAGTATGGGTGATGAGTAAAAACATCACAATCTTTCAGATAACTGGATCTTCTTGTGTTTCCCTCTAGTGTTTGGACATTTTATTGAGAACCCTTTTACCCCTTTCTGCATCAACAACAATTCAATAAACAAATTAATGAAAGAGTCTAGCTACGATCCTTATGGTTGAAACACCCTGGTTTACCAATATTGGACAAACTGTGGACTTCTTTATTGCCTTGTTGACTCATTTATGGAATCCACCCAGACAAAGAGCCTAACCCTACCTCCCCACC